>NC_080702.1:39839393-40145769 GCF_030445035.2 Dasypus novemcinctus | reverse complement strand
TCTTATTTTCTATTTCATTTAGTTCTGCTCTTATCTTTGTTATTTACATCCTTCTTCTTCCTGTTGGGTTACTTTGTTGTTGTTTTTCTAATTCCATCAAAAGAGCAGTTAGTTCTTCAATTTTTGCTCTTTCTTCTTTTTTGATACGTGAGTTTATGGCTATACATTTCCCTCTCAGTTCTGCTTTTGCTGCATCCCATAAATTTTGGTATGTTGTGTTATCATTATCATTTGATTCAAGGTAGTCATTGATTTCTTTTGATATTTCCTCTTTGATCCACTGTTTTTCTAAGAGTGTGCTGTTTAATTTCCAAATTGTGGTGTGAAATCTGGGCCTCCATCCCTTGCAAATTTCCAGCTTCACTCCACTGTCATCAGAGATATTGTTTTGTATGATTTTGATCTTTCTGAATTCATTAAGCCTTTCTTTGTGGCCTAGCATATGGTCTATCTTGGAGAATGTTCCATGTGCACTTGAGAAAAATGTATATCCTGTTGTGTTTGGGAGTAATGATCTATATATGTCTATTAGATACAGCTCTTCTAGTATACTGTTCAAATGTTTTGTTTCTTTAGTGATTCTCTTTTGAGATGTTCTGTCCAGATTTGATAGTAGTGTATTAAAATCCCCCAGTATAATTGTAGATGCATCTATTTTTTCACTTAGTTTTTCCAGCGTTTGTCTCACGTATTTAGAGGCACCCTTGTTAGGAGCATAAATATTTATGATCGTTCGATCTTCTTGACAGATTTTCCCTTTCACTAAAATGTAGTATCCTTCTTTTTCTCTCACAATTGTTTCACATTTAAAGTCTATTTTGTCTGATATTAATATAGCTACTCCTGCCTTTTTTTTGGTTGTTGTTTGCTTGTATGATTGTTTTCCAGCCATTCACTTTCAACCTCCATGAGTCTCTGGGTCTGATATGAGTCTCTTGTAGACAGCATATAGATGGGTCATATTTCCTTATCCAGTGTCCCAGTCTGAATCTTTTGATAGGTGAGTTTAGTCCATTGACATTCAGTGTTATTACGTTCAGAGAATTATTTGTGGTAGCCATATTTTGGTTGGATTTGTGTTTGTTATATTTTGTTTGTAATATTTTCCCTTTCTATTTTTGTCTTTTTTGTTGTTCTTACACTCTCCTCCATCTCTGACTGTCCTGTTTTTTCCTTTCTTCCTGCAGAACTCCCTTAAGAATTTCTTGAAGGGGAGGTTTCTTGTTCTTATACTCTTTCAGTTTCTGTTTATCTGTGAATATTTTGAACTCTCCATCATTTTTGAATGCTAGTTTAGCTGGATAGAATATTCTTGGTTGGAAATTTTTTCCTTTAGTACCTTGACTATATCATACCACTGCCTTCTTGCCTCCATCGTTTCAGATGAGAAATCAGCACTTAATCTTATGGAGCTTCCCTTGTATGTGATGTTTTCTTTTCTCTTGCTGCTTTTAGAATTTTCTCTTTGTCTTGAGCATTGGATAATTTGACAAGTATATGTCTTGGGGTGGGCCTGTTGGGGTTTATGACTAGTCGAGTGTGCTGTGCTTCTTGGATATGTACATCTGTCTCTTTCAGTAGTTTTGGGATGTTTTCAGTCATTATTTCCTGCAACACTCCTTCTGACCCCTTTCCCTTCTCTTCTCCTTCTGGAATGCCTATAATGCATATGTTTGAGCGTTTTGCATTATCATTCAGGTCCCTAAGTACTATCTGGATTTTTTCTACCTTTTTATTGATCACTTCTACTATCTGTTTGATTTCCAATGTACTGTCTTCCACATAACTAATTCTCTGCTCTGCCTCTTCTAGTCTGCTGATATTAGCTGCAAGTGTATTTTTTTTAATTTTTTAATTTTTTATTGACTTTGTAATAATATTACATTAAAAGTATATATGTGAGGTCCCATTCAACCCCATCCCCTCACCCCCCCTCTCCCCCCCCCCCAACAACACTCGTTCCCATCATCATGACACATCCATTGGATTTGGTAAGTACATCTTTCGGCACCTCTGCACCTCATATACATTGGTTCACGTCATAGCCAATACTCTCCTCCATTCCATCCAGTGGGCCCTGTGAGTGTATTTTTGATTTCTTGAATTGTGGTGTTCATTTCCATCATATCTGTTATTTTTTTGCGCATGTCTGCAATTTCCCCTCCAAGTGTTGTCTTCATGTTGTTAACCTCTTTCATTACTTCATCAAATTTGTCGGTGATAAATGTTCTGAGATCTTTCATTGCTTGTGCGAAGATCTGCTCCCCTTCTTGATTTTTAGTTTGCTGATTGGATTCAGCCATGTTTTCCTGATTACTGGTTTGATTTGTATTTTTTTGTTGCTGTCTTGTCATCCTTTTATCTTGACGGGTTTAATCATTTCCTTAGCTTCTTTGTCTAGTCTTGGAGATTAATTAGCTGCTGTTTTTGCGTTAGTGTTATATCTTCTCTTTGTCCCTTTGTTCCTCTTATTCCGATTTCTTATTGCTGGTTAAGTTCACTTTAAAGGAAAGTATTAGTGCTGGCGAAAGGCAATTGTGTAAGGAAGGGAAAAGTGTAAAGTAGTATTGGTGATATATGTTAACAAAGCAACAATATGAGTTCTGGGAGGATGGAGGTTAGATCGTGTCAATTGTGTAGAGTTATAGTAGTAGGAAAGTACCTATAATGAGGTAGTCGCCTGAATATGGAAGGAATGTGGTACGTACTAAGAAGCTATAGTTTTCGTAAGAGAGGGAAAGAGAAAAGAGAGGTAATAGTTTCAAGGGCGGATACCAGATGGAAAACTAAACAAAGGTATTAGAAATTAAGAGTTAGATACTCTGTGGGTCAAAGAAAGTGAGGAGTGGGATATAGGAGAGATAGCAGATGGTGGAGGATATCAAGTTGTAGGGGAAAGGGGGTAGTGTAGATAGCCTTAATCTATTCACAGAGAAATGAGACAGTGGAGGATGAGGAAACCTATGAAATGTGAGGTGTTTCCTGCAGGACCTATTGTATTGTTAAGATAAAATAGAATAAGAAGAAGATCAGGGACAAGAAAGAGAGGATAAAAAAACAAAACAAAACAAAACAAAAAAACAAACAAACAAAAAACACACACACACACACAAAGAACAGAAACCCCGCCGCTGGGCTTGGCCAGGCTCCCCCAGCCGCCGTGCTCTGCGCTCGGCCCGGCTTGGCTCCGCCACCCCCCCCACTCCCCCGCCGCTGCCGCTCGGCCCGCCTCAGCCCCGCCCCCCCGGCTGCCACCGCTTGGCGCAGCTCCGCCCCACCCAGCCGCCAACGCTCAGTGCTCGGCCTGGCTCGGCTCCGCCCCCACGGCCGCTGCCCCTTGGCCCCGCCCCCCGGCCGCCGACATTCGATGCTCGGCCTGCCTCAGCCCCGCCCCCTCGGCTGCCGCCCCTTGGCCCAGCTCGGCCCCCCCACCCCCCCACCGCCGCCGCTCAGCGCTGGGCCCGGCTCCCGCCACCGCGGTGCAAGACGCCTCAGCTCTGCCTACCCAAGGAGGGAATCCTCCACATGTAGCTGGAATGTCCGTATATGATTCATAGATGGATCTTCTCTGTTATCTTCCCTCCCAATCGATGTCCAGACACCTCCGGACCAGTAAAAATCCCGAAACAGCCAGGTCCCTGCGGCGGCTTGCTCGGTCGATAGAGGTGGGGTCTGGCTGCAGACGAGGGGTCGGTCCAGCTTTGGATGAGGGGTCGGTCCCGCTTGGGACGAGGGGTCGGTCCGGCAGCAGACGAGGGATCAGTCTCACAGGGGTTGCGCGGTTCGGTTGACGGGGTCGCCCGGCGAAGCCGGTGACGAAGGGGTCGCCCGGAGAAGCAGGCGACGAACTGGGGACAAGGGAGGCCAGGCCCTTGTCGGGGGCTCTCAGGACTGGAGGGCGCATGGCAGAAGAACTACCGTGGAGACAAGGTAAACACGCAAGTCCACTTTATTGAGGGAGAGGCAACAGTTTTATAGGGACTGGGGAAGGCTGATTGGTCGAAGCCATGCCCTGTTCTGATTGGTTGCCGGCGAAAGGTCAGTGGGAGGCACTGGACGGGGGAGGGGTGGTGATTAGGGATTGGTTGTTGCTGTTGCTGGGGGAAAGGGCAGGGTTTAGGGACTGGTGGCTGCTGTTGCTGGGGTGGAGGGCAGACTTGAGTTTCCCACCCACACCTGGCTGTTGCTCCTGTCGGGGGGAGGGAAAAGGGCAGACTGGATTTTTCCACCCACGCCTGGCTGTTGCTGCTGTCGGGGGAGGGGAAAAGGGCAGACAGGAATTTTCCGCCCTGCGCCTGCACAGGGAGAAAGAACAAGAAGGGTGCCGCCCCACAGGCATGGTGTGGCGCCATCCGGGAGGAGGGGCGGCCGCGGAAGCATGGCTGCCGAGAAGGGGAGACCCGAGGGCACTCTGCGCCCATGCCGAGCTCCCTTCAGTGGTGGCGGTGAGTCCAACCAGCCACCCTATTATGGGGGCAGCGGCTTGGCCTGCCGTGGCCGCTCCCCCGCCAGGCCAGCAAACCACACTTCAGCCCGAGGGGTGACCGCAGGTCCCAAAGAGTCTCCAACGCCGCCCAGCCGTTTCCCCACAGTAGCTAGTGACCAGGAAGTTCACTCAGCAGCCATCTTGCTCCGTCCCCCCAGAATCTTAAAGTTTGTCTTAGCTAAGTTTTTCTCCTGTTTGATTTCATGTGAATGATTTAATAAGTTTCAATTGCCTCAAAAAAGTTGTGATTTTAATAGCAATTGCATTGAATCAATCAATTTGAAGTATACTGCTACCTTTACAATATTGAATACTTTCGCTTATGAATATGGTTTTTCTGTCCATTTATTTAGTCTTCTTTAAATTTTTCTGAATGATTTTCTGTATCTTTATGTGCAGAAGTCTTTCAACACTTTGCTTAATATTATTTTTAGGCATTTAACACTTTCAAGATATTGCAACTATCATCCTGACAATTTCATTTTAGAAAGCCCTATGACTTCCATATACAAGAAGGATTTATATTATGCTTGTATTCAGACCAATAATATCAATTTATAAAATCGCCCCAATTTTAGACTTGCACAATAAAATCCTTCACAAATTATGTCAACTATAGTTTATCCTTTCTCATAATTATTCCTTCTAATTCTTTTCCTGCCAATATTTCATTGGGAAAGAACCCCAGTGTATTGGTAGCTGTGTGAATATTGTAGATTTTTGTCTCTATTGATCTCCCAGGGACAAATGCTTCCAAATAATACTTGTTAATTTTCAGGATATGTCTTTTAAGGGATTAAGATGATTCCCTTCTATTCCTATTTGATAAGTGCTATTTTTGTTGTTTTAAAAACACTGGTGGGTATTGAATTTTATTCAGTGTTTTCCTGCATTCATCTAGATGACTGTTTCTACTTTTCAGGGCATATGTACTGAATTACCTTGCTGCCATGAGAACACATCTTTATAAAATATAGCTGGAAACCTAGACTGCAATTTTTTTTCTTTAGTTTGTGAGTTTATGTTTAAAAAGCAAGACACCTCTAAATTTTCTATCTTGTAATGACCTTATAAGATATTGATACATATGGTAAATACTAATCATAAAATGAATTGAGAAGTTTTCCGATTTCTTTCCAATTCCTTGTAAGAGTTTAAGTAATTAAGTATTATTTTTGCCTTGAAAATTTGGTGGAATTCCCCAGTAAAGCCATTGCTCAATTTCAAAATGCATGAAAATGTTTTGAACTATGAATTCAATAACTGAAGGAGACATGAAACTTTTGAGATATTTCATTTTTTCTTGGGACATGTTTTGATAACTTTTAGGTTTCTGGGGATTTGTGTATATAATTTACATTTTCAAATGTATTGGCATGTAATTATTTATACTAGCATTTTATGTTACAAAATTCTGCACAGAAGGCAACTTTTTAAGTCCTGGTATTACATATTTTGCAAGTTTAATTTTCTTTAATACACCATTCTAGGGATTATTAATTTTTTTTTCTAATTCTGGAGTTAAATTTATCTTTTTATCCTATCTATATTGTCCTTTATTATGTTTCTTTCTTATATTCATATTTTCTATCTTGTCTTCTATTTATGATTTCTTTGTTTTTATTATTTTAATTTTTGATGAATACTTAGATGTTCAGCTTTTTTTCATTTAAATAAATATACTAAACTATTTAAAATTACATATTCTAGGATTATACAATTTTCTCTGAAATAGTTAGCTTTAGCTCTATACCAATGAATTGAAATGCAGAATTTTCAATTTCAAAATTTTCTTAACATCTATTGTAATATCTAAATTAAATGAGTTGATAAAAAGTATATTTCTTAATCTTCAAACATGTGGGAGTTGAAGTTTATGATTAATGCATTCTTTATATGTGCCCATGGATCATATACTTGAAACTATTTTGTACCGATGTGTACATGAATCATTTTCCCAAATTGACTAATTGCAAGGTTATATCATTAGTCTGAACTCATCTCCAAAAAATAAAATAATAGTGTTTTGGAAAATTTAACTGCATATTAATCAAGAAATGATAATCAGAAATTCCCCACTGAAGATGCCATTCCAACAGGTAATATCATGAATATGGTTAATTTTTAGAATTGTATTATCAAGAAAAGATGGCACATTGATTTTCTGTCACATTTCTATGTTTCCATCACTATCATCAATGTTTTCTATGATTTAGTCATACGGATCCTTTGTTTTGCAGCTCTCTGAATCTATGGATGATACATGCAGTGGTGATTTGCCTTTCTCTCATTCATAAGAATTCTGCCAAGAGTTTATTGTCCCTTTATTCATCTTAGATAATACTAATGCTACTGCCTTTATGAAAAACTTCTTGGAACCACTTGTCCCAATGAAATCGCAGGCCCTTAAGACTCTATACATGCACTAATTGCAGGCTTTAAGGATTTTCACAAAGTATCCCTATGTTTTGTCCCCTCAGTCAGCTGTGAACTATGAGAAAGCAGAAAGTGAAACCCATTCATTGTGGCTGTGCTATATTGTCCTCATATAGCACGCCATGGAAATACTCATTCTTAAAACCATCACAAATTTTCTGAGCATCTGTTTTTCATCTCAGGGTTAGTTATGGGGAAACTGAAGATGATTAAGACCCAAGCTTTTGATACAATCTAAATATTCTTTCAAACAGGATGGAGAGCAGGTACTTATAATACAATGTGTTACTTACAGGATAAGGATGAAACTTAGTTTACTATTGTGGGTTCAGAAAAAGTGTTTCCTAGAGATGACTTTGCCTGCAATGTGGCTAAAGCTTATTAAATAGGATAGATTATTGCAGAGGAATGTCATTTCAATGGAAAATATTATTGATTATAAAATTAAATTGCTAAATGAAGGAAGGATGAATTTTGACTCTAGTTTCCTACAGAAACTTTTTAAGACCTTGTATAATTGGGGGACATAAAGGAGAAGTAGGACTTTCTTCTGGGTATGAACTTACCTGTGTCATTGGAAATCTCATTCTTTGGGCATGCAGTACAAAGAAAGCAGCAGGCAGGCTTTCCCAACTGAGAGATTTTGCTGAATCCAGGAATGCACTTCTCACTGCATACTGAGTGGGGAGTCTGGGAAGAAAATAAAAAAATGTATTAACAACTGTGACTTATAATTCTCCAAAATATAACACTGCTAGTGGTTTTGACTCATACACAAATTTAAATTTTAAATACATAAATCAATTTATCTGGAAGGATTTCATTTTCATTGTAACATGTGAAATAGATAATAATTTACAAACACATTATTTGAATAAATGTGTTTTTACCATCCATTTGACACTGGGTAAGAAAAATTTTCAAGTTGAAAGGCAAGATGTTAAATACCCACATGTGGCAATTTACTAAGCAGTAAGGAGGAAGAAATCCCCTATAAAGAGATTTTCTTATATGTAACACAAAATATGATGATTGAGACATACTCACCTCTGAAAATCCTGTGTTCCACTCAATCATCTCCTCAGATATTGAAAATTGTTGATCGTGTGGCACATCTGAGGCAAACTGTCCTACTTTAACTTTTAGAGCAAAACTTTCTGGGAATTTCCAAAAGTTAAGAATGTCAAACCGGGCATCCAAATTCCTTGCCTCATCCAAAATCATGCGGTCACAAACAGGATTTTTAAATTGTATGTTTTTCAGAAATGGGTTCAGCTAAACGAGACATCATTTTGTGAGGGAGTTTGTCGAAAGATTAGAGATTGAAAACCCAAATTAGGGAACATACATGAACCTATGTGAGCCCTGCTTCAAAATGCAAATTAATTATTAACATCTAATGAACTAAAAGAAATAAAAGTGAATGGAGGGAAGATGGGAAAATATGGTGGCCAAGTAAGGAGTTACAAACGTCAGCTTGTCTTACAAGGCAATTAAGAAGCACCCAGAACTATCTAAAGCACCTGTTTTGGGAGTACCTGGAGGACTGTGGAGCAGCCTGCAACATCTTTGAAATTGGAAGCACCACTTTGAAAAAATGGCAGAGGAAGAGACTTGGTGTCAACTTCAGCTGCTGATTATTAAACTCAACTGGATAAAGTATAATCCTAAGAACAGCTAAAGTTTGAAACTGCCCAAGTCAGAAAAAGAACAGTAGCCTCCCTTTTAAATCTCTCTGGCATGATGGAAGGCAGGGTTGACAGAAAATCACAGTGAAGGCATGGACTGGCTTCTTTCCACCAGAATTGAATAGCAGCCCTAGCCTAGGCTCCAGCCCCAGCTCTGACAGGGAGGGAGCTGGGGAGACCTGGACCAACCTCTCTCTTTAACCACAGGTGATTTTGACAAGTACAGAATGAATAGTTGGAAGGCTTGGACCTGCTGTTTTGTAATCACTTTCAATTCCATCTTCACCTTTGCTCCCCAAATAGGATAGGAGGGGACCTGGTTTTCCTCAGCCTTTCTGGGCAATGGTAGGCACTTTTGGATTGCGTAGACTGAACTGGTGAGGATCTTTTGATCTGCCCCCAACTTTCAATAGTTAAGGAAGGTACTGATGTTTCCACAGCCTTTCCAGGCAATGGCAGGCACTTTCAGGTTGCATGGTCTGAACATTTGGTCACCTGTGGGTACACTCCTGTGACCCAAAAGGATAGGAGCATGCTGGCATTTTCTCAGTCTCTCTGGGCAATGGAAGGCACTTCTGGCATGCATGGAATGAACTGTTAGTTGCCTCTGGATCCACCCCCACATGCTCCAAGATTTAGAGGGCACTGGTGTTTCCTCAGCCACTCCAGGTATTGGTAGGCACAGACTAAACTGGGGGGTTTCAGTGATTCTGGTCTCACCCCCTAAACAGCAGTTCCTCAGGGCAACTGCAGCCATATTTGGACCAAATGAATATGATTGTTTGGCACTCCAGGAGGTCATTCCCCACCCCCAGCAGGGAGAGGTCCTGGAGCTATGTCAGTCTACCTTGGCCTCACATTTTGAATCTACATGGTATAGATTGAAGCCCATACCTGAATCTCTACCCCCACCCTACCAGGGGAGGAAGGGTCCTGATGTTTCATCAGTCTCCTTGCGCAACTACAGATAAACTTTGCCTGAACAACTTGGATTATTATGCGGCTGAGGTTCTGTCCCTACACAAGGCAGAGAAGAAATATTGGAGAAGCTTAATCAGCACCAGGGCAACAAAAGCAGCTTACACCTACAAGCTTACAGCATCAAGTTCATCCTCAGCTTCTACTACGACACCACCAAAAGAGAAAAGGCAACAAGGGTCTAGAGTAAAAGCAGAACCTGCATCCATTATAAATAAATCTTGTAAGCCAGATGCCAAGGTAACAAAACAACAAACAATCAAAAAGAATACAATCCATAACAAGAAAGAGGAAGATATGAGCTATTTAAAGGAGCAATATAACCCTCCAGATGACAAAGGATTTGACACTACTAATCCTAGACTTCAAACAAATCTCCGTAATAAATTCAATGAGGTGAATAAAGGAATTAAGGATATTAAGAAGACACTGTGTGAGCACAAAGAAAAATTTGAAAATATTCATCGAAAAACTACAGATCCTATGAGAATGATTCAATAAATGAAATTAAACACACACTGGAGACATATAACATCAGATTTGAGGAGGGAGAAGAAAAGTTCATTGAACTTGAAGGTATCACTTCTAAAAGTAAACATACAAAAGAACAAAGATAGGAAAGAACAGAAATAATTAACTGAGTCTCATTCAACCAAATGGCAGAAAGAGACATGGAACGATACATATCATTTGTTTTCCAGCAGGAGAAGATAAGGGAAAAGGGACAGGATTATTTGAAGAAATAATAGTAGAAAATTTCACAACACTATTGAAAGACTTAGATACCCATGTCCAAGATGCACAATATACTGCCATCTGAATAAATCCAAATAAACCACCTCCAAAACATACAGTAATCAGAATGTCAAATACCAAAAACAACAATGGAATTCTGAGAGCAGTAAAAGAAAAGTGATATATAACATAAAAGGGATACCAAATAAAATTGATGATTTCTCCTTGAAAACAATGGATAAAATAAGAAAGTGAAATGATATATTTAAGATACTGCAGGAGAAAAAATACCAGCTAAGACTTTATATATGGTGAGACTGTCTTTCAAAAATGAGGGTGTGATTAGAAGAGCCATAGAAAAACAGTAGCTGAGAGATTGTATTACAGAGACTAGCATTATAGGAAATACTCAAGAGAGTGCTAGAGTCTGAAAAGAAAAAAAAGGAAACAGTCTTGAAAGAGACTCTAGAAATGAAGATTATATCAGTGTAATTAAGTAAAAGTGCCAAAAGTGTGGTGAAAATAAAATATGATTGATAAAACCCAAAGCTTAAAAAGGGTTAAATAAGAACTGATTTTACTGGAATAACATTAAATATTCATGGATTAAAGACCCAGTCAAAAGTCACAGAATGATGGAATGGATAAGAAAAGGAGAGCCATTTATAGGTTGTCTGCAAGAGTCTCACCTTAAAACCCAGATACAAAGAGATTGAACATGAAAGACTGGAAAAAGATATTCCCTGCATGCAGTAAACAAAAAAAGAATGCTTGAGCAGCTCTACTCATATTGGATGGAATAGACTTTAAAAGCAAAGTTTTCATTACAGTCAAGGAAGGACATTATATATTAATAAAATGTACAATACACCATGAAGAAGTAATAGTCAAAAATGAATGTAGACCTAAGCAATATGTCCCAAGGTACAGGGCAAAACTGAAAGAAGTAAAGTTAGTTCTACAATCATAGTGGAGACTTCAATACACCACTCTCAGCATTGGAGAGAGCATTTGCACAGAGGATCCATGAAGAAACAAAGAGCTTTAATAATATGACAAATGGTTTAAATCCACTGGACATACACAGTGCAATGCATCCACATACAGCAGGGTACACATTCCTTTCAAGTGCTCATGGATCTTTTTTCAGAAAGACTGTATGATGGATCACAAAGCAGATCTCAATAAATTCAACAAGATCTAAATTATACAAAACACTTTCTCTTATAATAATGGAATGAAGTTGGAAATTCACAAGAGGCAGAAAAGTGGGAAATTTACAAATATGTGAACATTAGACATCACATTATTAAATAATCTGGGGGTCAAATATGAAAGTTTTAGTAAATCCACAAATAGAATGACATGAATGGAAATAGGAACACAATATATCTGAACATATTGGATGCAATCCAGGCAGTGCTGAGAAGGAAGTTTAAAGTCCTCAATGCTTACATTTAAAGGAAGAAAGAGTTAAAGTGAATAAGCTAACCCCTCAGCTGGAGAAACTAGGACAGCAAAGTAGTGACAAAGCAAGTAGAAGGAAAAAAATAAGAAAGATGAGAAGAGAAATAAATGAATTTGACAACAACAACAGAAAAAGTAGATAGAATTAACAAAACCAAAATTTGGTTCTTCAGGAAGATAAACAAAATTGACAAACACATATGTACACTGCTAGAGGAAAAAATAGAGAAGATACAAATAAATGAATTACAAAATGAAAATGCAGACATTACTATCAACCACATAGAAATAAAAGACAGCATAAGGGGATCCTATGAACAATTGTATGCCAGAAAACCAGACAATTTAGAGGAAAGTAATAAATTCCTAGGAATGTACAAACTATGCTGTTTCTAAATGAAATAGAAGACCTCAACAAACTAATCACAAATAAAGAGATTGAAGCGCTCATTAAAACAACAACAACAAACACACACCAAAATGAAAATCCCATGACCAGCTGGTTTCACAGGTGAGTTCTTCCTAGCATTCAAAGAAAATTTAATAGGAATCTTACTCAAGTGTCTCCAAAAGTTTGAACAACAAGCAATGATTCCAAACTCATTCTAGGAAGTCAATATCACCCTCATAGCAAAGCCAGATAAAGATTTTTGGAAAAAAAGAAAATTACAACCCCATTTCTCTAATGAGTATAGATGCAAATATCCTCAACAAAACACTGGATAATTGAATTCATTGACACATTAAAAGAATTATTCATTATGATCAAGTGGGTGTTAAAGAAGCATGAAAGTGTGGTCCAACACCAGAAAAACAATCAAGATAACACAGCATATGAATAAATCAAAGAGGAAAAATCATATGACTTTATTGATTGATGCAGTAAAGACATTTAACAAAACAAAGCATCTCTTCTAAATAAAAAAAAATTACAGAAGATAGGAATTCAAGGAAACTTTCTTAACATGATAATGGCCATATATGAAAAACCTTCAGCTAACATTGTAGTCAAAGATGAAAGACTGAAAGCTTTCAAAGTGAGACCATGAAGAAGAAAAGAGTGCCGACTGTCACTGTTGATTTTCAATATAGTGCTACAGATTCTAGGTATAATGATCAGGCAAAAAGTAAATAAAAAGCATCCAAATTGAAAAGGAAGAAGTCAAATTACACTACTGCAGTTGATATAATCTTATATCTAGTACATCCAAAAAATCTACAATAAAGTTGCAGGAGCTAATAAAAAGTTTCAGTAGATTGTGAGGATACAAGATCAATATGCATAAATGAGTGGTATGTCTATACAATTGTAATGTCACAATTGGAAGGATGAAGTAAAAAAATTCCATTTAAAATAGCAAATAAGAGAATCTCATATTTAGGAATAAATTTCAACATAAAGTAAAACACATATTCATAAAACTATAATGCATTGTTAAGAGAATTTTTAAAAAGACATAAAAAATTGGAAGATCTTTCCATGTTCATGGATTGGAAGACTATATATAATTAAGATGCCAATTTAACCAAATTGTTATGCAGATTTAATGCAATCCCAATAAGAATTCCACCAGCGTTTTTTCAAAAAAGTAGAAAACACGATTACAAAATTTTATTTGGAAGGGTAAGAATCCACAAATGGCCAGAAACATGTTCAAAAAGAAAAGTGAAGTTAGAGGACCCTCACATACATACTTAAAATCATATTACTTAACTACAGTGGTAAGAATATCATGGAACAGGCATAAAGATACACACAGAGACCAACGGAAATGAACTGACTGTTTAGAAACTGACCCTCACATCTATGGTCCAGTGATTTTTGAGAACCCACCCTGTGGGGCAAAACAGTCTATTCAGCAAAAGGTGCTGGGAGACTGGATATCCATAGCCAAAATAAAGAAACAGGATGCCTATCTCATACATTGTACAAAAATTAACAAAAAATGGGTGAAAGGAAAGCAAAACCCATAAAGCTTCTCAGGGAAATGTTGAAAAATGTCTTCAAGATCTGGAAGTAAGCGATGCATTCTTAAACCTTACACTGAAAGCACAAGCATCAAAGAAAAATATGGGTAAATGAGACATCCTGAAACCTAAACACTTTTGTGATTCAAAGGAAATTGCCAGGAAGCTGAAAAGGCAGCCTGTTAAATGAGAGAAAATATTTGGAAACAAGATATCTCATAAAGATATAATTTCCATTCAATTTAAAGAGATCATTCAACTCAACAGTAAAACAGGAAAGGATCCAAATTAAAAATGAGCTAAAGATTTAAAAAGCCTTTTCTCCAAAGAGGATATTGGAAATTCAAATGGACGAAAAGAACATTAAAAAAGTTCCATGACACTAACTATCAGGGAAATGTAAATCAAAATGACAATGAGGTATTATCTCACACCTAATAGAACAGTCATTATTTCTTAAATCAGAATACAATAAGTGCTGGGAGGATGTGGAGAAATAGGAGCACTCCACTGTCAGTGGGACTGTAAAATGGTACATTCTCTGTGGAAGACAGTTTGGCAGTTCCTTAGGAATTTAAATATAGAACTGCTGTATGACCCAGCATTCCTTAACTAGGAATATAACTAGAAGAACTGAATATTGTGAGACACACAAACATCTGCACACCAATGTTCATAGTGGCATTATTCACAATTACCAAAAGGTGAAAATGACCCAAGTGTCCATCAACCAATGTATGATAAACAAAGTCAGGTATATACATATGCTGGAATACAATGCTGTGTTAAGAAGAAATGAAATTGGGACACTCATGATAATATGGATGAATCTTGAAGACATTATGCTACATGAAGTAAGTCAGAAAAAAGGACAAATATTGCATATTCTTATCAATATGAACTACATATGAAAAATAAATGCACGGAGATAAATTCTAAATAGAAGTTATTAGGAGATGAGAGGAGGACTGAAAAGGATTACTGATGCTTAATGTACATTGAATTTTAATTAACTTGACTCTAAAAGTCCAGAAATGGATATAGGTATTGGTAACATATTAAAATGAGTAGTAGCTGATTTGTAAATGGGATTGTGGCTGAAAGGGTAGTCTAGGGACATAAAAGTCAAATGAAACTAGAGAATAATCTAGGGGCTGAATAACACAGTGAACCCAGAGCTGGATGACAATTATGGTTGATGTTTCAGGTGTAAGGGTGTCCTTCTGTGAGCTATTCTAGATGTGTGTCACTATTTCAGTGTGGTGGGAATGTGGATAAGCATGGGAAAAATACAATTAGTGTGACCCCTTGACTGTGGTTATCAGCATTACTGTAATATTCTCAACTCAAAGCCAAAAATATACTGTGTTGATAATGGTGAGGTATGGAAAAGTTTGGCAAATGTACACTCTGGACAACAATTGTTGATAATAGTCTGATAATATTATCTCATAATCCATATTAAATATTCAACCACTGAGTGATGTGTTGGTGATTATATGTTGTATGGGAATTCTGAACACATGTATGATTGTTTTGTAACTTCACAACTTCTATAATAAAAAATATAAAAAATAATGTAGTAGTTTGGTGAAAAATATACCAAATATAAGATATGGACAGTAATTATTTGTAATATTTTGATGATACCCTTGCATAGCTTGTAACAAATGTTTCAAAACAATGTAAGATATTGGTGGTGCTGTCATGTATGGGATCAATGTATGCTATGCATGGTTGTTTTGTAAGCCCATTGCTTTTACTATACACTTACTGTTTTTGCATTTTTGTGTATGAATATTTCAATAAAATAAAATGTATGGAGGTCTAACATGTCATAAAATCAAGAAAATAATACTCAGCTTGTGCAGAAAACCTCAAAGACAAGATAATAAAACAATCTATAGATGTGGGTTGCAGAAAATCTTAAGGTAGGTTATACCTAACCATACTCATTTACTCTTTGAATTCTCCCAGACTATCATATTGCAAAGCATGGTTGTCAATACCTAAGTGGTTGTAGAATTAAATGTGATAATAAACGTATAATACACAACACTGTCTAAGAAGGTCTAAAAAGAATTAAGTCCTGTTCTCATTTAAGTGCCTCTTGGAAGATGTCTTGATATTTACTATTTAGAACATTAGTTGGGAAGTATGTTGAGGTCCTTAGTAACAAAAATTTTGAGTTTGATTCTAAACTTATTTCCTCCGTGCCAATGGCATTTTCTTTTTAATGACCATTTCTACCTAAGACGAAATTTACTTCCTAGACACTAAAACAAGTACAGTGAATTCTGGGCTTTCGGAAAAAGAACCCTAATCTATAAACTTGAGCACATATGGCACTCTAAGAAAGTCACATTTATTATATGTTCTTAAAAATACATGCTATCAAATGGAAGAGACATTACCTGCCAAGGCTCAACAATAAGCCCATCTCCATTTTCCACTGACTGCATTTCTACTCGTTGAAGAAGCATTTCCTGAAGGCTCTGAGCTACAGCATACACTGCATTATATACATTATAACTTCCTTCATTCATGTCCTTGTCAAACTGCCACCAAGGCATCAACTCCAAGGAGGCATTGGGAGGACAATTTTCCAGAGTGTTACAGTCAGATTCAGAAAGCAAGCAATCAAAAGAGATGAACCACAATTTAGTAAGGTAAAAGTCTTCTGGGTATTTTACAGGGTTAACAGTCTGGATAAAAGTTTTGAAACCCGGTATCTCACCATGGTGCTGTGAAAAAATGAGAGTCCCATGGAATGAGTCAAGGAAAAAGTCTCTTTCACTTGTGGTAAAATCCCAATTCGAGGTTGTGATCCAGACTTTCCCTATCACTAACAATCTCCATCTACAAAAACTCAAACCCATTAATGAGTCAGAGTCACAATAAATGACAACCACTTTTGCTGATGATTCTTTGATACGTAAATGATATGGCCAGTCAAATGAGAAATATGATCTCTCAGTGACGCGGATCATTTCCACAAAGGCTGCACAGATTCCATTTCTGTCCATCTTTTCTCTCAAGTCCCATAGAAACTGGATACCTCTCTTGTCTTCTGAGATGACTAGCCCCACCCAGGTCCAGTTGAAATGCAGCATCAGTGAAACCATGCCAAGGGCCAAAGAGGTATCCTTGGGAGCCATCTGATAGATTGATGGAAACTGGCCATCGTCACTCAGATTAGGATCATAAAAGCCGTAGGTAAGCTAAGGGGTAAGGAAAAAAATAAATCCATATGAAGAAGAGATTTGGTGAACTACCCTCTCAAATTCAATAAATATTAAGCATTCTTAGAAAAAGAGAAGGAAAGACTTGTACTTTCTATTTTCTAATCATCTTCTAATTCCTGGGAGAGTTCTAGAAAATAATTCATCAGTATTTGAGGTCTGGGGAACTCCTTTGTCTCTTCCCCCCTTGCCTGTTTTTTTTTTTTTTCCCCTTCCTTATCTTTTTTAAATGTTACATTCAAAACATATGAGGTTCCCATACCCCTCATGTCCCTCACCTCCCTTTCATTTATATCTGTTCCATATAAAGGTCATGTGAACATCCCACCAACTCTCTGTATAATGGTCACACCCTTTCAGAGATGCACAAACAAGATTCCATATTTGAACTTTCTTTTTAAGTTTCCTGAAAATTGCAACAAAGGATACTTGATTTAATCTCCCCCCACTCCACCCAGGCTTACCTGTGGAATTTTGTAGAGTTCCAGCAGTGTCCCAACCTGAACGGAAAGTGCCCATGTTATTCCTGTAAGGGCTGCTACCGACTTGCTTTCTTTCCTACAGTTGTAATTAGGGTTGTACTTGTCCAGCCCAGATTGCCAAATGATGGGACTTTCCAAAGTCCTCTGTTCACTGTGCAGGCCATTATAGATATCAAATCCCAGGGAAATATTGGGTAATAGATCGGGGTTCCTGTTGATCTCTTCGATGGCAAAAAGCATGGCCAGAACATACTGGTAGTTCTTGGTTAGAAACCTTTGTGGTGGGCACAGGGATATGTAGGCGAAAGACACAAATCATGATTATCTACCAATCCAATTCAATGTCCAGATTAAGGAGGAAAACACACTGAAGTCATTCTAGTCTGGGTCTTCTGAATCCACAGAATTTTAGCTAATGCTAAAACCTAAAAATTTCTGTAAAGCCCTAACTGAATTCAACCTATGTGGGGAAAGGTGTGAGGAGATACAATGGAAAGTGTAATGAGTGGAAAAGCAGACCAAAATTCATGGGAGGATTTGTTCTTTAATTCTGGATCCAAAATACTTTTTTCATATTAATATATCATTAAATGGTTTGTAGAATGTCAGTAATATTGTCATGAGTTTGAAGAGGGAATAATTCCAACTAAAATGTGAATCTCCTTGACAGATCAGATCCACAAAACGGGCAGAAGTGGATGGGACAGACAGAGTGACCCACAGAACACTGACTGTCTATTAGCCTAAACATCTATCCCACCAAGTTTTGGATCTTTCATCATCAAAATTCAATGGACTATGAAGAGCATCAGAGACCCAGTGAAGGAGGAAGCAGGCAAAACAGGAAGATTTGGGAGAAGAAAAATGATGAAGGGGGGGAATTGAATATTATGTATACCTAATAGGAGAGGAAAAACTTTAGAGTCTAAGACGAACAGCATCATAAATTCTAAAAAGTCTATCATCTGTTTGCTAACTAAAAAAATAAAATCCTATTATTAATAATTAATCAAGATTTTTTTCAGAGGTACTTTCTCCAAATAATCCTTATTCTTTTCATCTTTTCTGCAGCTTGTACTAAGTTCCCATTTATTTATTAGGAAATCATCATCCAGACCAAAGGAAATGCCTTTCATTTTTATTACTTTTATCTGAAATTGCAAGAAAAATAAAAATATCTTGTATTTCTTTCAAAAGTCCTTTTGTTCAGGTTTGATTAAAATATGACTAACTGTAGCTTAATGCACCCTGTATGTTTGACAAGAATGGATATTTTTCAGTAGTAGCACACAGGTATCAAAATGTGCTCAATAAATCAAACTTGTTATTCTTTTATCAAATAGAATTTATATTTCTTAGATATATGTTATCATTTGTTTGAGAGATAAATGTTGAAAATTTCCACTATGATAACTGATTTTATATTTTCTTGTTTCTTTTTTGCTTTATTCATCTTAGGGTTTTATAT
Source organism: Dasypus novemcinctus (assembly GCF_030445035.2). Classification (NCBI taxonomy): domain Eukaryota; kingdom Metazoa; phylum Chordata; class Mammalia; order Cingulata; family Dasypodidae; genus Dasypus; species Dasypus novemcinctus. Next base: position 40,126,819 of record NC_080702.1, on the reverse strand, counting down.
CTTCATTATATAAAACAACGACTATACAATTTTAATGATTTGAGTGTTTTTGTCATTATGAATTTGCCATTTGATTCTTAATGATGCATTTGATCCTTATCCATTTTGTCTGATATAAATATATCTACCTCTGATTTATTTTGATTCTTATCTTCCTTGGGAACCTTTAACTCTAATTCCATATGTTGCCTTTCATATTTTCCTTCTCTCCCCAAATGTCTTGTAAATAAAAATATAGAAAAGCATGGTACAGGCTTTATGAAAATAAATTGAATTACCTAGTGAGAAAAGCTTTCACAATACTGAAAAAGAGAGAAATAATTTAAGAAAATTGAACAACTTCTCACTGAACATATTATTTTAGGAGAAGAGTTGTTACTGAATATGCTTAAAAGCACAAACCCTCTTAACATTAGAATATAGACTTTGCCTAAATCAGAGACAGTCAATCACAGCTGAAAGTAGGTGAAAGTCAGGAATGGTTGAATCACCCCCACCCAGGGACTCATCTCCACATTCCATACTCTCTCCTTGCAGTCTGAATGAATCCTCACTATTAGCCAAATTTACTTATGACTGTCATTTTCCTCATGTATGGTTGGATGAATATTGCTAAAGATTCCATGCACAAAAAGCACTCCTTTTAAAATCAAGAATATGTATAAGTTCTGTAGGTGCCAGAATAAGTACCTTGTTGGAATTTCTAGTCAATTAGATAATGCAATAAAATAACAGGTGAAAAATAATGGAAAGAGTAATGAGTCACAGTATTTTGCTGTGGATAAGGTTGTTCACATAGGAACTCCAATAGTAAATGTGATAAGGTAATGTACTTGATAAGATGGTACTCAAAGAAATATAGAACAGTCAATGGTTTTTCAATATTATACCAACAGCTTATAGAAGCTTTTTGGGAAGATATATATGATAGTAATAGATTTAAACATTCCTGCATCTCCTGTGGATAAGATTATAAATCTCTTATCAAGGAATGTAAAAACATTGAAAACAATATTGCAAAGAAACAAACAAATCTACAAAATTTCTATAAAAGTTAACACAGGATAAATATTGTATGATGGGGTTATTATGAACTAAATATGTTGTATAAAATCATGGAGTTAATAATTAGAAAATAGAATGAGAGTAGGGAATGGACAGTTTTTAACAAATTCCTGAATTGTTAAAAAGTTGCTTGTAAATCTTTGGAAATGAATAGTAGTGGAAAAACACATCATAGTGTTAGTAACTAGTACAGAGCTTTTATGTGGGTATGATTAAGGATGAAAAGTAAAATCGAAGTACATGTACATTACTAGAAGGTTAACTAAAAAAAATTATCATTGGGTTATATAACATAGTAAAACCTCATGAGAAATATGAATATGGGTGATATTGCATGTTTAAAACCATTTCTATAAAATATAAATTCCAATGAACTAAATAAAAACAGAATAGCTGCTAGACACAGTAGAAGAAGCATAGAAAGATTGAGCAGTGATGAGTTTTCCTGTTTTTGCTTTTTGTTATTATTAATATTCCTAGAATAATGAAAATGTTCTCATAATTATTGGTGTGATACATGCACAAATATGTGAGTATACAAGTGTACACTTTGAATAAATTTTTGCTTTATTAATACGTGTCAAAAATTGATTTCTTAAATAAAGCTAACACAGTAGATAAGTTACCAGGGCCCAGCAGATGAGGGAAGGGGAAATTGTTTCTAATTGGGCAAGTATTTTCTGTTAGAGATGATGAAAGGTTGGGGTAAGGGATGCTGTTGACGGTATCCCAACATTGTGAATGCCATTAATTCCACTGAATTGTAGACTTGACAGTGCTTAAAATGGAAACTTTGGAGGTTGTATGTAAGTTGATAAAAAATTATAAAAATTCAGGGAGCTACATTAAACGTCATGTTAATACAATTTTAGAAGTTTCCTGAAAGCATGAGAAGTTCAGGAAATTAGGGAAAATAATTGAGAACACTAAAAGCAGAATTTGATTTACCAAAAGCAGTAACTGCAATTTTTAATTAGCCACAATATTTTAAAGAGTGTGGTAATGACACAGGAAGATATTGTTGTATCTCTAGGAAATAATAGAAAATAGAGAAAGGATTTGTGTCTAAGGGAATGTTTCATGCATCATCCAGGTGGTCTTGAAAAACTAGAAGGGGGAAAATGAATGGGTTTAATTAGTGGAGAAAGAAAATAATTTTGGAGTATAAAATTGAAGTAATCTACTTCATCTGAGAGGCATACACTTTTCATATTTCAAAAATAAAACAAACTACTGGAATTAGCACCTTTTTAATAAACCTACAGATTGGAGTGGCATGGCCAAAAAGGCAGACAGAATAGGAGAAAAGATGATTGGATTTTACTTAACTGAAGTTTCATTTTGTTTTTGATTTAAATATGCCACAATCAAAACTATTTTTTTTAAAAGAACAACAGGATAAAAAAAATATTTTAGGAGGTCCAAGCGATTGAACCCAGGACCTTGTACATGTGAAGCAGATGCTCAACCATTGATCTCCATCCACAGCCCTAAAATGAATATTTGTAACCACATGCTTTATATTTTCAATATCTAAAACTTTTGTAAAAAGTGAAAAGTTATATACATGAATAGAAAAAATGACCAAAGCTTTAGTCACCAAACAATATATTCTAAGACCAATTAACCCAAGAAACTATTAATCCAACACTTATTTTAAAAAATGCAAATGTGATCAACAGGATACCATTATCAAACATTAATTCATTCAAGCATGTTCAAAAACAATACAAGGAAAGTGATGTTTTCCTTTATAGCTAGTGAAAGTGTCAAATAGTATATTTCTGGAGGATTCTTTTATAATGTGCTTATAAAACATTTAAAACACACCAACAATTGCACTCAACCACTTAACCCCAAAAATTCTGTTAGCTGCTTTCATAATGCAAAGATCTATTACTATATTAATTATGTACTTAATTAGAGTAATAAAATATTAGAACCTAATAAAAACACAAAATTTTTTACTGGATAAAAATCATTTAAGCCCTAAGACTTTAATATATGTAGGCATACAAATTGTATATTGGAAACATGTGTTTTTCTTCATGGCATCTTTTATATGCAAGTCACATTTAAGGGGAATGGGGACAGAATGATCTCAACCTTATATACAAATTTTTAGCACAGAGAAAGTAAAGATTATGTTCAGGACTTCATTACAACTTCCATGGTCTGAGACATTATTATATAGATTTTACTTTTTATGACTGAGTTATTTTAAAGGCAAATTCATTAAAATTATATATTAAAACAATGTCCTTGACAAAACATTTATTTTTTCTTCAGTTTTAAAAGGATATTAAAACATTTCTTGAGCCCAGTGTGGTCAGCACTGGGAGCTGCACCTTCTGAACCTAGTGGATAAGTCACCACAAAAAAGAAAGCCTTATTTAATTATCAGGGCATTCTAGCAAGGGTCACTCTGGATTTCTACTCTACAACAATGAAATCCAGCAAGGGCACATTTCCCTTTGGCAGTTTGAGAGAACAGCAGAATATAAGAAGAAAAGCACTTAATATCTCCTTCTCTGACAATGCACAAACTCTTCCCCTCCACCTTACAGGGTGCTTCATGCAAGCTGGGACATGAGTTCAACTTGCCTTCTTCCTTAGGAGATTCATGCCAGAATGCCGTGAATCAACCACCCTCAACTCGTGCAGCCCTGACACTGGAGAACAATCAGCAGTGCCCATCAGAATGAGCTGTGTGTATATTACAGATATTCACAGCAATTTTGGAAAATTACAGAAAGGAAATGAGCAATGAATCACTGGAGGTTTGTCAAAGAATCAAAGAGATAATCAGAAAAACAACTAGAAATGAAAAGTAAGAAAACTTAGTTGCAAACTCTTTCTACAGAAATTTCTAAACCATGCCAACAGCAGTCACAAATGTTTGCAGCTTCTTGTAAAACATATGTGTCTGGCACTTTCTAAAAAGTATTAAGGCATCATTTTCTTTAATGAAACACCCTATTTCACTCAAGCAGAATCTATTTGCTGGAAGCCCATCAAAAACATTTTTAAAGAATTTTTTGAAACCTATATTCCTGCAGATTTAATTTATCAATTAATTACTAGAACATTGGCTATAGAAATGGCATTCACATAAATCTAAAAACGCAGTTAGTATAAATACAAAAAATAAATCAGAATCATCCTGGAGATGAAAATGACTCACAGACCCTTCATATTTTAATTGTGACCTGGTTGCCAGCTTTAGGAGGCAGGGAGGATACCTGGCAGGCTTTGATAAAAAGGTATTTCAAAGAGTTACCAGCTGTCTACAGTAAGAAATCTGTACATGCATGTGGACCCCAGATATTTGTGGCAGCTTTGTAGGAATATTAGCAATTATAACTATGGGGAAAGAAGCATTAGCAGACCCCTAATTTGGGTAAGAGACATTTTTCTATAACCTCTTAGAAAAGCCCTAATGCCAGTGGATTGTGTTTCTAAGGATTATCCTTTCATCCACCGCTTGTGGAACCTGAGGTCAGAAGAGAGGCAAGGAGAGAGGAGTTTGATGGAGTAGGATGCAGCCCTTACGTTCCAGAAATGGAAAAGAGAAAGTCATGGGAACTAAAATGAAGAAAAATGCAACATTTTCACTTTGCTTTGAAAGAAAAAAAAACCAGTTAAAAGATTATGGACAATCTAAGATGTAGAAGAGCAGCTGGGAAGGGAAGGACAATAACGTGGAGTATGTTGGTCTAGCCATCTGTAAATTATCTGCACATCACTCAACATAAGAATGAGGTAGAAAATAAATGAAAATGGCACTCACTGCTGGAAATAGAGTTCCTTGATAGGCTGGGCCATCCTTTCTTCCGTTAAAAATATATAAATTGGGAAAAACCCCACAATGACCAGGTCTCCATCCTTAAATACACTGGGTTTCATTCTGTGGAAGCAGGAGGGATCCGTTAACTTCCATGCAGAAAGGGGAAGTTGCAGGAGGAGGACAATGAAAATCAATAGGTACATCTTTAAGTAGCTCTCCAATTTAGCCAAGCTTTAATTGTATGCCAGGTAAGGGGCATTCAGAGCTGAAATGGAACCTGTAGACTTATTGCAGATGTATCTGGGTGTATATATTGTTGTTATGACCTGGAAAGTCAAATCTAAGAGCTGTGATGACCTCTTTTTTGCTAAGCTTTTCCAAATTCTCTAGACAATAGGGTGACCTGTAACACTTTTTGCCCTGGGGCTCTGCAGCTGAGGCTCTGTGCCCAGGTGAAAAACAAGAGTTGGAAAATATGTTTTGGATTATCCTCAGCACCCCTCGGAGCTATGATTTCACCCCAGTCCAGGGATAGCAATGCCCCACAGACCACCTCCTCTGCAGGCAGATTGAGTGCTATCCCTTGTCAAAAAAACTGGTGTTTATTGCATCAGAAGGGTGTTCTGTCAATAGGGGCTAATGCAGTCATGCTTTATCAAAGGACGTCCTGGAATCATGGTCCAATAGCGAGATGGACAACCTCACACAACTATGTCTGATATTAGGCAAACAGCATGCCTCCTAAGGTGGATGCCGGCCTGCATACCATTCCTGTGACTAGAAACACTCACAATCCAATGTGCCCAAGCCTGGGAAGCAGCAGTCAAGTAATATTCAGAAATTACAAATCAATACCATAAAAGTAATGTGAAAATAAAATTACATTTTGAATTCTTAAAATTTGACACACTTATCTACTCCTCAGCCCCTGTAAAATGTGTTTAAACCATAGATCAGCAGGTTTCACTGATCCATTTCGCCATCGACAGATAGTTTTCCCTAATAATCGCACCTCTATAGGAACACAGAGCTATGTTGGAAACACTTACTTTTTTGTCACCCCAAAGCAGAGAACAGTCGCTTTAATACCCCATATACTCTCCACCATATCAAACATCTTAGTCACAGGCAACACGTGGATTTTTTATTACCCTGGATAAAAATTAAAGGGCTTATGACCACTAACTCAGAAGGGAAATTTAAGTTGTGCCCATCTCACAGGCACATACACTTACAAGTTAATCAGTGGTCAGCGCAGGAAGTTCTATGTTTTGGGAATACCACATCAGGTGTACCTCCTCTGATTGTAAGCCAGTTAATGATCCTTGAAGTTGTTGATGACAGAGATCCTATAACACCAGGAAGAAAGAGATAACTTAAACAGACAACAGGGGCTTTTTACTCTCTCTTCCAGGTAGTAGTGAAGTTCATACATAAACACTCCCACTGTGGTTTTGTTGAAGTCATATATATTGGTAAGTTCATTACCATATTTGAGGGTTTTGAGACAATTTCATGTGACGATGAATATTGTGCTGAAGTTTATTGGGATATAGGTGATGCAAGTGATTCAAATTGGCAGAAAGAGCTCTCGAGTTGTAACTGTATTTCACACCCTGCCAATGAGCCCTACTTTGGACTCTGTGACAGAGTTAGACTCATTTGTGGTTTCCCTACACACTGTTCTTCTGCACTTTCTAGTTGAACCTCTACTTAGTACTACCCTTGATAAGACTTAAATGTTTGATGTGTCCATGTGCCAGTTGGACCCTAAAGCTCAACAGAGTTCTAGCACCTATTCTCCATTTCATTGGACACACCCAGGACAAGTATCAAGGAGATGATGATGGACCACATCCACCTCAAGGAACGAGAGAATCTGCAACTGCAAGCCAGTTATTCCCACCCATCAGTCCATGGGATCTAAGACTCACTCAATTAGAGGTGGGATGAGCATCGCCATCCCAGCATCCTCAGGATCAGGGAAAGAAAGGTGGACTATGGAAGCTTTATGGTTATTCTAGTACATTCTTAGTGTTATTCCAGCAATGTTAGGTATTTTATCATTGAGGTGAAGACAATGGTCACTGGAAGTTCTGAGGGAGAGGAAAAGGGAAATACATGTGTAATATAGGGCATTTTTTGGACTTTGGAATTGTCCTGAATGACATTGCAGGGATGGATACAAGCCATTATATATTTTCTCATAATACTATATTGTGTGGGGCAGAGTGTAAAATACAATGTAAACTATAATCCACACTTAACTACAGTGCTTCAATGTGAGTCCATCAATTGTAACAAATGTTCCACACTAAGGAAGAATGTTGTTAATGTTGCAAAGTGTGGGAGGGGAAGGGAGTGAGGCATGTGGGAATCCTCTATATTTTTCATTGAACATCTATATATAAAATTCAAAATACTTAAAAAAGGTAAATGTAGTCATGCACAATGGGTCCTTCCTCACATATTTCAAAGAACAATGTCTCCTTAACCAGTTCATGATGAAGCAAATAAGATATTCTATGAAACAGATTTTTTTTTCCTTTTTAATGCTTGGATTGTTGCCTGAGACTTTGAATCTTCTACATTCCAAGAAGAAATGATTCCTTTGTTTTTACATATGCTAAACTAGGAGTCTGTGGAAGCATGTGGAATGAGGGGTTGAAACTCCTGCTTTAACATTGGACTGTGTAAAATATTTTATGCTTATGGCACAATTTATTTGGTCTGAGAGGGGATAAGTCTCAGAACTTGAGAGGAAGACAGAAGTCTTGAGATGTCCTGAATCTGGTATGATTTAGGAGAAGGTTTTTCCTTTGTTGTTGTTTTTTTAATTGGAAAGGATGTCTTGTGTTTCCATCCAGAATGATTATAACAAAATTATTTAAACTCATCTGAAAAACACTGAAATAATTCAAGGAAGGCACAGAACAAATCAAAATATTTAGTGAGAGACCTTAAAATGAGAAAATCCAAGTGTTTTCATAGTTTCAGTAAGTTATGAAAAAAGTTTTCATCACCAAACATCATTCCGACCAGTATCAAAAATCCTCTGTAAGAAAACCTGTGCCTTAAACTCATTCCGTGGCTTCCGTATATATCTCCAAAAAAATTACAATTTTATGAAAATGATGGGGTGGAGTGGTCAGAAGTGGGTTACATGGGGACCTCTTATGTTTTTTATGTTTTTAAATGTAGGATTCTTTGTGTTCTATTAACTTTAATAAAACAAGTATACCAAAAAATAACATTGAAAACATTTTCCATCAAAAATGCTCATTGTACCCCAGGGCTCAATGTGAGTCTTTCACATATAACAGACTAATAATTATGGTATTTGTTGATGGATGGCTACTCCCCAATAAAAATGATGTACTCTTTTAAAACGTTTTAAAAAATAGCAAAGTAGGTTACAAAATTCTCTCTGCAGAACAGGAAAAAACTTGTTCCATGTCAATTAGAATATCAAAGCATTCCAACATCAAATTATTTCAAAAGCAATCATCTAATAACCATACTGTAATGTAGAGGGCATTTCACTGTGTCCTGGTTTTATGTTGACCATAGAGTATAGCAAAGGTGCTGAAATTATCAGGAATCATTATAGATGCAATTTCTTGTTTATTCAAAAGAGATATATTTTTTTAAATTATTATAAAACTTACTGAAATCATCAGTGCCATGTAGATATACTAAACCATAGCAAGGAAATTACTAAGTTGGAAAATAAAGTGGCTGTGTTTCACAACAGATATAGTGTTTTGAAATATATTCTCTGATCATCAATACCATTTATTCCAGAGGTCATTTGTAAATTAGCTTACATTCTGAACTGGGTTTCTAAATGAAACTTTTTTCAAGTGTGCACAATATTAATAAGGAATTGATACTTTTTAAAATTCATTTATTTATGCTATTTCAAAGGAACACCATATTGAGTAAAGGACCAAAAATATATATATATATAGGTGCTCATATCTTTCAAAAATATTTCAAAATATGAAATAGTCTAGTGACCAAGAGTTGATTGTAAGGTAACACTAAATATCTACAGTTTCAGATTAAGAATAACAATTTTTCAATAATTTACCTGAAATAATTAAGTTCAGAATTGAGAAATAATGGGAAAACAAGGGCTTCTAAAACATTTAAGACTCTTATGAAAATAAGATAAATGATCTCTTTTCTTAATAACCTTTGATATATATGTATGAATGTATATCTAACAGCAGTATGGTTTTATCTTCATCCAATTTAATTGCATAAGTCACAAAAATATTTACAGTCAACATGGCTGATAATAAAAATACATACTCCAAAAACAATATTTAGCAAAAACTGCTTCAGAATTTTTCTACATAATGAAACATTCCTTTGGCAAAGAATTTTTAATGCTGCAGGACTATTCAAGTAAATGTTTTAACCATCTTCAGCACTAAACTATAATTACTTTACAAATTCATCTTTCCACTAGAAAAGGTGCTTGATTCAAAACTAATTTCAAGAAAGTGGGGGCTGAGGAGAGTGGGGCATATGAGAATTTCCTACATTTTTAGTAACATTTTGTGTGCTATTTCTATCTTTTAAAAATAAATAAAAATATATTAAAAATTTTCAAAAATATACATGCAGCTTCCAGGCCAACAAATGGTCAACATGACTTTATTCCTCTGCTCCCTCAGGATGGAGACTAATGTGGAGTGGCTCATTCCCATGTCAGATAGGCCATTCACCACCACTGTATTGTCTACACATTTTAGTCTTCCATCATAATAAGCAGAAGTTTCCAGGATGATAGTTTTAATGAAAAAATGCTGATTGATGTGGCTCTCCTCATGTCCACCAACTTCCCAAATAGCTTCTTCTTAAATCTAGATCATGGCAGCCATGCAGGGCTCTTGGAAGGCCAACCGTGTGACCCATGATGGGGACCAGCTGGCAGGATACTCATTCTCACTGAATGCACTTGGTGCACTTTCATGGCTTGTACTGGCTCCTCTAAAACTGGACCTCCAGTGTTTTAAGGGCATAAGCTGGGGAAGCAGCACTGGTTTTCAGCATAGCTACCACCACACCGTGATTTAAATTGGTGAAGTCTATAGCATTGATAGTCAGCACGACATCATCTCTCTTGATTCTGCCATCTTGTGCAAGACAGCCATGAGGTGATGCACTGCTTACAGAGATGGGCAGCTCACCTCTCTTACTTACCTGCTTTGAACAACTATCTTTCCAAGGCACTTCTGTGGCTCCTAAGTGTGAGAAATCAGAGTTTAAAAAATTATTCTTGAACATTTATGGAAATTCTTCTTCTTAGGTAGAGGTTCCCGTGTGTGGGTAGAAGTAGGCAGGAGTGAGTCATGGAAGGAGAGAGGAAATCCCTATGATTCATCCAAAGATATGAGAGAAAATATTACTAATTGAGACTGCTCAGCCTTCAAAAATGGGAGATGAATTCATTCAGGAAAAAATAGAACTACTAGGTAAATCTCAAAATGAACTTACATCAAGTATATTTAAGTTCTTCAAAGAAGCAAGAAATATTATGTGTATTAAGAAATAATGTGGAATAAATTGATATATAGTAATCAAGAACAGAAAGATAAGAAAAAGAAAAATTATAATTCATTAAAACAATGTATAAACTAGTTGAAATGAATTATACAATTTAAATATTTGGAACAAATACTTAGACCAGACATGAACATAGTCATCAAAAGACTGGAATTGGACATAGAACTGTAGAATTTTCCAAGAACTCAGAAAAGAATGAGAAAACAGTGAACAATACCAAAGAAAATGAGTGTTATTGAGATAATCTTGAATGATTCCAGTCACTAAAGATGTTTCAGAAAGAGAGAATACATTGAACAACAAAAAAATCCAAATTAAATGAAATAATGGAGGAGATATGTCCAAAATTTAAGCCTGATGTTTTTCACTTAATAATGTCCAATATGTGCTGTTTTGTACAGTAAAAAAAAAAAATCAGTACAATGCGAAAAAATGCATTGGAATCTAATCTCTCCCCTGTGTTATACTGATTTCCTTTATTTCGCTGGCCCCAATGGCTTACTCTTGGTGTCCAATTTTGAATTAATGCCTAGCCTCATTCAATTTGGGGACAGCTTACCTAAAAGCTTTTTAAAAGACTCTATTTACAACTGGGTTCACACACCCATGTGCTGGGTGTGAGACCAGAACATGCCTTTTTGGGGGTCATGATTCAGTCGTCCACACTAGCCCATGTAAAACACATCAAGCCTCCAATCAATGCACTCCCTATCCATTTTCAAATGAAAATGAAAATAATAACCTCTCATAGAGAAAGGATGTGGAAATTGTTACTATAGTTCATTAGAAAGTATAATTAATATAGTAACTAAAATGATATAAATAAAGTAAATATTTTTGAAGATAATTTGGAAATATTTTTCAGAAATCTTGCAATGTGCATGCACATAAATTCCACAAACTTGGTGCATAGCATCCCCATGATATGAAGGAGAGCCAGTATGGAGGTATTGCCATGCCATCTGCAGTTGGCAGAGCCAACGATATATGAAGGAGAAACACATTTCCATGTTCTCCAAGAGAACGTCCAGGAGTTGTGACAGATACCTTTATTATTTTAGGGGTCATTGAGGTAAAACTAGCTAATAATGATTGGGAGGCACCATACACAGTAGTAGGGGCCCAGATTAAATGAACAAGAGAGTCTAATGACACTGAAGTCCAACTATTAAAATTTTTACACACTTTCTAATCTTTACCTAGGTATTTTATAACATTTCCATTGAACTTAACTAATTTTGTACTTTACATTTTATAAGGTGATAGAATATATTTTTTGAAATCATTTGAAATAAAAAGATAATTTTCAGGAATTGCCTTTGAGAAAGCAAAAGGTTAAAAGTTGTGGTTTAGACACTTTTGTTTTTAAAGTGAGAGGAATATTTTCCCTTAAACCAAGGACACGATAAATTCAAAGAACAAGAAGCTCTTTTTGACAAAACAGTCTTTCACCTTTGTTTACTGCTTATTCAGGAGAAAAACTCAGTGATATATTACTAATCTATACTAATAATTTAAGCAACTTTGTCATTTTAACAGAGAAAAAACAAATTTTACTTTTGCATCACTATACTACTTGATCTAAAGATTTTTATGCTAAAACTAGATCCATCAAATCTTACCTAAGTTTGATGATAAAAACTCCTTTTCTGTGAACCTTCTGCATTTTCTGTATTCATTCAGGTTTTGTCCCATATTTTCTTGTTTTGTTTTTTTTTAAGATTTATTTATTTTTATTCATTTCTCTTCCCCTGGCCCAGTTGTCTGCTCTCTGTGTCCATTCGCTGTGTGTTCTTCTGTGACCACTTCTATCCTTATCAGACTGTTCTTCTCTTCTGTAGATAACCTAAGCTGTGTGTGTCCCAACCTGTGGGTGTGGGACAGTAAGAGGCTACAGCCCTGCCCTTGGTGACCATGTCAACGACTCCAGTCCTGGAGAAACAGTTTAGCAATGCAAACTCTATAAACTTTAAATGTTCAGGGAAAATGCAAACCAAATGTGCTAAAAGCTTATCTAGAATGTATAAAGTCCATGTGAAAAGCTTGCCTAGGATGTGTAAGATATATGCTAATTCAAGCGTATTGAGCACTGAAACAAAGAATGGTTTGGTCCTTCCTCTGTATAAAAGGAACTCAAAAATTTTGTTTGGGGCTCATGTTTGAAACAGAAATCTTTGGAGTCTGGCTGGCTATCAATAAATTGTTTTTTCCTTCTCAAAATCATTTCTGAGTACTGGCCCTTCTATATGCAAATAATTGAACCTCTCTCATCTTCTACAATATTTTAGGGGGCTCATCCAGGATTGGAAATGAAGACAAGAGACAGTACCATTTTGCTGCCCCTTCCAAAGATCCCAGAGGAAGCAGGGAGAACTTGGGTGAACCCTAGTCATCAGGCTGCTCCTGGATTAAAATTAATTCAGAAAATACGTGGGCTCCAGCAGTCTTCCTGATGAAAATTGAGGGCAATGGAAAGTCTGAAGGAATATTCTGGGGAAAAAAAGAACTCTGGTTTTGGCATAAGGTAAGAGACCCCAGGGGAGCCTAGTTGGGAAAACCCATAGCTTTAATTGCGTAGAGGGAGCATGATCACCTCCCAAGAAAGTACCCTAATACCTCCAGAAATTTGAGGGGAAGCAGTTCTCTTTAGGTCTAAAAACCTGATGTTTTTGTTTTGTCTAACTGCATGTTAGACTCTAGTACTGGTCCTATCTCTGCTGAAAGAGTGGAGGCTTGATTATCATGGGAAAGGTTGTTTATAGTTTTGAGTCCTAAGGTCCTGGAAATTGGTCTGGATTTTGAAAAACTTGGTTAGGGAAAATGATTCGCCTTTTCTAGTGAAGCTTAGACTGGGTATAAAGTTCAACAGTGAAAAAGGTCTAGCTGGCATCTTTTGTTATGGTGCTGAATTGCAAATGAATTTACTTTATATCAGATGTTAATGATATAAGTGTTCTCTCTTTCTAAGGTTTGTGGCTGTGGGGGCAGCTGTGCTGAAAAATATATATATAGAACTTGTGGGCCAGATTAATGACCTTTTTGCTTCTTTCTGTGTCATCTCAAGGCTATGTGGTTACAAAAAGTGGTGGAATTTGTTTGAGCTGGAATCCTCCCCTGCCATTGGCAAGGGGGTGAATTGATTATAAGGCCAACCTGCAGAGTCTGGATATTTGTGCATGCTGTGCTGTCTTGTCTCTGGTCTGTCCCTTTTCTGGGGCTTCCACACCGTTTCCACACCATGCACCTGGGTTTGTTGGGGCAGGCCCCAGTCAGGGTGGATGGGTCCCCATGTGGGACACCAAATTTGAGTAGGTTCTTTATGCCCATTTTCACAGAAAGCTGGAAAGGGGGTATGACTTGCCCCTTTCCAGTGAGTCCACACCTTCTATTTATAAGCCACATTCTTATTTGATTGCAGTGCACATAACTGCCTGGAAGCAGGGAGGTAAACAGGATGCAGAGCATGATCAAAATAAATGCAGTAAAGTTTCCTCCCTAGAATGTTAATGGTCAAATTAAATTTGCATTCTGCCCATGTTCTTCTACTTTTCCAAATCTCTCTCTCTCTCTGTGAGACTATGTAGAAATTCTTTGAAATGGTTTAGAACTGTACACTTGTCTGAAGAAAGGAGGCTATCACTTGAAACAATAGATCTCTAATCATTTGATAGCCTTTTTAATGGCCTGGCTGGGAACATCAGGGTTGTAAAACTCCAGAGGAAAAAATCTGTGTTTAGTTTTTGTTGGTTGTTGGCGCCTAAGTATTCATTGTATAAGATAATTTTAAAATGAATCTTTAAATGCCAATACTCTCTTGATGGTGAATTAAATGTATAACTTGCAGATGAGAATTTGTTTCATTACTAGGAAAACACAGAACTTCACAGAATTATTACTAATAAAATTCTTGTAACTTAATTAATCAAGGTATCCAATTCACCATAAGGTTAAAACTTAATGAAAACTGTAACTGAGAGTTAAGATAAAAAATAAAAATAAAAAAAGTTAAGATCATTTACAGATGCATTTATATTATAAAGAAGCAGAAGGATAATAACTGAAATTATGAATGGGTGTATTTATAGCCTGAACCTATTAATGTAAGTATAAATTCTAATCTAACCTTAACTTCTTTTATGGTTACATCAAGCCTAGCCTCACCCCTTGCCTTTGCTTATGGTTATTTCATAACAACTTCTGCCCCTGTACTCCTGGGAAAGGCAGACATGGGATATCCTTCTCTCTTGTCCTACTGGTATTGGTAACCCTGCTTTCTCTCATGATTCCAGGTGTGAACTAAATTACTGCCTGGTGAAATTCTTAGCCCTTGGGGTTAAATGACCACAGGAGTTTTATTATCTCCAAGGACTGGAAAATAATGAGGTCTCCTGCCTTGACTGTCAGGGTTCCTTTGATTGGCAATTCATGAAAGAAACCAATCTTCCTGAGGCTCCAATAGCCTTGGTAAATGTGCGTAGAATTAGTATCATTGTTCATTCAAAATTCTGCTAAATTCAAGGTAAAATATAAAATTCTGAAACAAAAGAAAATGATGCTAAAGTATTGGGAACATTTTGGTTATAAGCCATTAGTTAAGAAACAAAATTCTTGTGCAAACCTGCATGGTTATAATGGAAATTAAGGGGAAAAAGAACTTTAGAAATGTTGCAGTCACACTTGTTTTCTGAAAAAATGAAAGCTTTAAGTAACTAAGTTATGTTTCTGTGTATGCCTATTTGCTCATAGTTGCTTAAATATGCAGTTATATATATATATATATATATATATATATAGTACATGAAGGGTATATAAAATAATGCAAATTATAACTAACATCAATGAATTGTGTTTCTGTGTCTAACTCTGTTTGTGTCTGCATATTTGCTCAGTGCATATCTTCATACATGAGGATAATAATACCAAAGTAACAAATAAAAATTCTTAAAAGAGCTCTATTGAAATTCCTAAAAGTGAAATATGCAGTTATATATCTAAATAAATATTCCAGGATCACAAATTAATCTAAGCAGGATGGTCATATAAAAATCTGATTACGGAAACTATTGGAAAAGGGCCTTCTCTTTACAGGAGTTTTGAAGGCTGAACTAGGTATGGCAGATTAAAACCTATCTAATAGGCTAGGGAATCAAGAATCAGTTTGCCCTGTAATTCCCCAGTTTAAAACCATTTGACAGTCTTAAAATAAGGGTGGTTTTGGTTCTGTTGCCTAAATTTCAGTAAGTAATGAAGGTCCATAAAAGCTATGGAGAGATCTTTCCTGGATTATGATTAAGCAAATTATATGATTATAATGTGTTTTGTGAACCTGGTAGCAAGTACACATTTAAAAGTATTCACAGTTTCAAAATTTAAACAAAGTAAAGAGGTTGTAGCGTCCTGCAAAGAAAAGAGGACTTTAATTGCATAAACTATAATAGTTTCAACTTTATTTAGCTTGGGTGTAATCTCCCTTAGTTTATAAATTACCCATTAAATAAATTAACATTATACATACAAATTCTTTGGAATAATGAAAATTGTAAATTCATGTTAATGAAATTAAGCTAAGAAAAAATGTAGATATGCTCTCTTAAATAAATAAGTAAACTTCTTTGGTTGTTAATTGTAATTTAATAAGTTAATTTAAATGTAAGGTAACTAGTCTATGTGGTTGTGGTCAATTATAAAGAGTTTGTAAAAACATGTTCCAAACTGAAAACATTTAAATGATTCTAGTTATAGAATTCGCTGTTAACTAAAAACCTGGATTAGTATTAGTGGCAAAGAATAACTTTTTGTTCATAAAACTGGTCTGAGAGCCACTGCAAGGTGCACATTTAAGTACAGGGTAATGAAAAGTTATCTTGATTCTACTGGGAATCTTCCATTTTCATGTCAACAATGAAAAAAATTTTCCCTCTATTATTAAAGTAAAATACCTACTATTTTCTTCATGGTAAATTTGAATAATAAAGTCATTTGATATTGTGATGTGTTTCATTAAAATGTTTAAAATATATAAAAACAAGGAAAAATTTTAACATTGTCAAACTCTTTTGTGCATTCAAACCAGGCCTTGAATACATTACAGGTTGCTTCTCCATGTGAGTTATTAGCTAGGCTGGTCCCTGGCCCCTCAAATAGAAATATCTGCTCTATCAGCCTCTTGTTATCTTCCTGAAGTTGACAAAAACTAAGTTGAAGTTTCAAGCTCCTGCAGCAGCCAATGATGACTCAGTATAGCAAAGCGTACAATGGATATCGCCTCCAGACTGGCGCTGTTCCATAGCGCCCGTGAGCACTATGTGCAAGGCTGGTAGAATACTGGAAACTCTCTCCAGGATCAATGATGATGTGACTTACTCACTGTGTGAAGAACACGCCAAGTGGAGCTACCAGGATTCTGTAAGTAAAACTTAAATATAATTGGCATTATGGCCTGCTCCCATGGAGAGATAACATGTAAAATATTACAAACCTGAAACTTAAAACTGTTAATGGTAACTCAGAATCCTTATGCATTAAGTAATACATTAATTAATATTAAGTGCTGTACTTTTATCCTGTACTAAATATATGCCTAATAATTATAATGTTATCTTTTCTATTCTAGATCAAGTACAAAAGTGCATTAGACATGTTAAAATCTTGGTAACCTCATTTTCTAACTATTTAATAAACATATTTATAAAATAAGGTGCAGTCTTAGCCAGGCTCAATCAAGTTACTATTCTACTGTGTAGCAAAAATGAGGCTTGCTTGCTAATAAGGGATTACCTATTGAACATTCAAAATTACCAGAAATTGTACAATTAAAACCAAAATGTAAAAAAAAAAACACCTTTATTCTGTAGTTCTCATCGACCCACAGCTAAAACTAAGAAAATTTCCAAACTTGGTGCACTAATCCTAAATAAAACCAACTGCCAAAATGTTGCCAGTTCACCAAGAGCATCTGAAAGAGCACATGAGTGCCAATCATTAAACAGACTGAAATGAGTCTGCAAAACAAAGCTAAATATTTGTTGCAGTTTCTCTCTGAAAAAAAAAAATATATATATATATTGTTCCCACCAGCTTTTAAAACGGAAGCTAAATATTGGTTGCAGTTTCTTTCTGAAAAAAAAAAATATATATATATATTGTTCCCACCAGCTTTTAAAACAGGGTGCCATCTTTATAGGCACCTAACCTTGTCTATTTCTGTAATCCAATGTCCTCTTTTAAAAATGGGTATTCCAAAATTTTTATTAAGTTTGTTTCTTTCAGAATGAGCTTCTTATTAACCATATGAAAACTTCATACAGAATGCCAGATCCATCTTCCTCGAGTCAAAATAAAATAGTAGTTGTACACCTTGTTAGACAATGACTACAGCCCATGGCCAGCAGGAAGCAGTTATAGAAAAGAGATCATGCCCATTCAGCAACCCCCTAAGATCAAAGGTGTTAACTCTTCAAGGGTAAAATCAAATTAACAGATGTTTCTTGGGCCTGACTGGAAATCCATGTGAGCACCAGTGGCCCCAGGATGACTACAAGGTGGCTCCATGCCCAGGATTCTACTGTCCAGAATGAAAACTTCTAAAAACAGAAACGTTTTCTTTAGGTCCTCACTGAAAATTGATAAGTAAAGTAATCAATCAAAACAACAAACAGTCACCCACCTCATAACTCCAACAATAATTATGCCAAAGCTTAGCAAGTTAAGCTTCAGCATAAGGGGGTAAATGATGGGGGCTCTGGGTGGGAGGCTGTTCTTCCCTTCTGTAGATAACCTAAGCTGTAGGTGTCCCAACCTGTGGGTGTGGGACAGTAAGAGGCTGCAGCCCTGCCCTTGGTGACCATGGCAACGACTCCAGACCCGGAGAAACTGTTTAGCAATGCAACTCTATAAACTTTAAATATTCAGGGAAAATGCAAACCAAATGTGCTAAAAGCTTATCTAGAATGTATAAAGTCCATGCTAAAAGAATACCTAAGATGTGGAAGATATATGCTAATTCAAGCTATTGAGCACTGAAATAAGGAACAATTTGGCCCTTCCTCTGTATAAAATGAACTCAGAAATCTTGTTCAGGTCTCGGTTTTGAAATAGAAAGCTCCTGAATTTGGCTGGCCATCAATAGAACATATCTTCCTTCCCAAAATCATTCCTGAGTCCTGGCCTTTGTAAATGCAAATAATTGAACCTCTCTCATATTCTAAAACACAATTACAAAATCAACAGATGGGCCCCAAATCTAAGATCATGGATAGTAGGATGCAATGCCACCAAGCCCATATTTACCAGCTCAGATCAATTAAAAATTCAAGTCTCCCCTCATCATGAGCAGAACCCAGAGGCAATCCCACAGTCCCTTCAGCATGAGCAGACCATCAAATCCAATCCAGCACTCTTCTTGGCCAGAGCAGCATGGAAATATGAAGTAAGCACAGGTCACAATAGAAGAAAGTATTTCACACTCTTATCTAATGGGGAAAGATCCAACTTCACAATCACCTCCACACAATGTACCCAGTGTCCATGCACAGCAGAAAACCCACTCAGATCCAACTGAAAGTGGTTCTGAAATCACTCAAATTCATCTTTCTGGAAACTGTGGGAGAAGATATTCAAATGTACATTTTTATGAGTTCAAATAAAGTATCTTTGGCTGTACTTCTGCAAATAATACTCTCTTCATTATTGTTGAATTTTTAGTTGATCAGAGCTGGTAAATATGGGCTTTGTGGCTTTGCATCCTATTACCCATGATCTTAGATTTGGGGTCCACCTGTTGTTTTTGTCATCTGATAAATGCTCATTAATGTTGTCATTGTTTTAATTATAGCCATATTGAACTATATTTTGAGTTGTAAAGTCATGTGAGAAGTCAGAACATATAACTTCCTCATATCAGTCCACTTCTTTATCAGATTAATATAAAACTACATTGTCTTGGGTATTCCTTCCCTATATTTTTAAATTACACATTAATATTTTATTTTAAATCAAAACATGAATCTCCATTTCTTTGCCAATTATTTGGTGTAAGATTGA
The DNA here is from genome assembly GCF_030445035.2 of Dasypus novemcinctus. Taxonomy (NCBI): domain Eukaryota; kingdom Metazoa; phylum Chordata; class Mammalia; order Cingulata; family Dasypodidae; genus Dasypus; species Dasypus novemcinctus. Next base: position 40,107,348 of record NC_080702.1, on the reverse strand, counting down.
GACCTTTATTTTGAATTTGTATCCACTGACTGAAAGTTCAAATTTTCTCCCCTATACTAACCAAACTCACAAACCACACAAGTTATTGTCCATGATTGCCTCTTCTGATTTAGAAGTGGACAAGGAGCTTAAAGATACTGGTAAAACTCATGAAGGCAAAAAAGGTATGTACTGTTATGTATAATATCAATACAGTATATATTTTACTATTTAATAATGAATTAACATCTATACAATTTTTTTCTTAAAACTAAATCTGTAGTAAAAGAACTGGTTCTATGCACTGGTTTGAGGATGTCAGGCATGTTTATAGCAATCTCTTACATGAGCTTGCTGTAATAATCACACCATGAGTTTCTTGTATCTTGTGTCATTTATTTATTTATTTATTTATTTATAAATTTTTAAAGGAAATGAATATACTTTATTACAGAAATTTTGGAAAATACTGATAAAATCAGAAAAGGATAATATCACAATAAGCTAAAGTAAAGCATAACTATTTTTATGTATAACTCACTGTCTTTTCTCTGTGCATAATATATTTTAATAAACATGGGTTTGCAGTGTATATTCTGTTATGTAACTCAGTAAGTCACTTATTTCATTGAGGGTGTTATTCAACACTTCCATATTTAGTAGCTGAATAATATTCTCTATTAAGAATGTGCCAACACTTAAGAAATCAATCCCTGCCTGTTGGATCTTTGGGTCATTTCCAATTTTTTGTTATTATATAGAAAGTTGTGATTAATATCCTTGAAACTCAACTTTTTATGTAAATCTATGATTGTCTATAATTATAAGATAATTTCTTGGAATTTTTTTCCCAAATTCTACTCAATTTATTCATTTTTTAAAAAAGATATTACATAAAAAAAATGAGGTCTGCATTCACCCCACCGCGTCCACCCCACCACTCCGCCTACAGTAACACTTCCCCCATCATTATGTCACATCCATTGCGTCTGTTGAGTACATCTCTGGGCATCACTGCAACCCATGTCCTGTGTTCCACAACATAGCCCACACTTTCCCACGTTTCATCCCGTGGGCCATGAGAGAACATACAACATCTGACAATTGTCCCTGGGGCACCACCAAGGACAACTCCAAGTCCCGAGAATGCCTACACATCTCTTCTCTTCCTCCCCTTCCCCACATCCAGCAGCCACCATGGCCACTTTTTCCACATCAGTGCCACATTTTCTCGGTTATTAACCACAATAATTCATGAATAGAATATCAGTAAGTCCACTCTGATCCTTACTGTATTCCTCCTTCCTGTGGACCTTGGCTTGGTTGTGTCCATTCCACATCTATGTCAAGAGGTGGTTTAAATTCCACATGGATATTGGATGCAGCCCTCCTGCTGTCAGTTGTAGCAACTCTAGGCTCCATGGTGTGATGGTTGACATTCTTCAACTCCATGTTAGCTGAGTGCGGTAAGTCCAATAAATCAGAGTGTAGGAGCTGAAGTCTGTTGAGGCTCAGGGCCTGGCTATCATATTGTCAGTTCAGAGATTCAAATCCCCTAGATATATCTTAAGCCCCAGTACCAACTACAATTCCAGTAAAGTAGCATGAAAGGCTGGTGAAAAGAGATCCCATCTGAATTCAGCTCCATCACGCAGAAATACCAGCTCCAAAGAAGGGCCAACTGGTATGGCACTGAACCCCATCAGCCATGACCATAGAACCTGTGGGTCTCTTTAGCCCTCAAAAGGACCAGTATATGGTGTTGTATCTACTTTATCTGTCTCTGAGACTCTGTTCAGGTGTGCATAAGAGCAATCCTTCTGAAAATCTCCAGGCTCTTTTTTAGAAACGCATAGCCGTATGAACTCATTTGTCCTTTCCATTTCCCCCTTACTTTAGGTCAAAAAGCATTTTAAACTCTTGTTATTATATGTAGACAGGGATATTCTGCTGGTCCACATTAAACCATTAATTTAAGGTTGTTTTCTAGTTACATCATCAGCTGGTACTTGGTAGCGATCCCTCAGTGCCAGGGAGGCTCATCCTCAGGTGTCATGTCCCACGCTGGGGGGAAGGCATTGCATTTACATGCGGAGTTTGGCTTCAAGACTGGCCACATTTGAGTAACATGGAGGCTATTAGGAGGGAACTCTTAGGCACAGTGCTGCTCTAAGCCTTATTCTTATTTCAGCTGTAAAGGCTCACAAGCATAGTCATTAGTATCAGCGGTTCACTGTTGGACCCTCATTCCTTCTTACACTTGCACCTGGGGGACTGCCGCTGCTCCCCTAGGGACCACGAAGAGCCCCTCCCCCCAGGCCAGTAACCAAGCACCCCACCGAGATGTTGTTTTTAATTGTTTCCACTATGAGTATATACAAACAATTCCATGCACCATGGACACATGTTCTGTATAAATCCCTGTCAAACATATATCGCCTGTCAATAACATCCCATACCAGTATTCCTCTGCTGCCATTTTTGAACCACTCTGTGATCCAAAACTTCCTGAAAAGTGAAGTCCAATATAATGTCAGGTTCCCTTACTAGTAAAATGGAATATACTGATGAGTTTAAAGGTTAGATATAGAATACATATTGATTTGGAAAAATTCTACATCCTATCTTTTTCTTTTCTTTTTTCCTAATTATTGAGCTTCTCTTCACAAGAGCCTTAGATGACAGTAATTCATATATACAATATACAGTACTCCCACACATCCACCATAAAACCTTTTCCCTTCCAAAGAGATAAACTTTTAACTTATTCATATCATATTTACTGAAACTGATGTACAGACTCTGAGACAATAGCTTTCAAACACAGTGACATCTGTGCTTACATTGTGTTCCATACTTTAGGCTATACAGTTTACTAAAATTTTAGTTATCCTATGTTTTACATTATGATTTACATTATTAGTCAATCATCCCCTATATGGTTTTGTTGTAATATTACATGTTTTATATGCATCCTTCTGTACGCTCGCGAAACTCTTCTCTGTCCCCCACATTTACCTTGGTTCCATCCATTCTACATCAATTTTCGCCTCCCCTTGGGGCCGACAGTGACAACCAGTCTCCATTTCCCAAGGAGCCATGTCCAGAGATACTTGCAATAGTGTTGAGGACCTGACTTGCTCAACTGCCCTAATGCTCTGGGAGCCACCCTTTCTCTCGAGAGATAGAGTTCCCTCTATTTGATGGCATTAGTCCTCCCCATGATGTGGGTCCACCCCCACTCTCACTACTTGGGTCTCTACCCAATGGTACAACCCACCCTGGCAAAATGAGCATTCAGACATTCCCCAGGAGTCCGTCCCACGTCAGATCATCCCCTCCGAGCATCCTAAACAGGTAACCCTCCTAATTATATTTTGATACGGTTTTCTCAGCATTTTACTCTCAACCAACACCTGACAATCTCCTATGTTCATACGTTGCCCCTCCCTCCCCCCAACTTTTGGGGCAATATTACCCATCTGCCCATCCCCGGCCCCCCTCAAACCGGCAAAGGCCCACCCAAAGGCAACCCCTTGCCGCCATTTTATCTCTTCTTTGTGTTCATACTTACCACAATCTCATCATAGATTCCACCCCTGCAGACTTCAGGTCACATCCTTCCTCCACCCCCCGATTTCCTGTAAGCCTATCTTCCAGTCTCTAGCTCTCTGAGGCAGCTTGCTTATTTCATATCATTGATGTCATGTAGTATTTGTCCTTCAATGCCTGGGTTGCTTCACTCAACATAAGGTTCTCAAGATTCATCCATGTTATCACGGGTGCTTTTAGTGTATTTGTTCTTAAAGCCGAGTAGTATTCCATCGTATATATATACCACATTTTATTGATCCCATCATCTGTTGATGGGCATTTGGGTTGATTCCAACTTTTGGTGATAGTGAACAATGCTGCTATGAACATTGGTGTGCATATATCGGTTTTTGTCCTTGTTTTCAGTTCTACTGGGTATATACCCAGCAGTGGTATTGCTGGGTCATATGGCAAATCTATGGTTAGTTTTTTGAGAAACCGCCAATCTGTCCTCCAGAATGGTTGGAATCTTCTGCATTCCCACCAGCAGTGGATGAGTGTTCCCATTCCTCCACATCCTCTCGTACATTTGTAGTCTTCTGTTTTTTTCATAGCTGCCAATCTTATGGGAGTAAGATGGTATCTCATCGTAGTTTTGATTTGCATTTCCCTGATAGCTAGAGATTTGGAGCATTTTTTCATGTGCTTTGTTAGCCATTTGTATTTTTTCTTTGGAGAAGTGTCTGTTTAAATATTTTTCCCATTTTTTAAATGGGTTGTTTATCTTTTTATTTTCAAGATAATGGAGTTCTTTATATATGCAAGTTATAAGTCTCTTATCAGATATATGGTAAGATATCTCTTATCAGATATATGGTATTCTGATAAGTCTCTTATCAGAATATGGCCAACTATTTTCTCCCATTGTGTAGGTTCCCTTTTTACTTTCTTGATAATTTCCTTTGAGGTGCAGAAGGCTTTAATTTTGAGGAAGTCCCATTTATCTATTTGTTCTTTTGCTGCTCGTGCTTTTGGTGTGATATTCATGAAGCTATTTCCTATTAAAAGTTCTTGTAGATGTTTCTCTACACTGCTTTCCAAGGTCTTTATGGTCTTGGCTCTTATATTTAGGTCTTTGATCCATCTTGAGTTGATCTTTGTATAAGTTGTGAGATGGTAATCCTCTTTCATTCTTCTACATATGGATATCCAGTTATCCAGGCACCATTTGTTGAATAGGCCATTCTCCCCAGTTGAGAGGGTTTCGTGGCTTTATCAAATATTATATAGCTATATATACGAGGTTCTATATCAGAACTTTCAATTCAATTCCATTGGTCTGTGTGTCTCTCCTTATGCCAAAACCATGCTGTTTTCACTACTGTAGCTCTGTAGTATGTTTTCAAGTCAGGTAGTGTGATTCTTCCAATTTCGTTTTTCTTTTTCAATATGTCTTTGGCTATTCGGGGCCTCTTTCCTTTCCAAATAAATTTCATAGCAAGTTTTTCTAGTTCCTTAAAGAAGGCTGTGTTGATTTTTAATGGGATTGCATTGAATGTATAGATCAGTTTTGGTAGGTTACATATTTTAATAATATTTAGTCTTCTTATCCATGAACAGGGAATATTCTTCCATTTATTTAGGTATTCTTTGATTTCCTTGAACAGTCTTGTATAGTTCTCAGTGTATAAGTTTTTTACATCTTTAGTTAAATTTATTCATAAATACTTGATTTTTTAAATTTACTAATGTGAATGGTATTAGTTTCTTGATTTCCTCCTGATCTTGCTCATTATTGGAGTACAGAAATGCTACTGATTTTTGCACATTGATCTTATAACCTGCGACTTTATTAAACTCATTTATGAGTTCTAGAAGCTTTGTTGTAGACGTCTCGGGGTTTTCTATGTATAGGATCATGTCATCTGCAAATAATGAAATTTTGATTTCTTCCTTTCCAATTTGAATGCCTTTTATATCTGGTTCTTGCCTCAGTGCTCGAGCAAGTACTTCTAAGACAATGTTAAATAGAAGAGGAGACAGTGTGCATCAATGTCTTGTTCCTGACTTTAGAGGGAAGGATTTTAGAATTTCTCCATTGTAAACAATGTTGGCTGTAGGTTTTTCTTATATACTCTTTATCATGTTCAAAAAATTTCTTTGTATTCCGAGCTTTGGGAGTGTTTTTATCAAGAAAAGGTGCTGTATTTTGTCGAATGCTTTTTCTGCATCTATAGATATAATCATGTGATTTTTTTCCTTCAATCTGTTTATATGGTGTACTACATTGATTGATTTTCTTATGTTGAACCATCCTTGCATAGCTGGAATGAATCCTACTTGATCGTGGTATATAATTTGCTTAATGTGTTGTTGAATACGATTAGCAAGTATTTTGTTAAGTATTCTTGCATCTAGGTTCATTACAGAAATTGGTCTGTAATTTTCTTGTGGTGTCTTTGTTTGGCTTTGGTACTAGGGTAATGTTGGCATCATAGAAGGAGTTAGGCAATGTTCCTTCTGTTTCGATTTTTTGGAAGAGTTTCAGCAGGATTGGTGTTAGTTCTTTTCAGAATATTTTGTAGAATTCACCTGTGAATCCGTCTGGCCCTTGGCTCTTCTTAGTTGGGAGGTTTTTATCACTTTACTTGGGATGGGTTTGTTGAGATCATCAATTTCTTCTTTTGTCACTATAGGCTGCTTATGTGTTTCTAGGAATTTGTCCATTTCCTCTGAATTGTCATTTTTGTTGGAATATAGTTTTTCAAAGTATCCTCTTATGATAGTCTTTATTTCTGTGGGATCAGTGATGATATCTCCTTTCTCATTTCTTATTTTGTGTATTTGCATCTTCTCTCTTTTTTTCTTTGTTAGTCTCGCTAAAGGTTTGTAAATTTTATTGATCGTCTCAAAAAACCAGCTCTTGGTCTTGTTTATCTTTTCATGTGCTTTCTTATTTTCTATTTCATTTAGTTCTGCTCTTATCTTTGTTATTTCCTTCCTTCTTCTTCCTGTGGGATTAATTTGTTGTTGTTTTTTCTACTTCCTCCAAAGGTGCAGTTAGTTCTTCAATTTTTGCTATTTCTTGTTTTTTGATATATGAATTTATGGCTATAAATTTCTCTCTCAGTACTGCTTTTGCTGCATCCCATAAATTTTGGTATGTTGTGTTATTATCATTTTTTTCAAGGTATTCATTGATTTCTTTTGAGATTTCCTCTTTGATCCACTGTTTTTCTAAGACTCTGCTGTTTAATTTCCAAATCTTGGTGTGAAATCTGGGCCTCTGGCCCTTGCCAATGTCCAGCTTCACTCCACTGTGGTCAGAGATATTATTTTGTATGATTTTGATCTTTCTGAATTCATTAAGCCTCTCTTTGTGGCCTAGCATATGGTCTATATTGGAAAATGATCCATGTGCACTTTAGAAAAATGTATATCCTGCTTTGATTGGGTTTAATAATCTGTATATGTCTATTAGATGCGGCTCCTCTAATATACTGTTCAAATATTTTGTTTCTTTAGTGATTCTCTTTTGAGATGTTCTGTCCAGAGTTCATAGTGTTGTATTAATATCCCCCACCATAATTGTAGATGCATCTATCCTTTCACTTAGATTTTCCAGCCCTTGTTAGGAGCATAAATATTTATGATTGTTCGATCTTCTTGACAGATTGTCCCTTTCACTAATATGTAGAATCCTTCTTTGTCTCTCACAAATGTTTCGCATTTAAAGTCTATTTTGTCTGATATTAATATAGCTATTCCTGCCTTTTTATGATTATTGTTTGCTCATATGATTGTTTTCCAACCATTCACTTTTAGCCTCCATGAGTCTCTGGGTCTAAGATGTGTCTCTTGTAGACAGCATATAGATGGGTCATATTTCCTTATCCAATGTCCCAGTCTGAATCTTTTGAGAGGGGAGTTTAATCCGTTGACATTCAGTGTTATGACTTTCAAGGAATTATTTATGTTAGCCACATTTTGATTGGACATGTGTTTGTCATTTATTGTTTGTTTGTTTCCCCTTCTCTTTTTGTCTTTTTTTGTTGCTCTTACACTCTGCTCCAACTCTGCCTGTCCTGTTTTTTCCTTTCTTCCTATAGAATACCCTTTAGAATTTCTTGAAGGGAAGGTTTCTTGTTGGCATACTCTTTCAGTTTCTGTTTATCTGTGAATATTTTGAACTCTCCATCATTTTTGAATGCTAGTTTAGCTGAATAGTGTATTCTTGGTTGGAAATTTTTTCTTTTAGTACCTTGACTGTATCATACCACTGCCTTCTTGCCTCCATGGTTTCAGATGAGAAATCAGCACTTAATCTTATGGAACTTCCCTTGTATGTGATGGTTTTCTTTTTTCTTGCTGCTTTTAGAATTTTCTCTTTGTCTTGAGCATTGGATAATTTGACAAGTATATATCTTGGGGTGGGGCTGTTGGGGTTTATGATGATTGGGGTGTGCTGTGCTTCTTGTATATGTACATCTGTCTCTTTCAGTAGCTTTGGGAAGTTTTCAGCCCTTATTTCCTGCAACACTCCTTCTGACCCCTTTGCCTTCTCTTCTACTTCTGGGATGCCTATAATACGTATGTTTGAGCATTTTGCATTGTCATTCAGGTCCCTAAGTCCTAGCTGGATTTTTACTATCTCTTTATCAATCAATTCTACTATCTGTTTGATTTCTGATGTACTGTCTTCCACATCACTAATTCTCTGCTCTGCCTCTTCCAGTCTGCTGATATTTGCCGTGAGTGCATTTTTGATTTCTTGAACTGTGGTGTTCATTCCTATCATATCTGTTATCTTTTTGTGTATGTCCGCAATTTTCCCTCCAAGTGTTGTCTTCATGTGGTTTACCTCTTCCTTTACTTCATTAAATTTGTTGGTGATATATGTTCTGAGATCTTTAATTACTTGTGCGAAGTTCTGCTCCCCTTCCTGGTTTTCAGTTTGTTCATTGGATTCAGCCATATTTTCCTGATTACTGGTTTGGCTTGTAGATTTTTGTTGCTGTCTGGTCATCATTTTATCTTGACGGGTTTAATCAGTTCCTTAGCTTCTTTGTCTAGTCTTGGGGATTAATTAGCTGTTGTTTTTGCATAAGTGTTACATCTTCTCTTTTTCACTTTATTCTTCTTATTCCAATTTCTTATTGCTGGTTGAGTTCCCTTTAAAGGAAAGTATTAGGGCCATGGAAAGGCAATTGTGTAAATAAGGAAAAAGTGTAAAGTAGTATTGGTGATAAGTGTTAACAGAGCAACAATATGAGATCTTGGAGGATGGATATTAGATTCATGTAAGTTGTGTAGAGTTATAGCAGTTGGTTGAGTACCTATAATGAGGTAGTCGACTGAATATGGTAGGAATATAGTATGAATTAAAAAGCTACTGTTTTCATGAGAGAGGGAAAGAGAAAAGAAAGGAATAGTTTCAAGAGTGGTTAAAAGACAGAAAACAAAACAAAGGTATTAGAAATTAAGAGTTAGACACTTTGGGGATCAAAGAAAGGGAGGTGCAATATAGGAGAGACAGTAGATGATGGGGGATATCAAGATGTAGGTGAAAGGGGATAGTGTAGGTAACCAAAATCAATTCACACAGAAATGAGGCAGTGGAGGATGAGGAAGCCCAGCAAATGTGAGGTGTTCCCTACAGCACGTATTGTATAATTATGATAAAATAAAATAAGAAGAAAATGAGGGACAAGAGAGAGAGAAAAAAAAAAGAGAAGAAAGAAAGAAAGAGAAAGGGGTGGGTAAAGGGAGGGGAACAAGTAGGGAAAAGAAAAAAAAAGATATAGAACAACCACAACAGCAAGAACAACAAAAAAACACAAAATAACTGGAAAAAAAAAGACTTTGGGGGATACACTGGGAAAAAAGACTAGGAGATAATGCAATGTTAGCAATCATTAAAAAATAAAAAAATAAACTAAAAATAAAAACAAAACAAAACAAAAAAGAAAAAATGCAAACGTTGAGGGCTAGGACATTCAAGGACCTCAGATGGACCTCAGGGCGTGATGGATTCAGTGATGGAAAGTCTGTGATATTGAAGACACAAGAGGTTTGAGTCTCTGGGGTGTGGGCCACAGGGTTTAAGGGACACAGACTTGGCAACCTCAAATCTGGCTATCAGGGAGCCTTGGAGCACCACAGTGCAACACAGCCTTCAGGGATCCCCGCAGCTGGTTGCCAGCCCTATGGGAGCAGTCACATCGGCAAACTCTAATCTATGTTTTGAACCCCGCAATTCACTCACTCACTCAGGTCTATTCTGTGGCTGTATCACCAATTTGACTTCAGGACACCTCCCACCCTGGAACGGCCACCTGGGGGTGCCTCTACACTGCAGCCGATTTAATGACTCAGCTCAGTAGCCAGGCCTGGGGGTGGAGCTCCAGCCGGAAATGCAATAACAGTGTCCAAAACCGAAATTCCCATGCTTTGCAAAATATTCCCGTAATCGGCTTACAGATGTCTCCCACCCTGCAGGCCCTGAAACAGTCTCCTGGTGATGTCTCTTTATTGTGAACAATTTAAGGCTGCTTCAGATCAGCAGCTGGCCTTGGGGGGGTGGGGTTCTAGGTGGAAGCACTATTATTTGTGTCCACAATCAAAAATTCCCCACTTCACAATAAAACTCCCATTTGTTCCCCAAATCGGTCTGCGAAGGCCTCCTGTCCTGTTAGCCCCCCAATAGCCCGCTCAAGGCTTATGAATTCCCCAGTACCACAGAGCCTCCAGAAATCACTGCTGCAGTGCTGGTGCAGCAGCTCCTCCCACCCCAGTTGGGAGTATCCCACACGCAGCTCCCACCTCCATATAATAGAGCCTCAATTTTATCTTATACACAAATTTTCTCTGTTACCTTCCCACCCAATCGATGTCCAGACACCTCCTGCCCTGCAAAATCCTGAAACAGCCTGGTCCTGAAGAATTTCCAACGCTGCCCAGCTGCTTCTTTGCAGGACAGAATCTCAGGTGCGCTCACTCAACCACCATCTTGCTCTGCCCCCCTCCTTCCCTGTTTTTAATGAATATTTTCTTTGGATACTCATTCCATTTGATAAATGATGTAAAATTCCATTTTTTATTTAGATCCCAATAAATGAAACAGCTAAAATAATGCAGCATTTTAAAAAAGATATGGCTATTTTGTGTGTTGAATACATTTCTTTCTTAGGCACAAATCATATCAATCAAATGAGTAAGTATAGGTTTTCATAGGATGCAAATATACAAAATACTTTGGATGGGTGTTACAGTACAGACCAAAAATGAAATTTTGAAGATTTAGAGCAGGCTTGAATTCAGAAAAGATTGGATTAAGATTTCGTTAGAGAAAACAAGAGGGCAGAAAATTATTTTATAAGATCAGAAAGTTACATGGAATGTAAAAATAGAGTCATTAATCAGCTATGTGCCCTGGGGAAAGCCTAGGAAGAAGTATTTATTTACCCTAATGTCCTAGAGGACTGTGCCTACATGTCACCTAAAAGGGGGCTACTAATTCCGACTGAAACAAAATTCCTTTTCTTTCTTATGACTATAAATGGGCAGTGTCAGTCAGATTTCCTGCTCATCTGTTTACCATATATTTACATGGTGACTAAAACACACATGTACAGTGTCAAGTTCATCTCTGGAGGAAACTGACACCCAAAAGCTTCATGTCACAAATTCTGATGGCAGGAAGTGGACATGATGATTCTACCACCTGAAATAAATTCTTGTTCTTTTCTTGATTTCAACAGCTCTTGTCACCTGTGGAAATGTCTCCACTCTTTGTTTCCCAAATGCAACTTGCTAAAGCACTAGCAATACACTTTTGTTTTTGTATAGGATTTATATTAAGTTATGGAAGATAGCATTTTATGAACAATTCAGAGTAGTGCAATGGTGAGTCAAAAGAGCACATTTTCTCTAAGAAAATCTGAATGGAATTAGGTGCACCAAAATTGAACTAGTTCTATAGAATGTGACATGAGATTCTAAAAAAGGTCTTAATAGGTACATAAATGCACCAGGAAAAGAACAGGAATAGAAGTGTAATTTGAAAGCATGCAAATATCTGACATCTATTTTATTTAAATCTTACAAAAATGACACTGAATGTGGAGATCATTCTACATCTTATGGTATTAGTCATTCCTCCACTAATATCAGTTAAAAAGTCAGAATTTTGTAAACAAAGCACAAGGTTTTTCAGACTTTGAAATATTTCTAAGCAAAGAGAACATCCTTTATGCATTATTATCAAAAGCAAAGGCTAGGAATAAAAGTGAGTCATAACAGATAGAGGCTGACTTTTCCCTATTTTTCCAGTTTCTGTCATCGAGGTCTACCAGTGTATTAATGGTGGAGTTTTCTCTTCTAAACTGACAGTGTGAGAATCCTGGGGAGTTATTAGTGTGTTGCAAATCCCACTTTTACATTCAGGAGTTCTCCCAGAGAAAATACCCTGTGATATTCTCTCTAGCCGTTGGTAACTTAGGAAAATTTCTTATCTTCTTAGCTTAGCCACCATTATATCTAGGCTTAAAGACAGATCCCAAAAAATGTATGATGAATGAACAAACTCACATGGTGTGTGTTTGTGAAAAATTAATTGCTGAGTTCTGACATTTTAAATTCTGATTTAGTGGGTTTGAGTGAAGACTGTGAAGCTATATTTTCAACAAGTGGTTCTAAATAATTATAATGTTATTAGACCACAGTTTTGCCTTTGAAACAACCTTACATAGACAGATGGAGTATACATTTGCCCACTTGGCTGGTTTGATAATGAACTATTCACTCCATTCTGGAGATGTAGATGAATGCCAAAAGAGCACTACTTGCCCATGCTCTGTACTTTATAACAATTCAATTGGAAGCTACTTTTGCAGTGGGTTTGACCCATGTAATGATACCAATTTTCACACATCAAGAAATAGAATGCACTAGTAAGTATTGATAAAGTTTAGTATCTACAGGTCAGCAGTAAGACACCTTTAGTCAACCAAGTTAGGAGTGCCAGCTTCTTGCAGCAAAGAAAAATATTATCCCTGTGTAAACATTGAATATCTCTATACAGGGAAGTTAGAGTAGTCATGCTTTATGGTTTAACTTATGCTGGATATATTTAGGAGGGCTTAAAAAAAGCAGAATTTATTTTTCAGAGGGCTGCTGTCAGGAAATGGGGGCAATTTAATGAATGAGTATCAAGACTTTTAGCTAGGAGATGGCAGGAATGAAGTGATATTAAAGTTGCCCTTTATAAAGAAAAATGGTCACACATTATCAAAAAGAGATGACTGTCAGAGAAATTGTTAGAAATACAGATTATTGAGCACCACCTCAGACCTAAAAAAAATTCAGGTTCGGGTCAGAAATCTCCAGAAACTCCTTCAGGAAATGCTGATATACCCAGAGACTGAGACTCACTGTCTTCATCCAATCTTCAGTGATACTCAAAACACGGTGCACAAAATATTCCACCTCATAATATTAAGAATTGTCTTGCCTACTAGTGCTGATGAAAGGTTGCACTTTTCAGTTTCTATAAAAAAGAGACTATCTTCTCTAAGGTATAAACTACAGAGACGATACTAGGCCTTGTAGAGAAATATAGAGGACTTTCAAAGGCAAATAGTGGTGGGAATAATATTGCTTCTGTTTGGACCACCAATTTTTTTTTGAGGGGAGAAGCATAGAAAACACGATCCCATTTCGTTTTGAGATACCTGATGCAACAGTAGTTTGCAAAGGAATTTGGGGAGATTTTTTCCCATTTCTTTGGTCTCCACCCTTGAAAAATCACTCTCTAAACTCCCTTTTACATTTCATCCTTAAAATAAATCCTCTTTTTTCACAACTTAGAAAGGATAAATTTTCAAGAGACTGTAAATTTGAGGAAATTTTATATCCTCATAAACATGTAATGGGCATGGAAAAGGAACAGTAATACAATATACTTAAATGACTTTTAACTTATGTTGGATTGTTTGGCATTGTGAAGTATACAGGATTATTTTTTTCTCTCCAAAGCACACTCAGAAATCCCATCTCTTATGCCTTAAACAATTTTCCAGATACCTACTAATTCAAATCCCCACTGTGGTCTTGTGAGTTGTGAATGTTTGGGCACCCAAAACAATGTTCCAGGTACATAATTACAATTTTTTATTTATTCTAAGTGAGGGAAAGTGTTGGTAATTGAGCCTAAAAGACAGGGAGGGGAGGTGCTGAATCTGAATAGATGTTAACAAGACTCAGAAGGAAGAGTGGTTGCAGAGCAGTCCCTTGTATAATTTCAGTAATAGGTGAAATTTATCATAGCAGGTAGTTTAATTGGCATTTCTCTTAAGAGGAATGAGCTTGACTATCTTTTATATATTTAGGGGTGTGGGAGCCAGGGAAACAGGATGTCCCCATTTAAATGAAACACAACCTGAATCACATAATGCCTGGCATAAGCTGTGCACATACTTGTTAACTTGTTAATTTTCACAGGAAACTTTAATTTTCTCAAGGCTATATATTCCATTCTTGTGAAAATATCAACAAACAGCCCATTTGTGTGTGTCATGTATCTTTTGCAGAAACTCAGTTCTTATACCCGATGGAATATCTTTGTCCGGAGGCCCCTTACATCCCCCTTCTTTTTTTGCTTCTTTGTGGGGTTATAAGCTCATTCTTTCATTGGCCACCATTGAAGCTTCTTCTATTGATAAGTCTGAAAAAAGCTCATGCTATTCATTTGCCTGATGTGTTCTTTGGTCAAATGCATTCCCCAATCTTTGTCCTTTAATGTTGGGTTGAAACAATTGTTGAGCCACAGAAGGAGACTGAAGGAAAATGGGCACTGTTGGATATGAGCTCAGAAAGGGAGTATCTGTGGGGAATATTCCACATTGTCCTATCATTTTCATGTAGGAAATTGTCTGCCCTCCTGGGAAATTGGGGACCAAATGAGAGGAGATGATCAAGAGAATATTGGTTTGCTCACTTGATTGGCTATTTTGGAACACCATGTGCCTATGAGGACACCCAAAAACGCTTATGGGAATAGAGTTCATGCTGAAAGCACAAAAGATTATGAGGTTTGGTAAAGATACAGGCATGCTGCCACAGGAGTCAATTGTCTGTTGCAATGGGTGACATGTTTAGCTATAACAGATTGTCTTGAGGGAAACACAGAAATCTGCGGTTTGAAGGAGGAGTTACAACTAGAAAATGATTTGTGAACTTCCACTTTTATCTTAGAGAATGATCTCTATGAGAAACTATTTAAGAAGGATTTGGAACTTAACATCTCGTACCCATGGCAAGAAAGACATAGTATGGATAAATATATATATATATATATATATATATATATATATATACTTAAAGATTACATAAAATTTTCCTAAAATTTAACAATTGTTCTTGCATAATTTTGCATATTAAATAACAGTATAATGTTATTAATTATGGTTTTAATTATTTTTAAAATATTGTATGTCACCTAAACAACCTTTCTGCCTGGGAATCAAGAGGTGGCTGCTTTAGCTAGTATTCATCTGATCTACCCCACCTCCACTAAAAAAGCAGCCCTATGGCTACATAATAAACTGGCCTTGGGTGCTGCTTCAGGGTGGTACATGACAGTAAATTAATGAATTAAGTAAAGTATTAAGTAAAGAATTAAGTAAAGTAACACCACAACTCTATTCAGCAGGCCCACACATTGTCAGTTTATTGCAAACAATTAGTACCCAGTTGCTTCACTATCACTTTGTTGTAGGTCTTGTTAATGGTTTCTTTAGTGTCTCCCTAGGCAAGTCAAACCATCCTGCCATTGTCTTCCTGTGCAAAGGCTGACACTGGACTTTTACAGTTCTTCCCTGAGCCTATTTGCATAGACAAACCATCTGGAAAGCTTTCTGGCAAAAGATCTGGCTGCATGGAAGAAGCCTGTGGCTGTAAATCTATTCCATTATATTGATAATATTAATTTAATCAGTGATTATTTTTCAGAAATAAAAAAGCATCAGAGACAATAATTTCTATTCTTAAAAGTCAGGAATGGGCAATCAGTCAGGACAAGCTTCAAGGTTCTGACTGCTCAGTCAAATTCTTAAGTGTTGTTTTATTGGATAAGACAAAAACTATACTCCCTAAGGTAGTTGATAAAGTAGAGCGTTCTCTCATACTGCAAAGTGTAAGAAAGAAAACTTCTGGAAGAAAACAAGGCTCACCCGATTGTGAAGAAAATAATTTATTCTCAATTTTGCAAGAAGAGGTGCACAACCAGAAATGGTGGCTGGTGCCTTGAATAAAGGAAAATGACACAATTATTCCCCTAATCCTAGCATGTAAGTCCTTCCTCTCTTTCTCCATTGATTGGATACTTCAGAGTTTACAGCCTATCTGAGATGACTAACTTTCCTGTGCAAGCCCACTAGTTTTTGATTAACAGCTTCCGTATCACATTCCAACCATTTTGGCTTTTACTTGTTCCTTTTGTTAATAAGGAATGGAATTTACCACTGAGTTGGTATTGACTTAGCTCTTTCTTGTCCATCCTTTTTACTGCCTATAGGACTGGCTTAAGATGGTTTCATTTGTTCCTGCTTATCCTGGGAGTGGGAGACTGAGGCAGTAGGCTGCCAGGTTACATTAAGTAATATTTTATTCCTCCCTGCTTTATATTACCTTTATGTGAAAACTAAAATGATTCCCACCACTTACAAAACTCTAAAACAATTAATGGCCTATTTGGGGTTGTTGGGGTCCTGGAGAACAATCAACCCTCATTTAGCTCAGATATTAAAATTTCCCTATGTGCTAATCAGAATAGGTCACACATGGGAATAGGAGGACCTCCAGCAGGCTGCTTTTGAAGGAGAGAATAGGTCAATAGCACAGGTTCAACTATAAGGTGGGTGGACCCCAATTTACCCTGTGAATTGGATGTGGCTAACACCAATATTGGCTTTGGGTGTGATTTGTGGCAATGGCAACATTCTAAGCAAATACTCTTTGGATTTTAGTCTATGGTTGTGGAAAGGGGCCATATTACAATTTAGCCTATCTTGGGAATGTTGAGGCAGATGACCTCACAAAGGTCTGGAGCCATAACACTGAGACCTTAGAACTGGCAGAATGGCTCTACAGGGAAAGCAGACATCATGTCTTCCAGACCCTGTGGTGCACAGCCCAGCAGTTCCAGGTGTCTGTCACTCACTAGCAATTCATGGAAATTACCCAAGGGTGCTCATCATACTGGGCCTGACCACCATGACAATTATCTCATTGAATGGGATGTATTGGCCGAGCACAAACTCCAGTACCATGGTGGCAATCTGATTACATCCACCCGTTCCCACTCTCAAAAGGGGCAAATTATGCTTTCTCTGTTGCAAACATTTAAAGGGACTCTTGTTGGCCTTCCCAGAAAGAAAGGTCAACCAGGGAGCTATTCTTTGCTGCCTGAAAAATATAAGGGCCCAAGAAGGGGTAACAACCCAATCTGACATTGACCAAGGCATTCTATTTACTGGTTACCTCATTTAGTCTTGGGGTATGGATCTGGATTTTGTTTGGAGTTTCCATCTACCATATAAAACTGAAACTTTTATAGAAAGGAGGAATGGCCTTTTAAAGGAAGTGATAAAATGTGATAATTGATTTTTTAAAAAATTTAATTTAATTTAATTTATCTTGGGTGTTTTAAAATTTTATTTTCTTTTTTTAAAAGATACAAATATCACAACCAATATTACATTAAAATATATGAGGTTCCCATAAACCCTACAACCCACACCATCCCTCTCTTCCCACATCAACAATCTCTTTCATCATTGTGACACATTCATTGGATTTGTTGAATACATTTTGGAACACTGCTGTACAATATGGATTATAGCTTACATTGTAGTTTACACTCTCTTTCAGTACATTCAGTGAGTTATGGCAGGATAGATAATTTCCAGCATCTGTCCCTGCAATATCATTTAGGACAAATCCAAATCCTGAAAAAGCCCCCATGTCACATCTCTTCTTCCCTCTGCCTGCTCTCAGCAACTACTGAGGCCACTTCCTCCACATCAATGATACAATTTTTTCCCTTGCTATTCAAAAATGTTCTATGGTAGAATACCAGTAAGTCCACTCTAATCCATATTTTCTTCTTGCATCCTGTGGGCCATGGGATGGTGATGTCCACTCCACTTCTAAATCAAGAGGAGACTTAGATCCCAAATGACTGATGAATGCAGTTCTCCTGCTTGAATTTCTAGGCACTCTTGGTTCCCTGATGTGTTTGTTGATCATCTTCACCTCTCAATTAGCTGAACCTGGTAAGTCCAATGAACTGGAGAGTAAGGTTTGCAACTCTGCTGAGGCTCAGGGCCCAGGTGGAACAAGGACATTCCAGAGATTCAAGCCTCTTGAACACACACCAACCCCAGCACCAACCACAGTTTGAATAAAAGTGACAGAAGAGGAATGTGTAGAAAAGTCACATCTGAGTCCAATTCCATTACATTAAGGAGCACAAATTGCAAAGTAGAGCCCATTGACAAGGCACTGAACTCCAGAGCCATCTGCCATAACCATAGAATCTGTGTGTCTCCATAGCCTTTAGGAGAACTGGGACCTGGGGTTGTAAATACTTTACTGTATCTGTGATCCTGGTGAGACATGTTTAAGCACAACCCCTCTGATGAGCTCCCAATACATTTTGAAGTCTCCCATCCTTATACACTCATTTGTCTTTACCATTTCTATCTTTTATTCAAGGTCTTTTTTTCCCTTATTTCTCACCGTTCCTCCACCCCCCTTGTCTGCTCTTTGTGTTCATTCCCTGTTTGTACTTCTGGTGCCACCCACAAGGAGAGCTGATGCAGCAAGATGATGCACTGAAAGAGAGACACAGAGAAGAGACAATATGAGATGCAGTGAACTAGGGAGCTGAAGTGGTGCGAGAGAATGGTTGCTTTTCTCCCACTCTGAAAGGTCAAAGGATGGGTTCCAGAAGCAGCCTAAGGAGAATGGATCTTTTTAACAATAGACTAAGAAGCTGTATCCAGCCTAAAGCCATTTAAATTCAGCACCCAGTGATACTGCCCTGCATCAACTGAATTGGTATCAGCTGGCCTAATGCAGGCTTTAGGAATACAATTTACAAGGCAAGAGGATGTGTAGTCCAAAAAAAAAAGTTATAATAATCTATAGTTTCCTATGCCTCAAACTATACAATCTGAGGAATGTGAAGTCCTTTGTCCTTGTTAAGGGCCTATTCATCCTCATTTTTGGGAATCTTAATTTCATGGTAAATGGAGTACCCAAAACTTTTTATAAGGCCATAGATTGTACAAAGATCCAGTAATCTTTAAAAATCTGGGGTCTCCTGTACCTACTGGGCCTCTATGTTTAATTATGTGGACTCTTCTTATGCCTAGACTAGTTTTATTTATTTATTTTTCATTATTTCCTTTTAAATATTACATTAAAAGAATATGAGGTCACCATAAACCTTCCACCACCCTCACACCACTCCTCCCACATCAATAACCTCCATCATCGTGGCACAGTCACTGCACCTGGTGAATACATCTTGGAGCACTGCAGCACCACATGGAGAGTGGTCCACATTGTACTCTACATTCTCCCCCAGTCCACCCTTGGGCCATGGCAGGACAGACAATGTCCATCATCTGTCACCACTCAAGATAACTCCAAATCCTGAAAATGCCCCCACATCACATTTCTTCCTCCACCTCCCTACCATCAGCATCTACCGTGGCCACTCTCTCAACATCAATATTACAATTTCTTCCACTACTGATCACAACAGTTTCACAGTAGAACGCCAATAAGTCTGCTGTAGTCCATACTATATTCCTCCATCTTGTGAACCCTGGGATGGTTATGTCCAGTCACACTCTACGTCAAGAGGAGGTTTAGATTCCACATGAATGATGAATGTAATTCTCCTGCTTCAGTTGCAGGCTTTCTTGGCTCCCTGTTGTGATGTTTTATCTTCTTCACCTCCCTGTTAGCTGGCCAGGGAAAGTCCAATAAACCAGAGGGTAGGAGTTGCAAGTCTACTGAGGTTCAGGGCCTGGCTGTCACATGGACAGTCCAGAGATTCAGGTCTCCTGCATATACATGAACCCCAATGCTAACCACAGGTCTGGTAGAAGTAACAGAAGAGGCATGTGTAGTCCAACTCCATCACACTCAGGAACACTCAGGAACACAAACTCCAAAGTAGGGTCAACTGACATTGCACTGAACTCCAGAGTCATCTGCCATAACCATAGAACCTGTGGTTCTCTGTATCCCTCAGCAGAACTAGCACCTGCATTTTTATCTCCTTTGGCAGTCTCTGGTACCCTGCTGAGGCGTGAGTAAGTGTTCCATCACTGATGACCTCCCAATTTTTTTGGACTCTCATAGGCATATAAACTCATTTGCCCATTCCATTTCCCCCTTTTATCCAAAGTTAGAAAAGCAGTTTTTTAACACCTGATATTACATGTAGGCTGAGATATTTTGCTGGTCTGAGTTGACCCTTCTATTCAAGGTCTTTTTCTAGTTACAGCTGGTACTTGATATTAATCCCTTGGTGCCAGGGGAGCTCACTCTTGTGTGCCATGTCCCACACTGGGGAAGGTAATGCAGTGACTTGTTGAGTTTGACTTAGAGAGTGGTCACATTAGAGCCACATAGAAGCTCTCAGAAGGTAATTCTTAGGCAGCCTGCATCTCCAGGTCCAGTTCACATTCCAGTCATACAGGCTCATAATCATTGTCATCAGCATCAAGGGCTCATTGTTGGACTCTCTGTCTTTATTGGTCATTACCACTGAATATGGGGAATTGTTGCTGTTCCTTCGGGGAATGTGATAGAACTCCCCTGGCTAGGAATTCTGCACTCCCTCAGTTGTCATTTTCAATTTAAACCACTATAAAAGATCCAAACGTTGTTATGTACCTTGTATACATGCCCTAGAAAACTCCCTCCCAATCATGTGCCCCCCAACAACACCCCACACCAGTTTTCCACCCTTACCATAGTTGAACCACTCTGTAGTCCAAAACTTCTTTAAAAAAAGAAGCCTAATATTTTGCCAGTTTCCATTAATAGTAAAATGGAATATAGTGATGGGTTTAAAGGTAAGATATAGAATACATAGTAATTAGAAAAATTAAAGGACAAATAAATTGGGGTATCAAAAAAAAAGAAAAAAATGAGAAAGATTTGTTTTTGATGTTTTCTCTTTCATCATTGCTATATGTCTTGCCATGTATGGACAGTGGCAAGGCAATTTCTCCCATTTCTTCCTCAGTGTCTACATCCTTTCTTTTTTTTTTTCTAATTATTAAGTTTACCTTCACATAAGTTTTAGATCACAGTAATTCAC
The DNA here is from genome assembly GCF_030445035.2 of Dasypus novemcinctus. Taxonomy (NCBI): domain Eukaryota; kingdom Metazoa; phylum Chordata; class Mammalia; order Cingulata; family Dasypodidae; genus Dasypus; species Dasypus novemcinctus. Next base: position 40,086,431 of record NC_080702.1, on the reverse strand, counting down.
ATTTACAATATATGATACTCCCACATATCCAACATCAAACCTTTTATCCATTCACAAACAATGATCTTTTTTATGTTCATATTCTATATGCTTCAGCTGATGTACAGATATTGAAACATAGCTTTCAAACATGGTTCTATTTGAGTTTTCATTATGGTTTATATTTTATACTATAGAGATCTCTAAATTTTTAGTTATCATTATGTTTTACATTATGGTTTATATTTTAGCCTATAGATGTTTATATGTTTTTGGTAAAATCTAACATGTCTTATATCCATTACTGTATGATCTCATGAAACACTTCCATTGCCCCACAGTTACACCGATTCCATCTATTCAACACCTCTCTCCCCTTCCCCTCACGGCCCACAGAGACAATCAATCTTCATTACTTGAAGGAACATATTCAGAGATACTTGCAACAGTGTTGAACATTTGACATACTTGAATGCACTAACCCATTGGAAGCCACCAGATTTCTTGAGAGACACAATTCTCTCTGTTTGAGAACATCAGTCCTTCCCAGGATGGGAAGACCCATACACTGTCATTGTATGGATCTTCAAACAATGATATAACCCACTATGACAAATGAGCATTCACACACTCCCTAGAAGCTTACCCTATGTCAGATATTCCCCATTAAGCATTCTAAGCAGATAAACTTCCATATTATATTTTCCAAAGGGTATTCTCCACATTATAATTTCTTTTTTTAATTGATTTTGTAAAAATATTACATTAAAAAATATATATATGAGGACCCATTCAACCCCACCACCCCCACCCCACCTCTCCCCCACCCCCCCCAAGCAACACTCATTCCCATCATCATGACACATCCATTGCATTTGGTAAGTACAGCTCTGGGCACCTCTGCACCTCATTGTCAATGGTCCACATCATGGCCCATTCTCTCCCCCATTCCATCCAGTGGGCCCTGTGAGGATTTACAATGTCCGGTGATTGCCACTGAAGCACCATCCAGGGCAGCTCCAAGTCCCAAAGACGCCTCCACATCTCGTCTCTTCCTGCCATTCCCCATAGACATTAGCCACCATGTCTACTTTTTCCACTCCAATGCCACCTTTTCTCTGTGTACATTGGTTTGTGACATAATTTCAACCACATACCTGACAATCTCCCATTCTCAAATGTTCCCCCAAACCTACACCAATTTCGGGGCCACCTGGCCATTGTCCCATCCTCAGGCCCCCTCAAGCTCACAAAGCCACACCCAAAGGTATCCCCATGACCCCACCCCATCCCTTCCCTGTGCAAAAACTTGCTTACAGCTTATCATAGATTTCACCCATGTAGGTGTCAGCTTGCAACACTCCTATACCTCCCAACTTCCTTTAAGCCTATCATCTGGTCTCTAGCTCTCTGAGACAGTTGGTTTATTTATTTGATATCAGAGAATTCTTGCAATATTTATCTTTCAATGCCTGGGTTGCTTTACTCATTTCAAGGTTCTCAAGAGTCATCCATGTTAACACATGTGTTTGTACTGTATTTGTTCTTAAACCTAAGTAGTATTCCATTGTATGCATATACAACATTTTATTTATCTACTCATCTGTTGATGGGCATTTGCTTTGATTCCAACTTTTGGCAATAGGGAATAGTGTTGCTATGAACATGGGGTGCATATATCGGTTGTGTCCTTCTTTTCAATTCTACTGGGTATATACACTGTAGTGGAATTGTTGGGTCATGTGGCAAATCTATAGCTAGTTTTTTTTTTGAGAAACTGCCAAACTCTCCTCCAGAATGGCTGGATCCTTCTGTATTCTGACCAGCAGTGGATGAGTGTTCTCATTCCTCCACATCGTTCCCAGCCACTTATAGTCTTTTAATTTTTTTGATAACTGCCAGTCTATTGGGAGTAAGACGGTATCTCATTGATGTTTTGATTTATATTTCCTTAATAGTTAGTGATTTTGAGACTTTTTTTCATGTGTTGTTTAGCCATTTGTATATCCTCTTTGGAGATGTGTCTGTTCGATTCTTTTTCCCATTTTATAAATGGGCTGTTTGTCTCTTTATTTTCAAGATATAGTTCTTTATATATACAGGATATAAATCTCCTATCAGACATATGGCTACCAAATATTTTCTCCCATTCTGTAGGCTCTCTTTTCACTTTTTTGATAAACCCCTTTGAGGTACAGAAGGCTTTAATTTTGAGGAAGTTCCACTTTTTATATTTGTTGTTTTACAGCTCGTGCTTTTCGTGTGAATTTCATAAAGCCGGTTCTTATTACCAAGTCTTGTAGATGCTTCCCTACATTGCTTTCCAAGGTCTTTATGGTCTTGTCTCTTATATTTAAGTCTTCAATCCATCGTGACTTGATTTTTGTATACGGTGTGAGTTGTTAAACCTCTTTCATTCTTAATGGATATCCAGTTCTTCAGGCATCATTTATTGAAGAGGCCATTCTCTCCCAGTTGAGAGGGTTTGGTGACCTTGTCAAATACAATATGGCTGCATATATGAGTAACTATATAGGAACTCTCAACACCCTGTCTTTGGTCAGTGTGTCTATCCTTGTGCCAATACAATACTGTTTACACTACTATAACTTTGCAGTATGTTTTGAAGTCAAGTAGTGTGCTCCCTCCAAATTCATTTTTCTTTTCAATATGTCTTTGGAAATTCACTGGCAATTTCCTTTCCAAATAAATTTCATAGTTAGTTTCTCTAGTTCATTAAAGAACGCTGTGTTGATGTTTAATGAGATTGCATTGGATTTGTTCATTAGTTTTGGTAAGATAGACATCTTAGTAATATTTAGTCTTCCTATCCATAAACAGGGAATATTCTTCCATTTATTTAGGTCTTCTTTGATTTCCTTAACAATGTTGTGTAGGATTCTGTGTATAAGTCTTTTATTTCTTTAGTTAAATTTATTCCTAGGTATTTAATTTTTTAATTTACTATTGTAAATGGTGTTTGTTTCTTGATGTCCTCCTCAGTTTGCTCATTATTTGTTTACAGAAATGGTACTGATTTTTGCTCCTTGTTCTTGTTACCTATGACTTTACTGAACTCATTTATAAATTCTAGAAGCTTTATTGTAGACTTCTCAGGGTTTTCTTTGTGTAGAATCATATCGTCCACAAATAGTGAAATTTGATTTCTTAATTTCCAATTTGGATGTCTTATATGTTTGGTTCTTGCCTCAGTGCTCGAACAAGTATTTTTAAGATTATGTTAAATAAAAGTGGTGATATTGGACAACCTTTTATTTTTGTTCCTGATCTTAGAGGGAACTATTTTAAGATTTCACCATTGTAAATTATGTTACCTGTGGGTTTTTCATATATATTCTTTACCATGTTAAGAAATTTTCATTCTAATCTGATATTTTAAAGTGTTTTTATCAAGAAAGTGTGCTGTATTTTGTCAAATGCTTTTTCTGCATCTGTGGATATGATAATGTGATTTTTTTCCTTCAATGTGTTTATATGGTGTATTATATAAATTGATTTTCTTATGTTGAACCATCTTTGCATATCAGCAATGAATCTCACTGGGTCATGGTGTATTACTCATTTACTGTGTTGTTGAATATGATTAGCAAGTAGTTTGGTGAGGATTTTTGCATCTAGGTTCATTAGAGAGATTGGTTTGTAATTTTCCTTCCTTTTTTTTTGGCTTTAGTGCTAGAGTAATATTAAGCACTATTCCTTCTGTTTAGATTTTTGGAAAAGTTTAAACAATATTTGCGTTAGTTCTTTTCAGAATGTTTTGTAGAATTCACCTGTGAAACCATCTGTCCTAGGACTCTTCTTAATTGGAAGGTTTTTAATGACTTATTCTATCTCTTTAGTTATGATTGGTTTGTTGAGATCATCAATTTCTTCTTTTGTCAATGTAGAGTGTTTATGTGTTTCCAGGAATTTGTCCATTTCCTCTAAATTGTCCTTCCTGTTGGAATATAGTTTTTCAAAGTATCCTCTTATGATAGTCTTTATTTCTGTGGGGTCAGTGGTGATATCTCCTTTCTCATTTCTCATTTTGTATATTTTCATCTTTCCTCTTTTTTCTTTGTTAGCCTAGCTAAGGGTTTGTCAATATTATTGATCTTCTCAAAGAACCAGCTCTTGGTTTTGTTTAAATTTTCAAGTTCTTTCTTATTTTCTATTTCATTTAGTTATGCTTTAATCTTTGTTATTTCTTTTTTTCTTCTTCCTTTGGATTTAATTTGTTTTTGTTTTTTTTTTTACTAATTCTTACTAGTGTGTGATTAATATTTCAATTTTAGCTTTTTTTTTTTTCATTTTGGATGTATGAATTTATGGCTATAAATTTCCCTGTCAGTACTGCTTTTGCTGCATCCCATAAGTTTTGGTATGTTGTGTTATCATTTTCATTAGTTTCAAGGTATATATTAATTTCTATTGAGATCTCCTCCTTGACCCAATGTTTTTCTAAGAGTATCTAGTTTAACTTCTAAATATTGGTGCCAAATCTGGGTCTCTGGCACTTACAGATATCCAGCTTCACTCACAGTGGTCAGAGAAATTATTTTGTATGATTTCTAACTTTCTGAATTCATTGAATTTTTTTTTCTGTGACCTAGCATGTGGTCTATCTCAGAGAATGATCCATGTGCACTTGAAAGAATGTATATCCTGCTGTATTTGGTTGCAATGTTCTTTATTTGTCTATTAGGTCCAGCTCCTCTAACATACTGTTCAAAGTGTTTGTTTCTTTATTGATTCTCTTTTGAGATGTTCTGTCAAAAGTTGATAGTGATGTATTAAATTACCCCATTATAATTGTACAGGTGTCTTTTCCTTCACTTAGTTTTTCCAATGTTTGCCGCACATTTTTGGAGTCATGCTTGTTAGGACCATTAATGTTTTGATTGTTCTTCTTTCTTGAAAGATTATCCCTTTCACTAATATCTAGTGTCCATCGCTGTCTCTCACAATTGTTTGCATTTAAAGTCTATTTTTTTTCTGATATTAATATAGCTACTCCTGCCCTTTTTTGGTTTTGTTTGCCTGTAAGACTGTTTTCTAGCCACTCACTTTCAACCTCCTTGAATCCCTGGGTTTAAGATGTGTTTCTTGGAGACAGCATATAGAAGGGTTATTTCCTTATCCAATCTTCCAGTCTGAGTCTCTTGACAGGTGAGTTTAATCCATTGATATTCAATGTTATTACTTTCAAGGACTCACTTATATTAACCATATTTTCTTTGGATTTGTGTTTGTCTTATTTCATTTGATTTTTTCCCCTGGTTTTGATTTTTGGTTTTCTTACAGCCTTCTCCAACCCTGTCTCTCTATTTTTTTTTCTTTTCCTGCTGATCTCCCTTTAGTATTTCTTGAAGGGCAGGATTCTTCTTGGCATACTCTCTTAGATTCTGTGTATATGTGAATATTTTGAACTCTCCACCATTTTTGAATGCTAACATTGCTTGATAGAGTATTCTTGTTTGGAAATTTTTTATTTTAGAACCTTGACTATGTTATACCACTGCTTTCTTGCCTACATGGTTTCAGATGAGAAATCAGCATTTATTCTAATGGAATCTATCTTGTATGTGATCCTTTTCTTTTCTCTTGCTGCTTTTAGTATTTTCTCTTTCTACTGACCATTGGATAATTTGACAAGTATATGTCGTGGTGTAGGCCATTTGGATTTCTGCTGTTTGGGGTGTGTTGTGCTTCCTGGACATGTACATCCATCTCCCTCAGTAAATTTGGGAAGTTTTCAGCTATTATTTCCTCCAACACCCCTTCTGCTCCCTTTCCCTTCTCTTTACCTTCTGGAATGCCTATAATGCATATTTTTGTGCATTTTGTATTGACATTCAAGTCCCTAATTCCTAGCTCGATTGTTTCTATCTTTTTATCGATCATTTCTACTGTTTGATTTCAGATATACTGTCTTCCATATCACTAATTCTTTACTCTGTCTCTTCGAGTCTGCTCTTATTTTCTGAGAGTGTATTTTTGATTTCTTGAATGGTGTTGTTCATATCTGTTATCTTTTTGAGTATGATTACAATTTCTTCTGTATTCTCTCCAAGTGTTTTCTTCATATTCTTGATTTCCTTTCATTTCATCAACTTGGTCCCTAATATGTGTTTTGAAAGCTTTAATTACTTGTTTGAAGTTCTGCTCCTCTTCTTAGTTTCTAGTTTGTTCATTGGATTGGGTATGTTTTCCTGATTATTGGTTTGGTTTATAATTTTTTGTTGCTGTCTGGTCATCAATCTTGACAGGTTTAATCTGTTGCTTAGCTTCTTTGTCTAGATTGGAGTTTAATTCATTTTTTTGCGTGTGTGTTACGTCTTCTCTTTGTCACTTTTTTCTTCTTATTCTATTTCCTTATTGTTTTCTAAGTTTACTTGAAGGAAAAATATTAGAGAAACCAAAAGGAATAAGAGAAGAAAATGAATAATAGTAGTGTTCATAGTAAATATTAACAGAGGAATGAGGTGAGATCTAGGAGAATGGATATTTGACTCATGTAAAATACTCAATAACCAGTATACTAGCAGCAGGAGGCCACAGATCCAGGGGATCATGATGACCATGCTGAGTTATAAACATAAGAAAAGAAGAGTACGTATAATGATATAGTAAACTGAATATAGCAATAGTGTTTATCCTTTCCCTGTACAAATACCTCCAGATTATCAGGTAGGTGTCAGCTCACAGCCTTCCTCTACTCCCCAAATGCCTTTAAGCCTATCATCCAAAAGACATAGTTTTTCTTACTCCAAGGTTGCATCCTCCATTTTGAGAATTTCAACAGGTGAGAACAAATATAAATCATTTTCTACTTTTGTGTCTCATTACTCTGTACTGTCCTTGTTTTATGGTACAGGTGTGGAAGTGCATCTCAACTCTGCTGCTACCCCAAATTCAAGGGCAAATTCAGTTTCATCAGTGATGTACACAGTGGTCATTTCCACTCACTGGGAAGAGGTTGGGCATAAGGCCCTCAAGATTCATCCATGTTATCACATGTGTTTGTACTGTATTCGTTCTTACAGCTGAGTAGTATTCCATTGTATGTATATAACACATTTTCTTTATCCATTCATCTGTTGATGAGCTTTTGGGTTGATTCCAACTTTCGGCAATAGTATATAGTGTTGCTATGAACATTGGTGTGCATATATCAGTTTGTGTCCTTGTTTTAGTTCTACTGGGTATATACCCAGCAATGGAATTGCTGGATTATATGACAAATCTATAGCTAATTTTTTGAGAATACACCAAACTGTCCTCCAGAATGGCTGGATCCTTCTGCATTCCCACCAGAAGTGGATGAGTTCCTCTTCCTACACAATCCTTCCAGCACTTGCAGTTTTCTGGTTTTTTTCATAGCTGCCAATCTTATGGGAGTAAGATGGTATCAAAGTGTAGTTTTGATTTGCATTTCCATAATAGCTAGTGATTTGGAGCATGTTTTCATGTGCTTTTTAGCCATTTGTATTTCTTCTTCAGAGAAGCATCTGTTCAAATCTTTTTCCCATTTTTTAAAATTTTTTTTTGTCTTTTTATTTTTGAGATAAAAGATAAAAGTCTCCTATCAGATATATAGTTACCAAATATTTTCTCGCATTGTTTAGACTCTCTTTACACTTTCTTGACAAACTCCTTTGAGGAGCAGAAGGCTTTAATATTGAGGAAGTCCCATTTATCTATTTGTTCATTTGCTTCTCATGCTTTGGGTGTGAAGAAGGTCAACCACCACACCAGAGAGCCAAAAGTGCCTACAATTGCAAGCAGGAGAAATGCATCCATCATCCAAGGTGAATTGAAGCACCCTCTCGAAACAGAGGTGGAGTGGACATAACCACCCAGGGCCCACAGGATGGAGGAATAGAGTACGGATTATAGGACACTTGCTGATATTCTATTCTGGAACTATTGTGATTAGTAATGGAGGAAATTGTAGCATTGATGTGGAGAGGGTGGCCATGGTAGCTGCTAAGGGTAGGGAGAGGGAAGAGGAGATGTGATGTGGGGGCATTTTCAGGACTTTGAGTTGTCCTGGGTGGTACAGCAGGGACAGTTGCTGGACATTGTCCTCCCATGGCCCACTGGGTGGACTGTGGGAGAGTGTGGGCTATGGTGTGGACCATTGACCATGAGGTGCAATGGTGCTCAGAGATGTATTCATCAAATGCAACGAATGTCTCATGATGATGGAGTAGGTTGTTGTTATGGGGGGAGTAGTGGGGTGAGGGGGGTGGGGATATATGGGGACCTTATATTTTTTTATGTAACATTAAAAAAACAAATAAATACAAAAAAAAAAGAGACATGCAACATGTGCTTTGGAGTTGGACAGACCTGATTCAAAACACAGGTTGGCCTTTTATTTGCCATGTGACTTTGATGAGTTACTTTATCTTGGTTAATCTCAGTGGCACAAATTCACTGCTCAATATCCATTCTCCTTTTTGTCCTTATACACAAACACCAATTAGTTTTTGGCATCTATGTGCCAAGTTAATATTCAATTTTCCTGGGCTTGACGTTAGCCATTGAGATATATGAGGAAATTCTTGAGAGGGGCTTCCAAGAAAGATTCTCTTCCAGGAGCAGAATTAGCAGGCAATCAATTTTAGCCATTTCCAAAAAAATAAAATAAAATAAAATAAAAAGATTAAAAAAAACACAAAAAACAAACAAACTAAAAAACAAAAAAAGGAGGTGGGGGTATATGGGGACCTCATATTTTTTAATGTAATATTAAAAAATGAATAAAGACAAAAAATAAAATAGAATAAAAAGACAAAACAAAAACAAATTTTTTTTTTATCCATTTCGCTTCTGCTTTCCCCTTTGTTTCTGGTGTAGACACAGTACCTGGACTAGAAGCAGCTATATTGTACATGAGGAAGCACACTATACAGTAAGATGGCAGAGGATTTCTTACACAGCATGGAGCAAATGCGCTATCCCTGGGCACTAAACCTCTGAACTTATGATATACGGAAAAAATTAAAATTGCATTTGCTTAAGACCCCTTTTTCTTGATTTCTGTTGCTTGCAGTAGAGCACATTCTAATAGTCTCCCGTTCTGATATTATGGCATCATACTTAATGTCATTTGCTTATCAAAAAATTTAGCACATGGTAAATGCTAGGAAATGTTAAATTACAAATGTTGTTAGCAGGGATTCTATCCAAAGCCTTAAGAGGCATACTTGAGATCCCTAATGTCTGAGGCAAGACATGAGTTGGGGAGGGACATGAACCCAAATACAGAGTTATCAATTTTTGTAACTATTTAGTTTATAAAATCTGTTTGGCTTCTAGTTGCACCTTCACTCAGCAGGGAAGGTTTCTACATTACACATTTAACCTTGGAGCTACTGTTGTTTTCCCATGGTTTTGAACACATTAATAATTAATTGATAACTTTTCTGTTACTGTGGGCAATTAATAGGAGCTACACAGCTTTTGTTATATCAGTTTTCCTGTATCTGAGGAGCAAAAAATTGATTTCACAAACTTACTGGTGCGTATTGATCCAATACCTATCCCTAGGTCATTTCTATTTAATGCTTTTGTGAAGTCACTGGGAAAAGTCTCAGGACTGTCAAATGAAATGCAGTTCTGTGGAGTTTTATCTATTACATCACTTTGCAAGTATTTTTGGTATCAGTAATATACTTTCAAGCTTGGAGATCTAGATCTTTTCTTTTCAAATGTTTTCATTTCTGAAAAATAAAAATAGGGACCAGCTAAAAATTATCTTCCATTAAATTCTGAAATCTCAGAAGACACTTTGCAAAGGAATTAGAAGCCTGTGTGTGTGTTTTAAACAAAAGAATAGGATTTGTGTTTTAAACCTCTCTCTTAGATTTCATTAACTGGCTTGACATTATATAATACAACTGTCTCCAACACTTTATTTGTTAGGGGTGATCTCTTTCTTCCTCTTCCCCAGGAGCCCTTAGTTAGACAAGGGTAACATTAAAAGAACAAAGAGAAGAAAGGCATGAGACTTCTGTAATAATAAGCCTTACAAGCAAACCTAAATATTTCTTTAATGAAATAGTTCCCTGTCAACCAATATGTATAATTTATCAGTTCTGTGTTGGGCACATTCTAGGTCCTGGGGATCATGCAGTGAGTAAAATGGTCAAGACCCCTGTCCTCATAGAGTTTATATTCAAAAGAAATAGAGGTGATGGAGAAGGGAAAGGTAGAATGAAAAACAAGTGAATAAACAGTGTCATTTCAGATAGTTGATGTTGTGGGCAATATTCTAGTAATGGAATAGAGAGTAGGTAGCTTGGATGGGAATTTGCTATCAAGATAAGATGGTCAGAAAGTTTTTTAAGAGATGACATTTATGCTAAAATTTGAATGACAAGGAGGAAAAAGAGCTGTACACAAACAAGGTGAAGAACATTCCAGAAAGAAAGAAAAGCTTGTGCAAAAGCCCTAAGGCAAGAAAAAGCTTGGTTGGTTCAAGAAGCAGACTTGCAGAAAGCTAGTGGCTGAGTGGCTGGAGAGAGCAAGGGGCAAATGGTAGAAGGTGAAGTGAGAACAGAGACCAGATTGTGAAAAATTTTACTGTTACAGACCATGGTAAAAACATTGGATCTTACATTCTGTGACTTGAGTAGCCACTGCAGGGCTTTAAGCATGAGAATGATTTGATCCAGTTCATATTTTGTTTCCTCAATCCAACTGTTCCTAGCTAATTCTACATTTCATAGGAAGTAAACGATTTTTTTTTAATTACAAAGAATGTAAATGTTTTCCTTCATACTTCAAAATTCAAAAGCTGCTGACTTATTTTGTAAAGAATGGTTTTCAGCCAAGGATGAGTTTTGTCCTCCAGGGACACTTGACAATGTCTGGAGCCAATTTTTTTAATTTTAACGATGGGGGTGTGATACTGGATCTAGTAGGCAGAAGCCAGAGATACTACTAGATATCCTACAATGTAAAGCCTCATTCCCCCCACAATGTCCTGTCTGGCCCAAAATATCAATATTGCCAGGGTTTAGAAACTGTGCTGTAAAAGAAATTCAATCAATAGAATTGGAAGGACACTTATGACACTTGATCTAAAATATTAGAAGTGACTTTTGCTTGACTTGATGGTGGCCTCTTTACTCAAAAGATGCAACAACTTACTAAGAAATAAATACATAAATGCGTTTATATGAATAGACCAAAAACAAAGCAGTCAGACCTCAGCTATGAGCTTTCCAACCAGTGATCAGTGTAGCTGGAGGGAAGAGTTCAAGAAAGAAACACTAACCTGTGTGACTGTGTTTCAAAGTCTCCACAGCTTTCGACCCATTGCTTATCAAAACAAGTATACTCACTTTGATAGACAGCCAGGAAATTGTTTTCCAAACTCTTCCCTGGGATAGAAAATCTACAGCTTCTCCAACACCCCTCAATGTAGATCTTATACACAGCAATGTCCTCCTGATCTCCGCTATCTCCTTGATGAGTAGTCAAATGCTCAAACATATGGCTTCAATAAAGTAGTGGTCATGCTATGTATATTTTCACTTTAGGACAACCAACTTTCTTAGTGCAGAATTTATTCTTCAGTTGAATTTTACTATCATTTCATCTGGAGGAAAATTGTCTGAAGATGTGATAGTATTATATTTCAGCCATTGTAATTTTATTCTTTGTAATTAATAATACAATTGCTGTGTACTTCTCATTTTTGATGCAGTGCAAGAGAGACTTGGCAGTTGGAAGAGTTTATGGAATATGTTATATTGTGTTGCTTAATACCACATTAAGGACTCTTCCTTGCCTCTAAAGCAGTTCTGTTTGCTACATTCCAATGAGAATGTAAGGTACTTTGATGGGGAAAATAGGAAAAAGAAGTCTATACTTTTAAATTGTTTCTTTTTTTCTGGGTTCTTATTTATATTTATAATTATTCCATAACCTATATGATGATTGAGGATACTGATCTGCAGAAGCATATAACTCAAACATAAGGCTATTTTCTTTTCCTCTGATATCTTTATGAACATAATTAATACTTTGATACAGTCTTTGCTAGTCAATATTATAACCCTGCTAATGTTTATGAATATATATAACTAATTTTCATTTTAAGATTTTACCTCTCACTAAAAATAAATTCCCTATAATTTTGTTCAAATTAAATATTGTTTAAAAGTCTACCAGAGCCTGTCTCCTCTGTAAGAATAACAAAATAAGGTTATTTCATAGATATGTAAGACTGTTCTAGTGTGAAATAGTCATAAAATTGATGGTAAGATATTACTGTGTTCTTCAACATACTGTCTAAGTATATAGGAAAGAGAAGAAAGGAACAGGTTCCTCAAGATAGAGATTTGTTATTGAATTGAAATAATAGAAGATTAAGAAAAGGATTTTTATTCAAAGGGAAATATAACATTCCACTTTCCTGATGAATTCTTGCACTGTTAAAGTTAATCAATTCTGCTTGGTGAGTGCTCCGATGGTAAACTCCTAGAATGAAATATTAATTAGTCACCCTAATACTTGAAAAAGAAGCTATATTAATACTCTAGCCTCCTCTCTCAAAAAAAAAAAAAATAGAAAAGAAAAAAGAAAAAGAAACAAAGAAAAGAAACAGAAAAAGAAACCAAAATGGAAAGGGAAAAGGAGAGGGGAAGAGAAGGGGGGAGGGAAGCAGAGAAGATAAGGAGAGAAGAGGAAAGTGTTCAGGCTAGGAGGAAGAACTTGAACTGAGTTTAGAATTCATCATTGAAATAATAATAATATAAAAGGAAAGTTTCAGGATGCTCCAGGAGCAAGGAAAAACTAAATTATGAAAATCATAAAGACAGCTTCTACTCAAACCACCCACTTCAGTAATGACCACTGCACCACACAGCTTGTCAAATTTCACATCCCCTTGGAAGCCATGATTACATTAATCATAACCAACTTTGTACCCTACTGGGCCAACCTGCTCAGGGAGCTGATAAACCAGATTTGGGCACTCAGCTTCAAGTATTTAGGGAGCAATAATAAGATCTGGCCTGCTTACTCATTGTAGCTTTTGAATATCATGCATTGCTGCACAAAATGTCACTCTTTAAAGATAAAGAATTTATACCCTCAGTAATCAACTTTCATCAGTTATTTAGGTTCAAGTCGCCAGTACTTGGTGTGAGTATTCCTTTGTAAACATACTTGGATTTCATGCTGCTTTGTTACATGGGTACTTGCATAATTTATAGCCCGAACACTTGGATAAGGATTATAGGATATCTGTGCCCAGTGCATACATTTTGTTCTTTCATTTGACCAAGCATTTACTTTAAAAAGATAATATTAATAATTTCACCTTCTCATTTTTCCTTAATTTTTTGTTAAATTATAATTAGTGCAAAATAAAATGGGCTTTACTTTTCTCTCTACTTTTTGTTCCTTGCTCTTTTTGCCTAAGTCCCTAAAGCAGGCAGAAGGACAATTTTTACTTATTCATCTTGAGTGTAGCTTTTCTCAACAAGTTTGATTTTTTTTATCCCCATTATCACACAAGCCCCCTTAACAAAAAATGGGGAATTCTATTTCTCTTAATATTCTGTGGAAGGTTGAATTACATATCCCAGGGAAAAGAAAAAACAAACAAACAAACTTGTTCTTAATCATAATCCATTCCTGTGGGTGTTACTATTTTTGTTAAGATGTGGCCCAACTGAATGAGGTTAGGCCTTAATCCTATTCTTAGAGTCTTTATGGAGGAGAAGAAGCTAGAAGTCAACTGAGCCCATAAAAGAAATTAGAGGACATCGCCATGTTATGGGAAAGCCAAGGAATCCAAAGATTGATGGCCAGGCAGAACCTACAGATCCTGGGAGAAAGCAAGCAAGTCTCTCAAACCATGAGCTAATACATTCCGGTTGGTAAGCCACACCATGTGTGGTATTGTCCTAGAGCTGGCAAATTAAGACATATCCAACATATATTTCTTAAATAATCTGTTCTCTTTTAAAAGTAAAAAAACTAGGGTGCATTACCAAACCGTTAATAATTATATGAAGAGCCCCCAAAATACATTCATAAAGTGGAGTATATTTACAGTTAAGATATAGATAAGGTATCTATCGATCTATAATAATCTTAATACCAAATTATTCAAAGAATTAAGGCAAAAGTATGAATTGGAATATATTACTGGCACCTTGCACTCACCATTAAATTTGTAATCGGAGCCTTTGCACAGTCTGGATAATGCAGTGGTTTTTGTTATTTCTTGAATGCCTCCTAAGAAAACAGCTGAAAAAATATTGAATAACACAAATGAATGCACAGCTAATGTTTGGTTTTCTGGTGTTCCCAAGGTGATGGTAGAGAGGAAATAGTTGTTTTATCAGGAAGAACTCCATACCCTCTCAACTGAAATGACATCTTTTTTTTTTTTGCTTTTAAAACAGGGTTTTTAATTGTGTGTTTCAAAGCCACTATCTCTTTTTTAGTAAGCCATGCACACTGGCTACACTCTTGGGGGAAAACCAATGAATAGATCAAAGATAAGAAACAGCAATAGCTTGCTCGATTTGATACTCACGCTCCTTACCCACATATTCTGAGACGAAGATGACAAAGAACGGAGTAACCAGGTCATTAATTCCCTGGACATACCCACTAGCAGGGTGTCAGATGGCCCAAATAAAGAGAATTCTCTCAAAGATCTCCTGTACAGGTGGTTGCTGGAACAGTGGAATGAGAGGATTTGTCCTTGGAATGTCAATGTGAATCTCTCTGTAGGTGTCCTGGTGGTGCTCCTCGTTTCGAGAGTCATAATACTGCTCAATGAAGCCAAAATACTCCTCCCACTTCCTCTGCAGGGTCAACTTCCTCCTCTCAGTGTTTGTGGGGAGATAGCCCTCATCAGGCAAGAAGGACTGCATGAGGTTCACACTTCCCCACAAGGTAGGCAGAACTCACCGACAGGAGTCTCCAGGTTACAGGACAAACCCACCTGGGAACCCCTGGGCAGCCACACTTCCTCAGTTCATCTAAATCAGTGTTGTGGCTGGAGATAAGCTGACAGAACTTTTCTAGGCGGGTTTTCTCCTGGACAGTCATTGGGGGAGCCCCAGAAGCATTCTGGTCTGAGATCCAGGCGAAGAGGGGATGATGGGTCAGAGAGGGAGTGGCTGCTGTTTGTTGAGAGGGTTCCTCAGGCATGTATCACTGGAGTTTCTGGACAGTTGGGCATCACTGCTGGAATTTATGACCTTGTAGTTGGCAGGAACTTCGGATGTTGTTGGCTGGGACCATTGTGGTTTCACCCTCAGCTTGCTGTGGTTTTCCAGCACCTGGTCTGCAGTTGCCAAAGCAACCTTTGAGTTCAGGGTTTGGAAAGAAGGTGAGGAAAAGTCCTCTTCTTCATCATCACCAATGTCCCACGCATCACTGGTATTCCGGGCAAACTCATGAAAACTGGAGGCCTTCTTATTCTTCAGAGGAACTGCATTGACTTTTGACCGATCTTTAATGAAGTTTTTGGTGAGCAATGGGTCCAGAGGAGGGTGCTGTGCTCCATACACAGGCTGGATGCTCCCCGGAAGCTTGGCGCTCCTCTTCCAAAATTGCGTGCTGTTCTCAACGGCCATTGCTCTGGCCCAGGGTAGGCGTTGTAGGTGGGCTGGGGGTGGGGGGGGGAGCCAGCCAGACGCCCCCAGACTCCTCAAACGAATGGCCAACCCTGGCTGCTTCCCCGGCGGTCACCCGCTCCCAGCTCCTGGGGGCGCCATCTTGAATGTGGGCAACGCTCCACCCAGAGGCGCTGCCATTGGTGGGCTTCTAAGGCTGTGGACAGGCGGACCAATGGGGAGCGGGATTCCTGCATGTCCTTGAAGCCGACTGGTAACGTCGATGACATCATTTTAATAACCGTTTACTCCATCAGTGAACATGAGGTTGAATCAAGTTATCGACATGTACTTACATAATATAGATTCTTATTTTGTATATTGTTAATGAGACAGATAAATAAATTACTGTTATGTAGTTATTGATATATGAACACACTTGTGTTGCTAATATGAATTAATAAAATAAATTGAGTCCTTTGTTCCTGTTATCTTTATTTGCCCCTAAGATATAAAACATGCTATACCATCTTAGAGAGAAAGATAAGATGCAATAAAGGGCCAAATCGTTACAATCTTTCTCCAGATATCTGCCACCAAGTTACCCTTATATGATGATAAAAACAAAAAATAAAGGCATTGGTGAAAGCATTCTTGAAAAACTGCAAAAGAGTTAAGCAACTAAAATCTTTCTCATTATTCCCGTTCCCAGGGAATGGAAACACCACCGCTGTGGCATGTTTCAGCAAGACTCAAGGGGAGGGGTAAAACCAATCCTAAACCCACAACTCCATCTCAGAATGTCTTGATCATTTTGCAACCCTCTAAACAAATATCACTTCTCAGATTTCTTTCCACTTTATCTGCTAGTCCCTTTGAAGAGCTGCATTTGACATTCAGTAACAAATCACATCATTTAAGGCTCTTAAGTCACTTGCCACCTACTGATGTCTTGATGTTTAAATCCTGTGCAAGACTATCACTCTCTTCCAAGCCAAAAATGTGTTTTCTAGAAATCTGCACAACTTTCCCCAAACGTCAAGTCCCTGTGCAATTGGCCTTCTTGAGGGAGGTCTTTAAAAATGATGCAAAAAAAAAAAAAAATAGCTGTTTTCCTGCATCACACAAAAGAACTCAGAATAAGGTATTACTAAACTAACTTCACTGGAGTTTTCCTCATAGTGAGAAAATGCACATTAACATATACTCTATGCTAATTGTTTTTCCCTATAGGAAATGAATTTAAATTAATTAAAATAACAGATTCCTAACACTATTTCTACACTTGATCTTAACCAAAAGGCCAAGAAGCAATTAACTAGTCTTATTTTTAGATATCAGTGTGAGATAAAAATCAAGGCAAATGCCCAATTCTAGAAAATAGAAATAAACTAGGTATCTCTTTTTGTATGTGTGGTGATGGACATCAAGGAAATTGCATAAATGTGTTCACACTTCTTCCTCAAATTGCAATTTGGAATATATGAACAAAAGTCAGCGGTGTATAAATAAACCTCTAGTTTTTGTGTGTTTTATTTTAAATAATGTTCCTCTTAGGCTTCCTACCAAGTGGGCCAAATGATCTGGTGTCTAAACAATTTCACATCAAAATAACCAATCAGTCCAGTTATTCCAGAGAGCTTGTAGGATTTTGTGGGTTTAAAAAATGAACAGATTGGATATTACAGGCTCAAATAGGCACCAACAGCGAAACAAAGTCCTTAGATACACAACAGATAAGAGTTCTGCCAGGAAGAAAACACTTGTACGACGGAAACATCTCAGGTCTGCATCCACCTCACACTTACCACCCAGCTTGGTCATCTGTTACAACTTCCCCAAGCCAATTTCTTTCTTATTAGTATGTGGAATAGAGGCATTCCCTAAGGAAATACACAAGAATGAAGTGTCTTATGGGTGAAGTCAGGATGTAACAAATGACTTACAGCAACCATCTGAAATGTAGCAGTTTTGCATTTTCTAAGTCCATTTACTACACTTCTGCTATACTCGGGAGACCTAACCAAGACCCTAAATGTTTCATCATGTCTGGAAGACTCTAAAAGATGAACTTTTTATAAAGTAATAAGTTTCTCTGTGCTTATCTGTTGCTTCCAGGTAACCATAACAATAATAGTTATTAAATATAGTGGGCTGTAGAAATGCCCTGAATGTTTCAGCTGCAATTAAAATAAATAAAAGGATGCCAAGGGTTACAGATGACCCACCTTAGTCTCAAGGGTAAATCACTGTCACGTTTTGCCTGGTATGTTTTTTGTCATACCTCAATATTTAGCAAGAATTATATAGAATAGAGGCCATTTTTAAAAAGAACTGCTATAGCCCAAACAAAAAATTTCAAATATATTTAATAGTAGGCACACTTAACTACAGTTACATAATGAAAGGTTAATATAAGAATGCCCTAGCTCATTTCCTACCTCTGTGATAACTTCACTATTTTATTATTAAATTAATTTTCCTAATGCACAGGACATATCATCCCTACTCAGAAACTTTTAATCCCTCCTTAGTAGGCACTGGGTGAACCCAAGATATGGTAAGCTGCCCTCTCCCTACACCTCTAAATTTAAATCCCCTACATGGGATAAATCTTCTCAGTCAAATTCTTCAAGTCATTGTTGCAAGAACAAAATGTCAACATTTCCTTAGGAGTTTGTTCACACCATTCTTTCTACCTGTTCACTCCTCTCTGCATGTACAAGTGACACTTTCCTTCAAGACTTCCACAGATGGTGCCAGAGTGTGCTGATGGTAAAGTATCACTTTCTCAATAATTATAGCTATTTTTCTTATTAGCTACCAGACACAGTGTTTGGAAAATCCTCACTATAGGAGAATTCCCAGCTTTGGTATTAAGAAATCAAATCTGAAAAATCACTTCAAATTCTTACACATTTCATTCATGCAGTCCACATATATTTATCAAATGTCTATTCTGCCTAGAAATCTTGGCCAATAGTTTCAGGCATGTTGTTTTAAAGCATATTAAGTATGTTTTAAGAGATATAAAATATAGACATTAGTGACACGATATTATTCTCTAATCCACAAATTTTACTCAAATTTTGCCAATGTCACAGTGATGATTTTTATAGCAACAGAAAATCCAAAAGAATGCTTGGCATTCAGTTTTCAGGTTACTTTAATCTTTAACTTGGCTGAGTTTTGTATTTCATAACCTTGACATGTTTAAAGGTGCAGTCCAGTTATCTTGCAGAATGTCTCTCAATTTGGATTTGCTTGATGTTTCCTTATTATAAGATTCAGATTATGCATTTTTGGCAGGAGCATCTCACATGTGATGAATGATGCTGATTTATTCCCAACACATCCTATCAGGAGGTACATGGTATTGGCTATTTCCACGATTCTCATGTGGAAGCATATAGTGTGATTCTGGAAGTCATTCTACCTGAGTTTACATCCCAACTCAGTGTCTTTGCATGTGCGTGTGAAACTTTATTTACAAAATCAAAGGGTAAGTTGGATTTTGCTCATGGACTTTTGGTTATGCTAGCAGAACACTCTGGGTTCTGGGCTTCTAGGTTCTTGACTTATGTCACATGATAGAATTTAAAGACAGCCATAGGGTAGGAAAGGGAGTAAAGAGTTTACTAAGAAACAAGAAAAGAATGGATGTTCCCTAGATATGGACTGCAGCATGCTGCAGGGTGAGTCACACAGGCAGAAGCCTCAGGTTAGGCCTTTTGAAACCTTGACTCCTCCCCCTTCTGAATGTTGGAAAAAGCTCCAGCCTCTTGCTCTTCTGATTGGTTGCCTTATGATCCCCACCTCTTAACTCTCAGAGGTCCAATGAGGATGCCTGCTTGGGGTTATCCAGAACTTCTTCTTGACCCTGGAAAGAGTTCCAAGTAGAATCTTGGAGCCGGATCTTGGGAAATCTTTCCAGCAGGCTTGCCCTCAGGAAGAATCTGGGTGGAGTCTCATGGCCATGATGTTTGTCTGCCATGTTGTCTGCCAGGTCTTCAGCTGTGACCCAAGTCTTCCCTTTCCCTGCACTAGCCTGCCCCAGTTATCCACTCCTAGTCCAGGCAATAGAGCACAATAATGGTAAGTAGAAAACCCATCTTAATAAAGGATGCCAAATTAGAAATATTTAGCAACTATCTTTTTAAAAATGCAGGTCCTTCCATATTTTTTACAGTTTGAATTTTTTTTTCTTTATTAGAGAAGTTGTGGTTTTACAAAACAATACAGTACAAGATTCCCATATACCACCCCACCACCACACCACTTGCATTGGTGTGGAATATTTGTTACAATTGATATAACATTTGTAACAATTCTGCTTCATACTAAGTGCAAGTAGATTATAAGAATTATAATTAAACTCCCAGTGCCTCTGGTTTCTAATTCATAAAATGTAAATATTAATACCTGTCTTCCAGGTTTGCTCTGAGGATTAAAACTGTGCCTGCCCCGTAGTAAACACTACATGTCATCATCATCAACTAGTCCCATGTTTTTAAATATCGTCATAATATCTCTCTAGTTCCAAAATCTCCTACATTCCAAAAATATTTCCAGCAGCCAGACACATAATGGTGACTAGTGTCTAATAAAAATCTCAAAATTAACATTAATGCCTATCTGAACACTTTACATGGCTCATATCAACACTTCCCCCTACTCATCCCATCGTCCTCATCTCAGATAATAGCCAGAAGGCTGTTGTTCCTCTTTCCAGGGTGCTTAAAGCAAATACATGAAATGGGTCAGGTTAAACAATGGGAATGTATTTGCTTATGTTTAGTTTATGTGCTTGGTTTGTTTTGTTTTTTTTTATTAGAAAAATTGTGGGTTAACAGAAAAATGAGGTGTAAATACAGGATTCCCATATATTACCCTGCCACCAGTATTTTTCATTGGTTTAGAATATTTGTTACAATTAATGATGGCACAGTTTTATAATTATACTATTAATTAAAGTCTGTGGTTTAACTTAGGGTTACTTGTTTGTGCAGTGTATTTCCTCAGGTTTTTAAAAATTTGTAATCTGTTACCATATAAACAATCTAAGGTTTCTCGTATTAAACTTATTCAGACATATATTACAGTGCTGTTGTGTTCCCAGTGTTGTTCTAGCATTATCACCACCCATTTCCAAAATATTTCTATCATTCCAAATAGGAACCCATACATTTGAAGTAGTTTCCACTCCATATCCCCACCCCAACCCCTGGTAACCTATATTCTAAGTTCTGACTGTATGGGTTTGCTTATTCCAATTGTTTCAAATCAGTGAGTTCACACAATATTTATTACATTTTTGTCTGGCTTATTTCACTCAACAAGATGTCTTCAGTGGCCATCCATGTTGCTGTATATATCAGAATTTCTTTCCTTTTTAAGACTGAATAACTTTCCATTGAATGTATATACTGTATTTTATTTATCCATTCATTGGTTGATGGATGTCTGGGTTGTTTCCATCTTTTGGAAATTGTGAATAATGCCACTATGAAGATCAGTGTGTAAATAGTTGTTTGAGTTCTTCTTTTCAATTCTTTTGGGGTATATACTTAGCAGTGGAATAGCCAGATCATATTTTAGTTTTATACTTATCTTTCTGAGGAACTGTCAAAATGTCTTCCACAACAACTGCTCCATTTTACATTGCCAGCAGCAACGAATGAGTGTTTCTATTTCTCTGAAACTTCTCTAACATTTGCTATTTTCCAGTTTCTTTAATAACTGCTGTTCTAATGGGTATGAAATGGCATCTCATTGTGGGTTTTTTTTGTTTTGTTTTGTTTTTATTTCTCTCTCCTTCCCCTCCTCCCACCCACCCAGTTGTCTGCTCTCTGTGTCCATTCACTGTGTGTTCCTCTGTGATGGCTTCTATCCTTATCAGCAGCACCGGGAATCTGTGTTTCTTTTTGTTGGGTCATCTTGCTATGTCAGGTCTTCGTGTGTATGGCACCATTCTTGGGTAGGTTGCACTTTCTTTCGCACTGGACAGCTCTCCTTATGGGGCACACTCCTTGGGCGCGGGTCTCCCTTATGCAGGGGAAACCCCTGCGTGGCATGGCACTCCTTGCACACACCAGCACTGTGCATGGGCCAGCTCCACATGGGTCAAGCACACCGGGGGTTTAAACTGCAGCCTTCCCATGTGGTAGGCGGATGCCCTATCCATTGGGTCAAGTCCGCTTCCCTCATTGTGGTTTTGATTTGCAATTTCCTGATGGCTAGTGATTTTGAGAATCTTTTCATATGCTTTCTGCCCATTTGTATATCTTCTTTGGAGAGATGTCTGTTCAGGTCTTTTGCCCATTTTGTAATTGGATTGTTTGTCTTTTTGTTAAGTATAAGCATTTCTTTATATATGCTGCATATTAATCCTCTATCAGATATGTGGTTTCCCAATATTTTCTACTATTATATGGGTTGTCATTTTACTACCATGATAAATACCTTTGAATAACAAAAGTTTTTAATTTTGATGAGGTCCTATTTATTTTTTTCTTTTAGTGCTTGTGTTTTGGGTATAAAGTCCAAGAAGCCATTGCCTAGCACAAGGTCCTAAAGATGCTTCTCTACAATTTTTTTTTATTAGAGTTTAATAGTTTTTTCTTATATTTAGGTCTTAGATCAATTTTGAGTTGATTATTGTATATGATGTGAAGTAGGAGTCTTCCTTGCCTTTTTTTTTTTTGAATGGAGATCCAGTTCTCCCAGCATCATTTGTTAAAGAGACTATTCTTTCCCAACAGAGGAGTCTTTGCCACCTTGTCAAAAATCAGTTGGCCATAAACTGATTGAGGATTGATTTCTCAGCTCTCAATCCTATTTCTTTTGTATATATGTCTGTCCTTGTGCCAGTACCATGCTCTTTTGTTTACCAAGAGTTTGTAATAAGTTTTAAGATCAGGAAGTGTGAGTCCTCCTACTTCATTCTTTTTTAAGATGGCATTAGCTCTTTGGGGCCCCTTAACCTTACATTTAAATTTGATGACTGCCTTTTCCATTTCTGCAAAAATTGTTGCTGGAATTTTGATGGGGATTGCATTGAATCTATAAATTGCTTTGGGTAGTACTGACATCTTAATGATATGTAATCTCCCAATCCATAAACGCAGAATGCAGTGGCAGCCACACCCCGTCTAATCACTTGCCCAGCAGCCATCCTCTCCTCAAACCCTGGGATTAAGACTCCACACTCTCTAAGCACTTGGATGGCAGCCAAGCTCTCTGCAAATTCTTGAGCGCAAGCTCCACCCTCTCAGAACACTGGTGTGGCAGCACTCTTCCTGAACAATGGTGCAGAAAGTCCATCTTCTTCGAGAGCCAGGGAAGAACCATCCTTTCCTCACACATGGGTGGGCCCATTCTCTTGGCATGAGAAGATGTCTTAGATCTAGACCTCAGCTTCCATGGTTCTGTCCCTTTTCTGTCCTTTGTAGTCCAGGTTGGCAGTGGTTCTATTCACAGGGATCTCACAGAAAACCTGGTACTTTTGCGTGTAATACATGAGGTCCCAAACCATCAGATAAAATAACTTTCCATAGATCCTTTATGCATAATTGCACCCCCAATTTTGAGTTGCATGAAAATTGCTGACTAACTCCATTTTAAGTTAAATCATCCCCTGGAGAACTATTATCTGTGGACTGGTTTTCCAGAAACTATGAATTTTTCAAACCATCAATTGACTGTTCCTTTGTGCCCAGGATTTCATTTCTCAGTTTATCCCTTTCCTCTTGCATTTTATTAGAAGCTGCCAGGAGAAACCAGTTGCACTGTCCACATTTCGCTTGGAAATCTTTCAGATTAATATCCCAGTTCATAGTCTTCAAATTATGCTTTCCATCTGACATCAGAACTCAATTTTCCAAGTTCTATGCCACTTTAAAACAAGGATCACCTTTCCACCAGTTCCCAATAACACATTCATTATTTTCTTCAAAGTCCTCATGGGAAGTACTTTTAGCATATATATTCTAGAAACAGTTTTGTCAAAGCAATCAAGGCCTTTTCTATCAAATGCCTTACAATTCTTCCAGCCTCTACCTATTATGCAATTCAAAGCCCATTCCACATTTTTCTTTTCTCAATAGCAGCACGCCACTCCTGTTGTCAAAATCTGTTCTGGTTTCCTAGGCAGATCTATACCATGAAATAGGCCATGTTAAACAATGATAATTGATTTACTCTGTTTTGAGGAGGAAAATTTCCAAATCAAGACACTATCAGGAAACACATGTGACTCAAACAATTGGAGTCCTGTCTACCATATAGCAGGTCCAGAGTTCGATGCCCAGGGCCTCCTGGTGAGGACAAGCTGGCCCACACCAATTCTGGCCCATGGAGGAATGCTGCCCCACGCATGAGTGCCACCCTGTGTGGAATCCCGCCCAGTGCAGGAAAGCCTCCCAGCACAGGAGTGCCAGCTGATGCAGAGAGCTGGTGTAGCACGATGATGCAACAAGTGACACAGAGGAGAGAAAATAAGAAGACATAGCAGAACAGGGAGTTGAGGTGGCACAAGACAGTAATCACCTCTCTCCAACTCCAGAAATTCCCAGGATCAGTTCCTGGAGCCACCTAATGAGAATACAAGCAGATACAGAAGAAAACACAGTGAATGGACACAGAGAGTAGACAATGGGAGAAACGGGGGTAGGGGGAGAAATAAATAATAAAATAAACAAACAACAACAACAAAAAGACTCTGTTAAGGCAATGCTTTCTTCCTGAAGATCAGTTGCTGGCAATCCTTCATTCTTCTGTCATATAAGAAGGCATATGGCAGCACTGCTGGTCTTTCCCTTCTTTTCTAGGATTCACTGATTTTAGCTTCTTGCTGCCATGGCTTTCTACATCTCTAAATTTCATTCTCTCATAAAGGACTCCAGCGGTAGACTTAAGAGTCATCCTGATTTAGGTGGGTAGCACATGAACTGAAGTATTCTTATCCTAAGGTCCCATTTATAATGGGTTCAAATCCCCAGGAATGGATTAAATTTAAGGATGTGTTTTTCTGGGGCACATACAGCTTTAAACACCACACCTCTCTACTTGGAATACTTCAAAGCCAACCTTATCCTTCAGAATAAAATCTTTAGGCTCTAGGTAGTATTGTCCCAGCTATCTCCACAATCTTGCATCTCTTCTTTCACTCATCATTCATCAGACCCTTACTGTTTCTCCTCCCAGAAGCTCTCATCCAGCATAATTCCAAATGGCTCATTCCCTCACCATCTTTCAGAGTTTTGCTGCAATCATATCAGATAGAACTTCTCCATCCTTCTATATTTTTCTTCTTAGACCTGATCACCAATTGGTATATTATATATATATTTTTGTTCACTCTCTTCTCCCTCCCATTCTCCACCCAGTATCTCTGACTATAAATACCATGAAAGCATAGGCTTTGTCTTATTCACTGCTCTATCTTTAGTGCCTGAAACACAGTCTAGCACAAAAGAGGAAACCAGTTAATATTTTCGGAGTTAAAAAATGAGTACCTTCTTTACCTGGAATATTCGTTAAAGGTAAACTAGCTTTATCACAAGGATACTAATACATCATAGAAGTTAGTTATCCCTACTTAATAACCTAGAGATATCCTCTATAAGGCAGCCATTGCTGGCATAAGAAAATATCATTTTGTTTTAGAATATATGTGTTATGCAAACCACCACCATTCTGAAAGAAAGATATTTATTTCTCAATATTCACAAGGCAATAGCAAACACTTTTGCTGAGCCTTTAAGAGATGACCAAGTTCAGAACTATAGAAGGAATTACTGATTTGGATCTTAAAGCTTTTTACTTACTTAGAAAAAAAATGGGTACATCAGTCAACTACTCAAGTAACTACTAGCAATTAATTCTGAGTTAAAATACACTAACACAGTTATCAGCTAATGAATAGTATATACTTTGTGATTTATGCTCTGATTTTTTTGCTGTTTATTCTGACAACCATCTCAATTTTGCTAACTAATCTCACTTTACAGGTAAAGGAAAAACAATTTTCTTTTCCATTTTCCTCCTCCCAGTTGCCCCTTTGTCTCATTTGATCTCATTTTTAGTTTTTTATTTCTGATATGAAGTGGAATTTTCTGTATTCAATTTACAATGGCCTGTATCTTCATCAATTTTGTTTCAGTGATACTGAAATCTTAAAACTGATAACTGCAGGTGATCACAAAATATTTCTATAATAATAAGGTAGCAATATCTATGTTCATTTTTTATGGGAAGTTTCTTAATGAATTTTTAAAGCATGTATATTTTTCCTTTGCCAGCTCACTGATGCCAGAAGAAATTTCTTGGTTTGATAATTGCAGAAATGGTACAAGACATTAGGAAATAGAGACTGTGATTTTCTTATTTTCTCTAAGAAAGCTCAATCACAGTTTTTTATAAGGCAAAATAATCACAACCTGCCAGAGCAGGTTCCAGCAAACTATAGCCCTCGATCAAATCCAGCTTTGGGCTTGCTGTGGAGGAGTCATTTCATTTTAAAGGGTTGTAAAGAAAGAATATGCAACAGAGACTATATGAGGCCTAAAATATTTATTACCATGCCCTTTATTTTAAAAAGTTTGATGATATCTGTTCTGAAGTGTAGTCTGAAATTCAAACTTAGGATATGTTTTGCCAAGAAAAAGTGAAAATATCATTTCTATCACAAATATATATCTGGGAATATATACTAAATGCAGTGATGTGCTGGAACTGCTTCATAATAGTAAGACCAGGCTGGCCATATCCAGGAATCAGCTATCAGTGGCAGTGTTTATACCATGAAAATTAGCAAATGCTACAAATAGTGCTTTGGGGGAATTATTTATTTTTGTTTTGCTCATTTGTTTGAGATCCACTTTATTAGTACACAGTTGACAATTTCATACCCTACATGAATTATAAAGTAAAATTTCTATCATAGAATATTGGAATTGAAATGATCTTAAACAGACCTCTATCTAATCCCAGTGAAGTAGTCCTTGGCCTTTCTCATTCACTTCATCTGACTGAAAGTCTGCTTCTTGAAAAGTAGCCCTTTCTATTAGGGATTTGTATAAGAACCACCGTGGACTTCCATTACTGTAATATTGACTAAAAACCTCCTTTAAAGGATCAAGGTCTTCTAACGACAATCGCGCAAAACACAAAGTTACTGAACACTAAAGGATATAACTTACCTGAGAGCTTGCTTCTTGCAGGGTAGCCCATATGGTCAGCAGACCTGACAAAAACAACACATTTTAAATAAAACTGCAGGGGCATTTGAATCTTACTGGCCGTTGGATGGGGCTGCTCCCGGTTGGCGTGTCCCGCGGCGCGAGAATGGAAAAGTGCTACACCCGGTCCCGGAACTTCTGCCAAAACCGCCTTGTAAAATGAATGAAAATTAATCTGGTGACACACAGAACCTCGTTGATGTCAAGTGGAATTTGGCAGAGAGGTAAAGAAGAAGTTTATGGTTTTCTATAGAAGACATCAGGAAGAAAGTGAAGAGAGGTTCTAAACTGAAACCCTTTCTTTTCAAGAAATCTGGTGCTTTAATTGGATATGTGGCACCCCGATGTAAAAAGTTATTATTTTCCATGTGGCCTTCAGAGAGAATGTATTTTCCAGATTACTGGCAATTTTGGGTCATTTCGGTGGAACCATCAACCTGTTCAAATAATTACATCTAATTGTTATAGACAGTCTTTACCATGTACCATTTGGATTTTATTGAGCCTAGTCCAACATATAGTATATTACGAAGTCCTTGTAGTAAGAATGCTTGGTTTCACAGAAACGGTTTATAGTTTCAAGCAATAAACGCAGGAGTGTTTTCTTCAGATGCATGTATGCAATGATAGTGATACATTTCAGAAAGAGATGTTGAGAATGGAATTCATATTCCTGAAAAAGATGTGTCTTGGGAACTAGAGGAAAATGCTTATTGAGAGCTTTTGCAGCACCATGAGCCTTGTGATGTCCAAGGATGTCACTGTAAAGGGCAAGAATAGAATGCATCTGACAGCAAATGAGAAATAAAACACTGTCAGTGTTGTGGTTCAAGTGGAATCCATTTAGACTGTTGCTCACCACAATCATGGGAACAAAATTGGGAGTGTTTGGAATGTGGAAGGTATCATCTACAATTTAGGGGATTTCAAAAGAAGCCAAAAAGCACACTTAGCCTAATTCAAATAATATGGACATTACTGATTGTTAGAAGGGTCATCACCAAAATTACTCAGTCACCTGGAGCCCAGATCTAATGAGAACACCCCTGGAAGTCCCACTGGCCTGGAAAGGAGCAAGGAATCAACCTGTTAGAAAAAGGCAAGGCAGCAAATTTAGAAGAGTTTTTAAACTGTATTAATAGAGTTAGGATTCCCAATTAAAAGAAAAACTAAAAGATTATATATCAACAAAGCCAATATCTGGAATAGTGCCTTAGATAGATTCAGAAATCAAAACTTTAATCCTGCATACTCAATTGAAACAGCCTATGTAAATGAAAATGATAAATTTGGCCAAGAGCATCCTGGATCAAAACAAGAATTTCTGAGTCTTTCAATGCAGCATCTTGAAAGCTCATCATTGTTTGAAGGGTCCTTGTCAAAGAACTTGTCCCTTAATCAAGATAAATACTAAAACAAATATGGCTGACTTTAACTCAGCAATAAATGAATGCTCTAACTACCTACAGCTTATTGGATGTCTTAGACATTAAGTGATAAATATATGTTGGTAAAAGACATACTTTTCTACCATGTAATTAAGAGAGCCCAAACACCTTTTGAAAGTTTTAAGCAGGGTCTGAAAACTCTGCATTTTAGGGAAAATTCTGACTTCTCCAGAAGCATTTTGCAGCATCCTCTATCATAAACCTCATAACCTTTCTATGAAAATTCTTAGTGATCTTTTTACAGTTTACCCATTGTCTAACATAAAACTTTGGGATTTTGGAACAGTTACTTACAAGCTATTGAAAATTGTAAATCTGCAACAACAATGGAAGATATTCTTATTTTTGCAACTGGTTGCAGTTCCATTCCACCTACTGAATTTAAACTCAATCCTTCAACTGAGTGCCTGCATATGAATTTTCCTATTAGAAACAAGTGTAGTATCTCTTCCAATAATTAATACTTTTAAAGAATTTCAAGAAAATATGGATTTGCCATTAAAAAAACACTTTAAGACTAGAAAAGGAAGAAAGTTCTCACTATGTGGGACGTTAAAATGTTTCTTTGAACAAAGATGTTTCTTTTAAAGTTGCTATTGAGCCTTTCTTTTGTTTCAGAAATCTGTCCATAATCACTTTTTTTTTCAAAAGATTTATTTATTTATTTAATTTCCCCCCCTCCCCTGGTTGTCTGTTCTTGGTGTCTATTTGCTGTGTCTTGTTTCTTTGTCCACTTCTGTTGTCCGCTTCTGTTGTCGTCAGCGGTACAGAAAGTGTGGGCGGTGCCATTCCTGGGCAGGCTGCACTTTCTTTTCACACTGGGCGGCTTTCCTCACGGCACACTCCTTGCGCGTGGGGCTCCCCCACGAGGTGGACACCCTTGCGTGGCACGGCACTCCTTGCATGCATCAGCGCTGCGCATGGCCAGCTCCACATGGTCAAGGAGTCCCGGGGTTTGAACCGCGGACCTCCCATATGGTAGACGGATGCCCTAACCACTGGGCCAAAGTCCGTTTCCCCATAATCACTTTTGAACAAACTTGTCAGCTTCTGGGTCCAGTAGAATTTATATGAACATGAAGTAATGCTTTGACCATTTAAGCTAAAAAAATTTTTTGTTGAAGTGTACTAATCAAAATTGGTGAATTTTTCATTGTCTTAATATACATGCTTCATAAATTTCAAAATAAATACTTACAGAATGACTGTAAAGAATTCTTGAATCATAGTAGTATAATATATAAGAGAAAAATGTTTTGCTATTTTTGAAAATTGTTAGCTGGAAAATGCCACAATGATTTTCCTCTCTTTATGCAATTTTCAAATTATTTCTTATTTTCTTTAGTCTAAAGCATTTTGTAGAAAAGCTAAATGGATAATTCCTCTTATATAAATCAGAGGTGTATACTCTGGGCTGTATGTTTATGTGTGCTTTTCTAAAATGGCACTAAGTAGGCCTCTTATATAAATCAGAGGTGTATACTCTGGTCTGTATGTTTATGTGTGCTTTTCTAAAATGGCACTAAGTAGGTTGTTAAAAATGCTTGAAAATTATTGATTTATATTAAAACAGAATCATACTGCAGTTAGATTATGCATAATGGGAAATGTTATTATATGAAAAGGAAAATTGCACAATATTCTGAAAGGTACAGACATTCCCTTGGCTTGAAAACACTTTAGAGGTAGATATAAAATGTATTTGAAAATATCTAAGAAAGTGTGTCTTTTTTCAAAGCCTTGACTTCTTTTTTTTTTTTGATATCCAATGTGTGGTATTAAACCACAGTTATGCCTGATCCCTAATCAGTTTAGGTATCTAAATGATCTCAGTAGATTGCCATATGGTAAGTTTGGCTATTTGACATTTATTTATTATCAGGATGGTTGTATGATAGGTAACCTGGCACCATAGCACTAGTTATTTTCTCTGACTTTGAAGGGTATCTGTTATTACATAAGCAATGTAGAAATAAAGTAAAAACAACAACAACAAATAAACGAAATGAAAAATCCACTCTAATCTCACCATACAGAGATAACTACTATGTTTGTGTATGTCCTTCTATAAATTCTTTAATAAAATATTTGTATTTCTTTTCTAAACCCTTTAAAAAACACTTGTCAGATAGATTTAAATATCAATAATTATATTAATAGGAAAAAGAAATTGAAGGCATAAGTTATAATAAAAAAGGCATAATCACAAAAGACCTGGGAAATTTTAAAAAGAATGAAGTTAGACTTCTGGGGAAAAAAAAAAAAACAAAAAAACAAAAACATCCTCAGAACAGGTTTAGTACATTTCAATATGTATGTGAAGAAATTACACAGGAAAGAACACAGTTAAATAGAAGACAAGGAAGAAAAGTTAACAGATCTTGAAGATAGAAGGAGAAGGTCTAACATATTAATTAAAGTATCTGAAGAAAAGGATCCAGAAAACAGAAAAACCTGATATTGAAGATTACTACTGAGAATTTCCCATAAATGATTAAAGATAAGTGTCCTTGCCTAGGGAAACGTATTTAATAAAATATAGAAAAAAATGAAAGTAAAATGTACACCTGACCACATTGAAATTAAACTGCTGAATAAAAAGGCAACGAACAGTTTGTACAAATAGTCAAAGTGAAACAAACTGACTAATTTTCTTAAAAAAGGAATTTTAACTTTGCTAATATTTTAGTAGCAATAATGGAGTCCAGAATATATGGGAATAAAATTAATGTGTTAAAAGAAAATTGTTTATAATCACTATCCAGCTTAAATTTGATTCTGAAATAAGGAAAAAATAAAAAAAAAAACAATTTTAAATCAAGAACAAAAGAGAGAAGATTTTCTCTGAGAAAGGATATATTTCATGGTAAAAGAAGTTAAAATCAGAAGGAAGAAATGTATTGGAAGAAAGAGTGGTGAGAAAGGAATGTACTGGATACAGTGCTACATCTAAAGAAGGGTTGACTATATAAGATAATAATGAAAATGATTTCTGCTTGGATGGGGCGGGGAGTAAGATTAAAATGCCAGAAATCAAATAATATATAAAAGCATTTTAATCTTTGTATTCTTAGTAGAAAAGGATATAAATTGCTTTAGAATTCATGTCAAATGTGTATGTTACCATTTTTTAAATTTTAGAATTTTTAAAAATTGTAGAATGTATAACTTCCAAGGCAGGGATGCAAAAATAAAATAAAAATGATAGGAAAACTTATCCAATCCAATAGGATAATGATAAATAGAATCATAGAATAAAAATTCATTTGACCTAAAATTTACAGATGAAATATAAAAATATCTTCTTCAATACATTACATAGGGCATATTTGGGCCAAAATCCAGAGAAAGGCCAAAGTCTACAGAAATAAGTAAAAGCTCACATTTGCATTTAAGGCATTTATTGAACCCAGGGAACTTAAGCTTAGATTTTATGGACTCAGAAGAATATCAGAGAACAGAGACAAAGACCAGGATCCACCTCCAAGATGGGGAATATGACAGGACACTCATTTATAAGCCTGTGACCCCTACAGGGCTAGACATTTCAATGCAAGGTAGATCAGAATAAAAACTCTGCTCCCTTGCCTTCTCCTACCAACAGGGGCCAGCAAGAAGACTGGCTATCTCAAGGTCTGTCACTATAAGGGGGAAAAGTCCAACAATGTGAATGTACTTAATACTACTGAACTGTACACTTGAAAGTGGTTAAAATGGAAAATTTTGAGTTGTGTATATGTCTCTACAAAAAAAGTTAAAAATTAAAAAATATTTCTCTTTGAGAACTAATAACCACAAACAGCCTTCCCTTGAATAGTTCCTCAGATTTAATGGTCTCAGTTTGGTGGTGCGACCAGTCATATAGCAAGAACTACTGGAAATATTCTCTGAAAGAACCCATGTTCATCCCACGCTGAAAAGTATTCACAGTGTTAAAATTCCAAGAAATATGGGCTCACAGCAACCGATACAAGATTCAGGTGAAAACAATGTACTATGAATAACAACCAAAAGAAACAAGAGAGTAAAATCTGACCTATAAATTCCAATATTGGAACTGTCAAACACAATATAAAATAATTATTTTTTAATATATAAATATTTTTAAAAACACTGAGGTAAAGTATAGTGACTAAGAGTATTTGAAAAACAAAGTAGAATGTTCTAGGAATGAATATTTTTATAACTGAAATATAATATATGATTATGATCTATAAATATATATGAAATATATAATTGAAGCAATAATAAGCTCAATAGGGTTAAAAGCAGTTTAGGTGCAGACATAATCCAGTTGAATAAATTAACAGCCTGAAAGATAGAACTGGAAATTATCCAGAAATGAAGTACCAAAAGAACCGAAAGATGGAAAATATTTTTAAAAGGAGTGATTTGAACATGGAGAAGAGAATGAGGATGTTCAAATACAACTACTAGGGGTTTCAAATGAATACCTGAAAATATTCAGAGAAAATGTTTTGATGAAATAATGGAGAAATGTCCAGAAATAATTAAAGGTAGCAAACCACAGAATCCAAATTCCCAATTAATCCCAAACAGAATAAATGAACATATACTATCAAGTTAAAAAATGGTAGATCAAAAATATGCAAGTGATATCTCAAACAAGGAGTTAAAATGTTTAAAATAGTCTAAGGTCTAATGTCCTCATATTCTTCAAGAGGAGCATAGGTTATTAAGTATCTTTAGAGTTGAAAAACTTAAAAACACTTGACTTTCTATGATAAACACTAAAATGTGGTTACATGAATAAAAAAATATAAAAAACCTAATAGTTAATGGAGAAAGAAGAAACATAGAAAAAGCAAGACAAATAGAAATCAAGAAATAAAAATTGTAGAAAGAATGATAAGAAATGTAGATGGACTAGGTGCACTTGTTAAATGTGAAAGATTACAAACTGGAATTAAGCAAATCCAGTTATATACGTTATGATGACATTTCAGGCAAAATAGGCTAAAGAACAAAAAGTTTGAGGGGAGGGAGAGAGGATCACTTCTTAATTAAGAGATTAAATTCTCTGGGAAGAAAACAAAAGCAATTCTGAAATATAATGCACATAATGATAGTCTCAAGAGTATATACTGCAAAAATTGAAAGAATTATCAAACAGAATAGATAAATTCACCTCCACAGTCAATTATTTTTACACCATCTTTCAGTAATTGTTAGATCAAGCAGTCCAAAAAAAATCAGAAAGGATATAGAAAATTTGAATAATAGAATTGATGAACTTAAACTGACAGACATATATGGAATACTGCATCCAATAACTGAAGATAAGTTTTTGGTATAATCCAACCTCAGACTTAAAGATTCCTTTTTTTAAACTTTTTATTAAGAGTGTTTGAAAGAGCAATGTTCATAATTTGCCATAAAAATGCTAAAACAAACAAACATTTTTTTCAGGCTCCATGATCTAATGTTCTATAAGGAGTATTATTGGTTGCAAATTATTAGTTTCCTATAACTGATGTACAAATTAGATTTCTTTAAATGGGCCTCATTAGGTTAAAAACAAGGTGTCAACAGGGCTGTTATTTTATGGAGGCTCTAGGGGAACATCGATTTCCTTGCTCTTTCCAGTTTCTACAGACTGCCCACATTCCTTGGCTAGAGTCCCTGTAGCAGTTTGATATAGCTAGGAATTCCAAAATTAGATATTGGATTTTGTTTGTAAACTGGTCTATACCTGGGCATGATTAAATTATGATTACTGCTTCTCTTGGGCCACATCAGTAGGGTGTTGGTGGGTGGGGACTCACAAATAAAAGACATGACAGTGGACAGAGTTGGGGATTTTGATGTTGGATTTTTTGGTGTTGGAATTTTGATGTTGGAATTTGGAGCTGGAGTCCAGGAAGTGTACACACAGGAGATGAACACAGAGGAAAAGAGACAGCTCCTTATACATGGCAGAAGCCCGGGGCAGAGATGGAGCCATTTGCCTGATAGTCTACAGCTGGCCTTGTGTAGTGAGCACAGCAACTAAGTCCGGAGAGATATGCAGCCCCATGAAGAGAGGAACCCTCACCCAGAGAGAAGCAAGTCCCATGAAGAGAGAAACCTAACCCCAAACCCTGGCAGACATTGGCAACCATCTTACTCCAACCTGTGGTAAAAGACTTTGGTAAGGGAAGTAACTTAAACTTTTAAGAATTTTCATTTGTTAATGTGATAGTATTATCCTGATGTATGAAGACATACACTGAGCAAATGGGCAGACACAAAGAGTTAGACACAGAAAGAAAACTCATTGATATTATTTATAATTTGCATTATTTTATATACTGTTTAGCTTTATTTGGGGTTCCAAAATATATATTACTTATAACTGCATATTTAACCTCATCAATTTGAGCAAATAGGCAGACATGAATAGTTTGACACAACAACATAACTTTAGTTATTTTAAACTTCTAATTCTTACAAAACAAGTGTGACTGCAAAACATTTCAGACTCTTGAAACTCTTCTTAATTTGCACTATGACTGTGCAGTTTTATACTATGACTATGCAGTTTTACACAAGAATTTTCTTTCTTAATGGATTGTAACCAACATGTTCTCAATACTTTAGCACTATTTTTTTTGTTTCAGAACTTTATATTTTACTTTGAATTTAGCAGAATTTTGGATAAGCAACAAGACTAATTTTATATATATATATATTTTAATTATTTATTTATTATTTTTTTAAATTACATTAAAAAAAATATGAGGTCCCATTCAACCCCACTGCCCCCGCCCCCCACTCCCCCCACAGCAACACTCTCTCCCATCATCATGACACATCCATTGCACCTGGTAAGTTCATCTCTTATATTTACTGAGGCTATTTGAAGCCTCAGGGAGACAGATTGGTTTCTCTCATGAATTGCCACTCTTAGGAACACTGACCATTAAGGCAGGGGACTTCTCCCCCTCCACCCCCCTTTTTGATTTTGTACATAATAAAACTCCAGTGGTCATTTAACCTTATTCCATCCGGCAGCAATTTATTTAGTTTACACTTGAATTCATGAGAGAAAGGGTTACTAATACCAGGAGAGGAGACAGTGATGTCCCAGCTCTTCTCAATTATGAAATAACCATAGGCAAAGGCAAAGGGTGAGGTTAGGCTTGAAGTAACCATAAACAAAGGAAAGGTTAGCTTAGAATTTACACTTAAATAATAGTTTCAGGCTAAATTCACCCAGCTATAATTTCAGTTATTGTCTTTCCATTGTTTTATAATATAAATGCATTTATAAATGATTTTTAACTCTTAGTTACAGTTTTTATTAATTTTTTAAAAACCTATTAATTTTATAACACCTTTAAATACCTTTCATTCGACTTATAACATATTAAATGAACTTAACCATTACTTTAATTTTTCCTTTAAAGTAAAAGAATAAATCTCTTGCAATTAGTTTGAAATAAAAAGCTACTTTTCAGGATTTCATTTCTAGAACATAAATGTTCTTTTAATAGAGGTAAGACTCTTCTTCAAACACTGAGGAAATGATGAGGTTAAAGCACAAGAAGCTAGTTTGATAAAAGATTTTCTTTGTATATTGATCTTGCTCAATTTTAATCATAAAAAATTTCCTTCCACAAACCTTCTACACTTTCAGTATTCATTCAGGTTTTGTCCCACACTCTACTCTTTCCAATAATTAATCACTTTATCTTAGGACAAAATCATCTTCTGTTTCCTTAACAATAAAAACACACTCCATATATCCCACATACTAAGTTACCAGGAAAACTTCTTACAACATATAATTGCCATTAGTACTAAACAAGCTTGTGAAAATAATGAACTTTTCTTCACTTTAAATACTTAGTAGCATGTAATACCAAAAACAGTTTTTTTGGAAGCAAATTGGCAGGGGAGACTGGCTACCGAATAAATTTGTTATAAAATTGCCTTTTATTATTATTATTATCAATTCAGTTTTTGTTAAATAATGACTTTCTGCAATTAACCATTTTTTTATTTTTTATTTTTTTTAATTGACTTTGTAATAATATTACATCAAAAATATATATGTGAGGTCCCATTCAACCCCGCTCGCCCACCCCCCCTCTCCCCCCCCAACAACACTCATTCCCATCATCATGACACATCCATTGGATTTGGTAAGTACATCTTTGGGCACCTCTGCACCTCATAGTCAATGAGTCCACATCATGGCCCATACTCTCCTCCATTCCATCCAGTGGGCCCTGTGAGGATTTACAATGTCCGGTGATTGCCTCTGAAGCACCATCCAGGGCAGCTCCATGTCCCAAAGACACCTCCACCTCTCATCTCTTCCTGCCTTTCCCCATACCCATCGTCCACCATGTCCACTTTTCTCAATCCAATACCACCTCTTCTATGTGGACATTGGATTGGTTGTGTCCATTGCACCTCTATGTCAAGAGGAGGCTCAAATTCCACATGGATGCTGGATGCAATCCTCCCATTTTCAGTTGTAATCACTCTAGGCTCCATGGTGTGGTGATTGTCCTTCTTCAACTCCATCTTAGCTGAGTGTGGTAAGTCCAAAAATCAGATTGTAGGTGCTGGAGTCTTTTGAGGCTCAGGACCTGGCTATCACATTGTCAGTCCAGAGATTCAAATCCCCTAAATATATCTTAAATCCCAACGTTAACTGCACCTCCAGCACATTAGCATGAAAGTCTTATGAAGGGAGATCCCATCTGAGTCCAGATTCATCACACATAAACACCATTTCCAAAGAGGGGCCATTTGCC
Source organism: Dasypus novemcinctus (assembly GCF_030445035.2). Lineage (NCBI taxonomy): Eukaryota > Metazoa > Chordata > Mammalia > Cingulata > Dasypodidae > Dasypus > Dasypus novemcinctus. Next base: position 40,049,397 of record NC_080702.1, on the reverse strand, counting down.
CTGGTAGTTAACCCCATAGGCCATGGCCATAACTCTCATGGGTCTCTTTAGCCTTCAAAGGAACCAATATCTGGGGGTTGTATCTGCTTTATCTGTCTCTCTGACTCTGCTCAGTTGTGCATGAGGGCAATCCTTCTGCCAGACTCCAGACTCTTTTTTAGAAACTCGTAGCCATATAAACTCATTTCTCCTTTCCATTTCCCCCTTCCTTTAGGTCAAACAGCATTTTAAAGTCATGTTATTTTATGTAGACATGGATATTCTGCTGATCCGAATTGAACCTTCCGTATAAGGTCCTTTTCCAGTTGCATCATCAGTTGGTATTTGATAGTGGTCCCTCGTTGCCAGGGAGGCTCGTCCCCGGGTGTCATGTCCCACGCTGGAGGGAAGGCATTGCATTTACATGCTGAGTTTGGCTTCGAGACTGGCCACATTTGAGTAACATGAAGGCTGACAGGAGGAAATTCCCAGGCACAATGTTGCTCTAGGCCTTGTTCTTATTTTAGGTTTATCAGCTCACAAGCATAGTCATTAGCATCAGGGGCTCACTGTTGAACCCTCACTCCCTCCAGGTCCCCGCCGCTGTACCTGGGAGACTGTCGCTGCTCCCCTAGGGACCGCGACAGAGCACCACTGGCCAGGAAGCCAGTACCCCCCCAGCTGTGGTTTTTAATTGTTGCCACTATGAGTATATCCAATCATTACCATGCCCCCTGGACATATGTTCTGTACAGCTCCCTGTCAGCCATATATCACCTGTCATTGGTATCCCATACCAGTATCCCTCCGTTGCCATTGTTGAAACACTCTGTGGTCCAGAACTCCCCGAAATTTGAAGCCCAATATAATGTCATGGTCCCTTACTAGGGAATGGTATATAGCAATGGGTTTAAAGGATAGATAAAGAACTTGGATAAAGTTAGATAAAGAACTTAGATAAAGAATGTTGACTTGAAAAAATTCCACATCCTATCCTTCCCCCCCCCCCCCCTATTTATTCAGCATTTCTTCACAGGAGTCCTAGACCACAGCAATGCATATATATAATATACAGCACTCCCATACATCCACCATAAAACTTTTTCCTTCCACAGCGATACTCTTACACACTTTTCACATCATATTTACTTAAGGTGATGTACAGAGTCTGAGATATTAGCTTTCTAACAAGGTAATATCTGTGCTTACATTATGGTGCATACTTTAGGATACATAGTTCTTTACATTTTTAGTTATCCTATGTTTTACATTATGGTTTACATTATCAGTCTGTCATCTCCTATATGTTGTGGTGTAATATTACATGTTTTATATCCATCCTTGTGTACTCTCAAAAAACTCCTCTCTTGCCCCCCTTTTACTTTGGTTCCACACATTTAACGTCCATTTTCCCTTCCACCTTGGTGCCCACAGTGACAGCCAACCTTCGTTTCCTGAGGAGCCACTTCCAGAAATAGATGGAATAGTGTTCAGGGCCTAACTTGCTCAACTGCCCCAATGCCCTGGGAGCCACCCTTTCTCTCAAGGGATACAGTTCCCTCTATTTGATGGCATTAGTCCTCCCCAGGATGTGGGTCCACCCCCACTCTCACTACTTGGGATTCTACCCCATGGTGTCACCCACTCTGGCAGAATGAGCATTTAGGCATTCCCCAGGAGCCCGTCCTGCATCAGACCCTCCCCTCCGAGCATTCTAAACAGGTAACCCTCTTTATTATATTTTGATATGATTTTCTCGGCATTTTACTCTCCACCACCTCCTGACCCTCTCCTGTGTTCGTATGCTCCCCCTCCCTCCCCCCACTTTTGGGCAACGTTACCCAACCATCCCTCCCCAGCCACCCTCAAACCCGTAAAGCCCCAACCAAAGGCAACCCCTTGCCCCCATTTTATCTCTTCTTTGTGTTCATACTTACCACCATCTCATCTTAAATTCCCCCCCTGCAGACATCAGCTCATATCCTTCCTCCACCCTCCGATTTCCTGTAAGCCTATCGTTCAGTCTCTTGCTATCTAGGGCAGCTTGTTTATTTCATATCATTGAGGTCATGTAGTATTTGTCCTTCAATTCTGGGTTGCTTCACTCAACATAAGGGTCTCAAGATTCATCCATGTTATCACATGTGTTTGTAGTGTGTTTGTTCTTACAGCCGTGTAGTATTCCATTGTGTGTATATACCACATTTTATTGATCCACTCATCTGTTGATGGGCATTTGGGTTGATTCCAACTTTTGGCAATAGTGATCAATGCTGCTATGAACATTGGTGTACATATATCGGTTTGTGTCCTTGTTTTCAGTTCTGCTGGGTATATACCCAGCAGTGGTATTGCTGGGTCATATGGCAAATCTATGGCTAGTTTTTTGAGAAACCGCCATACTGTCCTCCAGAATGGTTGGATCCTTCCGCATTCCCACCAGCAGTGGATGAGTGTTCCCCTTCCTTCACATCCTCTCCAGCACTTGTATTCTTCTGTTTTTTTCATAGCTGCCTATCTTATGGGTGTAAGATGGTATCTCATTGTAGTTTTGATTTGCATTTCCCTGATAGCTAGAGATTTGGAACATTTTTTCATGTGCTTTCTTGCCATTTGTATTTCTTCTTCGGAGAAGTGTCTGTTTAAGTCTTTTTCCCATTTTTTAAATGGGTTGTTTATCTTTTTATTTTCAAGATATAGGAGTTCTTTATATATGCAAGTTATAAGTTTCTTATCAGATATATGATTGCCAAATATTTTCTCCCACTGTGTGGGCTCCCTTTTTACTTTCTTGACAAACTCCTTTGAGGTGCAGAAGACTTTAATTTTGAGGAAGTCCCATTTATCTATTAGTTCTTTTGCTGCTCGTGCTTTTTTTGAGATATTCATAAATCCATTTCCTATTACAAGGTCCTGTAGATGTTTCCCTACACTGCTTTCTAAGGTTTTTATGGTCTTGGCTCTTATATTTAGGTCTTTGATCCATCTTGAGTTGATCTTTGTATAAGGTGTGAGATGGTAATCTTCTTTCATTCTTCTACATATGGCTATCCAGTTCTCCAGACACCATTTGTTGAATAGGCCACTCTCTCCCAATTGAGAGGGTTTGGTGGCTTTATTGAATATTATGTGGCTGTATATGTGAGGTTCTATATCAGAGCTTTCAATTCGATTCCATTGGTCTATGTGTCTCTCCTTATGCCAATACCATGCTGTTTTCACCACCGTAGCTTTATAGTATGTTTTGAAGTCAGGTAGTGTGATTCCTCCAATTTCGTTTTTCTTTTTCAGTATGTCTTTGGCTATTCGGGGTCTCTTTCCTTTCCAAATAAATTTCATAGTTAGTTTTTCTAGTTCCTTAAAGAAGGCTGCGTTGATTTTTATTGGGATTGCATTGAATGTGTAGATCAGTTTTGGTAGGATAGACATCTTAATAAAGTTCAGTCTTCCTATCCATGAACAAGGAATAGTCTTCCATTTATTTAGGTCTTCTTTGATTTCCTTGAACAATCTTGTATAATTCTCGTTGTATAAGTTCTTTACCTCTTTAGTTAAATTTATTCCTAAGTATTTGATTTTTTTATTTACTATTGTGAATGGTATTTGTTTCTTGATTTCCTCCTGATCTTGCTCATTATTGGTGTACAGAAATGCTACTGATTTTGCGCATTGATCTTATAACCTGAGACTTTACTAAACTCATTTATGAGTTCTAGAATCTTCGTTGTAGATCTCTCAGGGTTTTCTATGTATAGGATCATGTCATCTGCAAATAATGAAATTTTGACTTCTTCCTTTCCAATTTGAATGCCTTTTATTTCTGGTTCTTGCCTCAGTGCTCGTGCAAGTACTTCTAAGACAATATTAAATAGAAGCGGAGACAGTGGGCATCCTTGTCTTGTTCCTGAGTTTAGAGGGAAGGAGTCTAGGATTTCTCCATTGTAAACAAAATTGGCTTTAGGTTTTTCATATATACTCTTTATCATGTTCAAAAATTTCCCTTGTATTCAAATCTTTTGGAGCGTTTTTATCAAGAAAGGGTGCTGTATTTTGTCAAATGCTTTTTCTGCATCAATAGATATAATCATGTGATTTTTTTCCTTCAATCTGTTTATATGGTGTATTACGTTGATTGATTTTCTTATGTTAAACCATCCTTGCATACCTGGGATGAATCCCACTTGGTCGTGGTGTATAATACGTTTAATGTGTTGTTGAATACGATTAGCAAGTATTTTGTTAAGTATTTTTGCGTCTAGGTTCATTAGAGAAATTGGTCTGTAATTTTCCTTTCTTGTGATGTCTTTTTTTGGCTTTGGTACTAGGGTAATGTTGGCATCATAGAAGGAGTTGGGTAATGTTCTTTCCATTTCAATGTTTTGGAATAGTTTCAGCAGGATTGGTGTCAGTTCTTTCCGGAATGTTTTGTAGAATTCACCTGTGAAGCCATCTGGCCCTGGGCTCTTCTTAGTTGGGAGATTTTTGATAACCAATTCTATCTCTCTGCTTGTGATTGGTTTGTTAAGATCATCAATTTCTTCTTTCGTCAATATGGGCTGCTTATGTGTTTCTAGGAATTTGTCCATTTCCTCTAGATTGTCATTTTTGTTGGAATATAGTTTTTCAAAATATCCTCTTATGATAGTCTTTATTTCTGTGGGGTCAGTGGTGATATTGCCTTTCTCATTTCTTATTTTGTGTATTTGCATCTTCTCTCTTTTTTTCTTTGTTAGTGTTGCTAAAGGTTTGTCAATTTTGTTAATCTTCTCAAAAAACCAGCTCTTGGTCTTGTTTATCTGTTCAAGTGCTTTCTTATTTTCTATTTCATTTAGTTCTGCTCTTATCTTTGTTATTTCCTTCCTTCTTCTTCCTGTTGGGCTACTTTGTTGTTGTTTTTCTAATTCCTTCAAATGTGCAGTTAGTTCTTCAATTTTTGCTCTTTCTTCTTTTTTGATATATGAATTTATGACTATAAACTTCCCTCTCAGTACTGCTTTTGCTGCATCCCATAAATTTTGGTATGTTGTGTTATCATTATCATTTGTTTCAAGGTAGTCATTGATTTCTTTTGAGATTTCCTCTTTGACCCACTGTTTTTCTAAGAGTGTGCTGTTTAATTTCCAAATCGTGGTGTGAAATCTGGGCTTCTGTCCCTTGCGAATCTCCAGCTTGACTCCACTGTGGTCAGAGATAATGTTTTGTATGATTTCAATCTTTCTGAATTCGTTCAGCCTTTCTTTGTGGCCTAGCATATGATCTATCTTGGAGAATGATCCATGTGTGCTTGAGAAAAATGTATATCCTGCTGTGTTTGGGTGTAGCGATCTATATATGTCTATTAGATCGAGCTCCTCTAATATACTATTCAGATATTTTGTTTCTTTGGTGATTCTCTTTTGAGATGTTCTGTCCAGAGTTGATAGTGGTGTATTAAAATCCCCCACTATAAGTGTAGATGTATCTATTCTTTCACTTATTTTTTCCAGCGTTTGCCTGACGTATTTAGAGGCACCCTTGTTAGGGGCATAGAAATTTATGATTTTTCGATCTTCTTGACAGATTTTCCCTTTCACTAAAATGTAGTAACCTTCTTTGTCTCTCACAATTGTTTCACATTTAAAGTCTATTTTGTCTGATATTAATATAGCTACTCCTGCCTTTTTTTGGTTATTGTTAGCTTGTATGATTGTTTTCCAGCCATTCACTTTCAATCTCCATGCGTCTCTGGGTCTAAGATGTGTCTCTTGTAGACAGCATATGGATGGGTCATATTTCCTTATCCAATGTCCCAGTCTGAATCCTTTGATAGGTGAGTTTAATCCGTTGACATTCAGTGTTATTACTATCAAGGAATTATTTGTGTTAGCCATATTTTGATTGGATTTGTGTTTGTCATATTTTGTTTGTATATATTTTTTTGTCTTTTTTGTTGTTGTTGTTGGTCTTATACTCTCCTCCAACTTTGCCTTTCCTGTTTTTTCCTTTCTTCCTGCAGAACTCCCTTTAGAATTTCTTGAAGGGGAGGTTTCTTGTTGGTATACTCTTTCAGTTTCTGTTTGTCTGTGAATATTTTGAACTCTCCTTCATGTTTGAATGCTAGTTTATCTGGATAGAGTATTCTTGGTTGGAAGTTTTTTTCCTTTAGTACCTTGACTATATCATACCACTGTCTTCTTGCCTCCATGGTTTCAGAAGAGAAATCAGCACTTAATCTAATTGAGCTTCCCTTGTATGTGATGGTTTTCTTTTCTCTTGCTGCTTTTAGGATTTTCTCTTTGTCTTGAGCTTTGGATAATTTGACAAGTATATGTCTTGGGGTGGGCCTGTTGGGGTTTATGACTTGTGGAGTGCACTGTGCTTCTTGGATATGTACATCTGTCTCTTTCAGTAGATTTGGGAAGTTTTCAGCCATTATTTCCTGCAACACTCCTTCTGACCCCTTTCCCTTCTCTTCACCTTCTGGAATGCCTATAATACGTATGTTTGAGTGTTTTGCATTGTCATTCAGGTCCCTAAATCCTAATTGGATTTTTTCTATCTTCTTATTGACCCCTTCTACTCTCTGTTTGATTTGATGTACTGTCTTCCACATCACTAATTCTCTGCTCTGTCTCTTCTAGTCTGCTGATATTTGCTGCAAGTGTATTTTTGATTTCTTGAACTGTGGTGTTCATTCCCGTCATATCTGTTATGTTTTTGCGTATGTCTGCAATTTCCCCTCCAAGTGATGTCTTCATGTTGTTAACCTCTTTCATTACTGCATCAAATTTGTCGGTGATAAATGTTCTGAGTTCTTTCATTGCTTGTGCCAAGTTTTGCTCCCCTTCGTGATTATTGGTTTGTTGATTGGATTCAGTCATGTTTTCCTGATTATTGGTTTGGTTTGTAGATTTTTGTTGCTTTCTGGTCATCTCTTTATTTTGACGAATTTAATCAGTTCCTTAGCTTCTTTGTCTGCTCTTGGAGGTTAATTAGTTGTTATTTTTGCATAGGTGTTATATCTTCTCTTTGTCACTTTTTTCTTCTTATTCAAGTTACTTGTTGTTGGTTAAGTTCACTTTAGAAGAAAGTATTAGTGTTGGGGAAAGGCAATTGTGTCAGCAAGGGAAAAGTGTAAAGTAGTATTAGTAATGTATGTTAACAAAGCAAGAATATGAGATCTGGGAGGATGGAGGTTAGATTCATGTAGATTGTACAGAGTTATAGCTGTAGGTAGAGTACCTTTTATGAAGTAGATGATTGAATATGGGAGGAATATGGTATGAACTACAAAGCTATTGTTTTCATGAGAGAGGGAAAAAGAAAAGAAAGGTAATAGTTTCAAGAGTGGATAACAGACAGAAAACAGAACAAAGGTATTAGGAATTAAGAGTTAGACACTTTGTGGATCAAAGAATGGGAGGTGGGGGGTGGAATATAGTAGAGACAGTAGATGATAGTGGATATCAAGATGCAGGGGAAGGGGGATAGTGTAGGTAACCTAAATCAGTTCACACAGAAATGAGGAAGTGGAGGATGGGAAAACCCAGCAAATGTGAGGTGTTCCCTGTAGCACCTATTGTGTACTTGAATTAAAATAAAATAAGTGGAAAATGAGGGACAAGAGGGAAAGAGAAAACCGAAAAAAAAACTAATTATAATAAAGAAAAAAAGAAAGACAAGAAGAAAGGAAGAAAGAAAAAGAGGATAAGCGAACGGTGGGGAACAGATAGGGGGAAGAGTGATACAGGTATACACGTGTCACAATTGCAACACTATCTAAAACAACAACCAAAAAAACCCCTAAATAACTGTATATTTAAAAAAAAAGGACTTTGGGGGACACGCTAGGAGAAAAGACTAGGGGATAATGCAATATTAGCAATCAGGGCGTCAAAAAGAGTAAAAAATAAGATAAAGTGAAAATAAAAACAAAACAATATGAACCAAAATAGATAAAACACAAACGTTAAGGTCCAAAGCACTCAAGGATCCCAGGTAGACCCCAGAGCGTGATGGATTCAGGGGTGGAAAGTCTGAGATACTGAAGACTCAAGAGGTGTGAGTCTGGGGTGTGGACCGCCAGAGTCCAGGGGACCCAAACCTGGGAACCTCAAATCTGGTCCACGGAAAGCTTAGGAGCCCCGCAGTGCAACACAGCCCTCAGGGATCCCCGTAGCTGGGTGCCAGCCCCGTGGGGGAAGCCAGATCCGTGAATTCTATGTTGAATATCTAATCCCTGAAATTCACCTACTCCTCAGGGTATCAGCCTTTGGACAGCTCGCTCCCTGTGCTCCCACGCAACAGCCACTTGAGGGCGCCTCTACACCACGGCCAGTTCAATGACCCAGATCCCAAGCCCCACCTGGTGGGGTGGGCTTCAGCTGGAAACGCGGAAAACAGACTCTAAGATCCGAAATCCCAAACTTCGCAAAATATTCCCCAATCAGCTTCCAGACGTGTCCTCCTCCCTCACTGCACCCTACAACAGTCTCCCAATTGTGTCCCCTTATTGCTCAAAATCCAATTCCGTTGCAGATCGGCAGCCGGACCTGTGGGGATGGGGCTCCAGGCGGAAGCGCTTCCCCCCCTGTCCGGCAACTAAAACGTCCCCCGCTTCACAAGAAAACACCGTCTGTCTCCCCAAATCAATCCGCCAAGGAGTCTTGTCCCAACAATCCCCCTCCAGCCAGCCCAGTATCCGCGAATTTCTCAGCACCGCAAAGCCTCCAGAAAAAGGAAAAAAAAAAACTAAAACCCTGGCCGCTGCGTCTCCGGAGCTGCAAGAGCGCCCACTACTGCGGCTCCGCCCACCCAAGGAGGGAACTTCCCGTGCCCAGCTGGGACCTCCGTTTATATATTATAGATGTATCCTCTCTGTTACCTTCCCACTGAATTGACGTCTAGACACCTTCCAACCAGCAAAAATCCCCGAAACAGCGCGGTCCTAAAGAGCCTTCAACGCTGCCCAGCCGCCCCCTGCAGAGACACTACCAGGCAAGCTCACGCAGCCACCATCTTGCCAAGGACCTCTTCTGCAATTAACCATTTAAATACTTTAATTTAAACAATGCTTTGTAAAACTTTTATAATTATTTATACCTTTAAGAAAAATTTTACCTTCACAGAACACATTCTCTTACTTAAAGTTACTACAATACCTTCTAAGAACCTGGGCAGAATACAAAGTTATTTTGGCTTTGACACACTAGGGAGGGAACTTTACTGCATTTATTCTGATGCTGCTTTTTATCCCCTTCACCACAGGCAGTCAGGTGCACAACAATCAAACAGGAATGCAGCTTATGAATAGAATGTGTGGACTCACTGGAAAGGGGCAAGCTGCTGCCCCCTTTCCAGCTTTCAGCCAAAATGGGCAGACAGAACCTACTCAAATTCAGCAACTCTCCACGGGACCCAGCCACCCTGACTGGGCAGCTCCAACAAACTTGTGTGCATGGCGCCGACACAGATGGCCTCCAAGCCCCGGCAAAGGGCCAGACCAGAGACAAGACAGCAGAGCATGCACAAACATCTAGACTCCGCAAACATCCAGACTCCTCAATTTTGCTCCATAATCATTTCACCCCCTTGCCAATGGCAAGGGAGGGCTCCAGCTCAGCTGTAATTCTACTTTACATAAGGACACAACTCCAACACTAGCATTGAGCTAACACAGACAGAAGCAGAAAGGTCACTAATCTGACCCACAAGTTTATATATATTTTCACCATGGCTGCCCCCACAGCCATCACAAACCTCAGAACACTTAACATTTGGTATAAAGCAAATTCATTTACAATTTAGCACCATAACAAAAGATTTCAGCTAAATTTTTCCACTGTTTAAACTTTAAACCCAGACCAAGCTCCACCAGAAAAGCCGATCCATTTTCCTGTACCCAAGTTTTGTTTTTTTTAAAATCTAGACCAATTTCCAGGACATTAAGACTTGAACCTATAAATAGCCCTTTTTACTAAAATCAAGCCTCCACTCCTTTAGTGGATATAAGACTAGTACCAGATTCTAACATGCAGTTAGACAAACCCAAAACACCAGGGCTTTTCCCCAGTTTTACTCCTTTTCCCAAGCCTAGAGAGAACGGCTTCCCCTCTAATTTTCTGGGGATACTAGGGTTCTCTTGGGAGGTGATCAGCCTCCCCTTCCTAGGAATTAAAGCTAGGGCCTTCCGGACTGTGCTCACCCAGGGAGTCTTACCTTCTTCCATGTTTGGAGTTCTTTTTTGTTCCCAGAATCTTTCTGTTCAGACCTTCTGTTGCCCTCGATTTTTGTCAGGAAGATTCTGGTGGAGTGCCCATCTTTTCTGGATTAAATATAATCCAGGGGCACCCAGATTTGGGGTTCACCCGAGTCCTCCCGGCTTCCTCAGGGATTTGGAAGGGGCAGCAAAATGCTACCGTCTCTGGCCTTCATTTGTTGTCCTGCAGCGGTCACCAAAAATGTTGTAGAATTTGAGAGAAGTTCAATTACTTGAGTATATAGAGCCAGGACTCAGGAATGATTTTGAGAAGGAAAAATGATTTATTGATGGCCGGCCAGACTCGGGAACTTTATGTTTGAATCCCAAGCCCCGAACAAGATTTTTTAGTCCCTTTTATACAGAGAGGAAAGGCCAAATGGTCCTTTTGTTTCAGTTCTCAATAGGCTTGAATTAGCATATATTTCCACATCTTAGTAAGCTTTTAGCCTGGGCCTCAGGCATTCGATAAGCTTTTAGCATATTCGCTTTGCATTTCCTCTGAATACTTAAAGTTTATAGACCTTGCATTGTTAAAATGTCTCCTGCTCACCAAGGGCAGGACTGCAACCTTTCATCATCCCACACCCACAAGTCACAGATAGTTTAGGTTATCTCTGAAGAGACAAAGAGCCTGCCACCCATAGCCCACGTCACCATCACAGGTCTCTTTCTATGGCCAATCTGCCTTGATGCTTCCTGATGGGAAAGGGCTTTGAAAATCCCCCAATATCCTGCTTTGTTTTGAATATTACATGCCCTGTGTGGCAGTGATGCTGAATACCCCCAATTCCAAAATTCTCAGTCTGCCTTGTTTTCACAATGATGTACTTATCTCTGGATTCTGCAATTTTGCCTCGGATTTACATTGCAAGTTATAACCCAGTAAAACTTATTCCAGTTCCCTATGCCTATTTGCTCCCATTTTTAAGCCACAGTAATAATAGTCTGTATGATCAATGAGTAAAGAGATAGATATAGAAATGTATATATTGTCATTTGGGTTACATAAAATTTCCTCATTCATTTCCAATGAAAAAATCCAATGTTTTATACCTATGACTCTACTTTTATTTTTAAAATTACTCTTTTATAGATTACATCAAACTTCAAAATGCTTACTTCTCAATATAAGAACTGATTCTGTAAGAATCTCTTACATGGAAAGAGATCTCTGCTTTTATGTGTACAGATAGTGGAATATTAATTCTTAATAATTAAGTACAATCTGCTTATGGCAATTTAAAAGCACAGGCAGCACTGTGACAGCCTTGAAGTGGGATCTAGAAAGTTGATCGCACAGGATTCTTGAGTGTGACACTTGTATGGCCAAGTTATTTTAGAGGGAAATGATTCTCCATAATGTTAATATGGAAAAGTGTCTAAAGTAACAGTTTATCACTGCTTTTAGACAAAACCATCAGCATATCTGTATGAAAGCAACCTTTTAGCTAGATTAATATTAATCTATGTTTTGGATTATTTTTGAATTACTGAAAATTATACAGTTCCTCACATTTTTAAATAACCAATAATTTGGATTCATGTGCTCCAGTGGTTATGAAAAGTTTTCTCAAACTTCATGTAGATACAATAGAGAAGGTGCTTATTATGTGCTATTGTTCTTTCCTTTTTTATCTAGAAAATAGAAAGCATGGATGTTGAAACATCATAGCCAGAGTTTGCATTTGAGAACCCAGACTCCGGAATCCACTTCCGCTACTTGCTAACCTAATATATTAGGAACTCAGAAAACAGTAATGAGTCGATCATAATTTTTGTTATTAGTAACAGAGCTCCAGAGTTTGTAAAGGAATTAGGAATGGAAATAACACAGGGCCCCAGTAGAGGAGGGTCTGGAGTAAAAGACAGGAAAGCCAAGGCAGGGTCACAAACTCAGGAGGCAAGCCTCTAGATTTCTTAGATTAGATCCCATGGGGGCTTTAGAAACAAAAAATAAGATAAAACTCAATTATTAGCAAAAACATCCTTTCTAGGCTTATAGTTCAGGAGCTGGGACATGTAGAAGCATTGGGGTGAAGCCAGGATGTACCCCATTAGCCTCTAATTTGCCAACCTATCAGCATAAAATTTAGCACTGATATGTTGGGGAGCTCTCGTGGCTTCTTTCATAAACCATTCATCGGGACCTTCCCACAAAACTTTTGCCTCTTTAGTGGTCCCCACCCATTTCATAACTTCTTTGCCAGCAGCAACTCCAATTGGCCTTTTAATGTCATTAGCACAGGTGACATGGAGATGAAACAGATGGAGACCTGGCTACTTTGGTGTCAAAGTAAGTCCCAGAACCATTGTACCCAGAGGAAAGGCTACAGGACCCACATGTGGACATGAGCTGAGGGTGGCCCTGGGGAAAATATGCCATGACTCCCCAGTACTCATCAAGATCACAAGGGGAGAGTCTTGATTAAGAAAATATGCCATGACTCCCCAGTACTCATCAAGATCACAAGGGGAGAGTCTTGATTAGGAGATTAAGGACCTGCCTACTCCTTCAATATCTCAATGCTCTTTTTGATTCTTCATTCTTTTTCCTTGATTTCCACCATACCCACATTTTTCCTCAGTCTGCCACATTTTTCCTCGGGCAATGTGAACATTTCCAGTATGAATGACTGAGTAATTCCTTTACCCACAATAAAGTCATCAGTCATATCCAGGCAAAGACTTGATAGGGATGGAATTCCCCTCCAGATAAAGTACACCCAATGGGTGGTATCATTGCCCAGTTCAAACATCCCCTAAGCCAGGGGTTCCATGGACCACTTTGCCAGCCAGGGGAAAACTGCAGACCCCTTACTAAGTCCACACTATACAGTATTTTAATATGTCACATCTGCACCTACACATCCCCAAAATAATACTTTTTAAAATTTAAATTAAAACTCACTGCCCTAAGCTAATAGTCTGTTCTTCAACTTTACACCATCTATTCCAGAGCACATCATACACACACACACACCCGCCAAATACAGTATATATTTTGTGAAATGATAAAAGCCACAATGTTTTGGAAAGTGTTCCCATCCCCGAACTCCTCTACAGCTGGGTTGACTTGTGCTTAGGGGACAGTGGGGACACCTGACCCAGGCCTGAGGTCAGTTTTCATATTTCCACTTTTGAATCCAGTTCTCATCATATGGCTATAAACAAACCTGTGAAACACTTGAATATATGAAGAGATGTCTTGCCCAAGCTTATAAATAGCCTCTCCTCTTCTCAACCCAATTTGAAAGGCTCATTCCTCTGAACCACTCCCTTCTATCACATATCCTTTCATTTAGAGGAAAAAGGAACAGAGAAAGGAAATTTCTCTGTGTGTCCCCACAAACCCACCACCTAGGGCTACCGTGCCCAGCAGTCAATAGCCAAGGTCACCACAGCTGTGTGTGCAGTCATCAACATTCATGGACCTGCCTGCCCAGACTCTGGGCTTGAGAGAGGTTACATGATCATTGAAATTTTCATTGGGGCAGAGAGGAAAACAAGTCCCACAGTAGACTCCCTGGCTGTTCCCTGTGTACACATATAGATACAATAGCTCTAAATTGTGTTCAGGGGTAGAAGAATTACAAGTGGTGGAATGTTTTCCATTTCATTAAGGCTAAACAAAAAAAGTGGAAAGCAGGGCCCATGTCCCCATCTTCATCAGGAAAGAAAGGAGACTTGGGTGAAGGTGTTTTATTTTCTCATAATAAATTGATAGACATAGATTACTTCCACCCTTCTGAACTCAGCACTGAGGCAGCCCCAGACTTCCCCTTCTCACATTGGAGATATGTGATGCTGCAGGTCTCCCATCTTCCTGGATGGCAATTTCTGTTTCTATTAAACCTGTGTATCCCCATCCATCCCATCCTTCTCAAGAAAGGGAGGATAGGGAGGAATTTTCTGAGGCAGGAATAGGATTGGATCTCTATGAACTTTATAGATTCACAGAAATTTTAATGGATGCTTTTTGAAATTTTTAAAATGAAAAGGTAAGGAAAACATATTTTAAATGTAAGATATCTGAGCACATGTAAAGGAACTGCCTGGTGGCAGTGGATGTGCAATGTCAGTATTAAATTCCCTCCATGAACACGGGCTTCTTTTAGAGGCCAAAACAGGCACCTAATAGGTGTTAAAACTACCACTTTATTTAAGCTCAAGCTATTGGAATACCCTAAACTCAACCCAAATGTGGCAGAGACAGACACGACACTCTTATTTGAACAAAGAAATATATTTTTAATTATTTTTTTTTAAGTTAGAACAGAAAATGTGGTATGTCGCTGGGGGCGGGGAAGAAGATTTATGATTCGGTGGGGGAGACACAGGACATAAAGCATAGCAGGGGGAAGTGGTTATGGCGGTCTCGGGGACCTTGCACTCTTGGTACATGCTGGTGGGCCCTGATGGGAGTCATCAACTCCATGGGTGTAATGGTAGAAGTACGGCTTGGACGCAGTTGCTGGGAGACTGACACTGACCTAGTTGATTTCAATGCAGCTTGGTGGCTATTTCTTTTTCTCCCTAGACAAATCCACTCTAGCACACGGCTAACCCTTTTCCAATGTTTGCTTTCCTGAGGTCCCTGTCCCTTTTGGGGCAAGAACTGGGGCATCACACTCTCTGTTGATCCCACATCCTGAGAAGGGTCGTCCATCATCTCTATTCCAAGGGAGGACCCTGACCCTAACTCTCTTTCTGGGTACCCTCCCAATGGGAAATCCTTGGGGTCCTCTTTTTCTGTATTTAGGTTTAAACAGGCATCTTCGACCATCCAAGAGATCTTAACCTTAGAATCCCTTTGCTCCTCCAGGCCCAGGTTGCTCCCTCTCTCCTCTAGGTGAATATAGGGGACCTGGGAATTGGTCATGTTTCCTCTACACACATTTGGGAACCAGGGCTCATAGTCCTCAGAAGACAAACTAGGTGAATTAGGGAACCCTTCAGTAGCACAGCCAGGAGGAGACTGGCTCAGTGGCTCTCCCTCCAGTTGGAGCTTTGGCTCACTATCAGGATAAACTTTCAGAGGTGACTTCCCTCCATCCTGCTCCCCCATTAGGTTCAGTATTGTAGGGCATTCGCCAGGTGATATATTCCTTATATTGAACAATTCTTTGATAGATTGGGAATCTGCAAAATCACTGGCCCATGGGGAATCTCCTGATTTGGGTCTGGAAACAATGGTCTTCCCAGCCTTGATGGTTTCCTCATACAACTGTTCTGGTTCATTGCCAGTGCTCAGGAAGGGAGGGGGCCCTGGGAAGTCCCCATCAATATTAGGTAAATCTACAGTTTTTTCAGAATTGAGTCCACATTTCCATCTGCATTGTCTTGGAAATACTTCCTCCTTTTCTTTCTCCAGCACCATCTGGACATCCACTCCCCTTGTTCTATCAAGGGGCTCCTGAAGAAAATGCTGAAGGCCAAAGAAGCCACTTGATGTCATATGACAGCATTCATGGTATGCCCGGGGTAAGGCCTGTGAAAGATGAAGAGAAAGACACACTTTATGGAGAAGAGCGTGGGAAGGTGGAAAAGACAAGCTCCTGTCAGGTAGCTGCATCCAGGAGAAGGCTGAAATGAGCAAGTCTGAGTTGACTTGCTGAGTCAAGCCTGATATTGTTAGAACAGAAGGCTCTAATCGAAAGGGACACTGTGGAGTTGAGCTCTCTGTGCCAGTGTTCGATAGAAAAGGAGGCATGTCAGACTGAGTCAGTATAAGATGCCTATGTGGTATTGGAGTGGAAGAGCGGGTGGTGGAACATGGCAGGCAAGTGATTCATGGGATTCATGGGATGGCAGACTTGGGGGAAAGAGTGATATCCTGAGATTGTGGGCCCAGCTAAGGACATCCTTCTCTTGACTCTGAATTGACCCAGAAAGAATGAGGGGCTGGGACCCAGTTCTTACTGTCATTTCTTAGGCAAACTGCAGGCCTTCCTTTTTCATAAACTATATGACGTTCTACCTAGGATGCAAAGAACTGTGTTCCTTTCTTTTTATTCTTTTAAAGGGGATAAAATGTTTTCTACTTTTCCTTCTTTGAAAATCTCGAAGTACTTTATGCACATGATCCTCTATTGATACTGCAGTCAGTGCTCTGTGCTGAGGAGAGTGTAATCTCCAATCTTTAGGTGCCTGGGGGGAGGCCTTGTAAGATTCTGCTCCAAGACCAGAGCTTGTGCTTAACATCTGACCAGAGGCCTTCCAAGGTTCAGTCTCACTCTCCAGGTCAGCTTCACCCAGAGACACCAGACTTGGGAAGGAGAATGATGAATAATTATCATAGCGGCTGTTTGATGCTGACATTAAGAGATATTTCTCCCCCAAATATTCCCTATATTCTCTTAATAACCCAGCCCAGGGGCCCTGAGTCACAGCACTTGAAATTTACCCTGGTGTCCTCTGCCACCCCCAAGGAGACAAGAGTGTGGATAGAAGCCTCTCTGCTGCCTCACCCTGTTTCCCTAAAGAAAGGTTTTCATCTTTCCTTAGAGGGTCCATCTCTGTGGAAACATAAATGATTTAGTGAAGTGGAAGGAGCAGAGAAAGCAAGAGTCCATCTATGATGGGGGTTGGATCTGGGATTCCCTTACCTCATCTCTGTCTCCATCTTCCTCAAATGGATTCATCGGAAGTAAGAACAGAAGTAGGAAGAGCAATAACCCACACAGTAAGAACACATTGTATACAACCACACATGTGGAAGTACTTGTGCTCGTCCATGGGGCACCATGGCTTCTCAGGAAGTAGAGATCTGTCTCCATCTTCCCGAGCGCACAACTGCCTCAGGCAGCACTGAGTACTGAGTGCTGACCCTGCGATGCCTGGAGATACAGGCCCGCATCACAGAGCCACAGAACACTCAGAGAGAGTGGGGGAGGGGCCCCCTCTGGCCCCCCTCCCACCTTAAAGACCCCACAGCACAGCCAACTGCACAGTTACAGAATAGCATATGTATACCTCAGTTCAATATCATCAGATAGGAACTGTTCCTGCTTTATTCCTTGGTGCTTTCAGCTTTGATGCAATCAAACCAATAACCCAGAGTGTTTGATGCTTTCTCAATAATTTTTTTGCAAATTCTTAGTACTTTACACTTTCTGTATTTCTCTGCCCTCAACTCCAGCTTTGCCACCTTTCTGGCTTGTTTTGTTTGACCCCAGGTATAAAATTCAGCTATCTTTCAAGTTTACCCAAACTATTCCATTTTGATTAAACACACACACATGTACCCACATACACTCATGAGTTGGCAATGTACATGCTATTACAGATACTATAAGGGCACCCAACAAGTTTGAGAGAGCTGCTAGGACCCCCCCCCATGCCAAATAATTTAATTAGAAGAATAATTTAATAATTTATATGTTCAGACAGTAATTTTTGTGCAGCAAAATCATTTTATGGGCATTCTGCTATCCTCCCCAGAACTTCTCCCAGAAGCTCTTGAAAGTCTTGACCCCAACCTGTCCTAAACCCACTGGATTTTGAGACCAGGTGAGGAGAAGCTGAAGTATTATAAAGAAAATATTAACTTTTTAAAGAAAGTATTAACCTATGTTACTTATTTTTTGAAAAGATTTCTGATTTTTCACTTCTACTTTTTAAGTTTTAAC
The DNA here is from genome assembly GCF_030445035.2 of Dasypus novemcinctus. Classification (NCBI taxonomy): domain Eukaryota; kingdom Metazoa; phylum Chordata; class Mammalia; order Cingulata; family Dasypodidae; genus Dasypus; species Dasypus novemcinctus. The sequence goes on along the minus strand of NC_080702.1, from coordinate 40,031,550 downwards.
CAAAATACTATTGGCCTCTCAATAATTCTTAAAACAATGAATACTGAGTAGCTATATTCACTCACACATGCATACATAGATATTTATCTCCCATTTCAGCAGGCATATAGCATAGCTGTAATAATGATAGCTTCATTATTAAGATTACAAACCATGGAAATAACTCTGATTTTCTCCTGTCAGACTTGACCCAGAGCACCCAGATCAGTTTAAGTAGGAAGATAATACATGAAGAAGATACATGAAAAATAAGGATTAGGAGAGACAACTAGCCCATCTGAGAGAAAAACATAGTAGAAAGCAACCAGTTAAATCAGTGTGGTATAATACCAGGATAGAGACAAAATTAAAGGAAACAGAGTAGAATCTAGAAATTGATCTAAATGCCAATGGGAATTTGGGGCATGCAGTTAACTGAGCATATTTAGTAACCAGTACCACATTCGTCACCTTAAATATACCTGTAAAATTACAGGTTATATTATTGGAAGATATTAAAAAATCAAACTATCTTTTTGGTACAAGTTTTAAGAAACATATTTGGTTCTATTTAGTAGCTGGCTTTCCTCAAAAACTAGTGAGACTTCCCTCTTTATTTTTTTATTTGTTTGTTTTTTCTCTCTCTCTCTCCATTTATTCTTTCTGTTAGAAGAATCATAAGATAATTAATAGCCTTAACTGTGAAGAGATGAGTGTGTGGATTTTCAGTTTTAATATTTTTCCCTTCATACTATTTATATCTTCCAATTATATAAGTGTATATTGTTTTTAATTTTAATTGAAATCATGCTAAAAGGGGACTTCTGGGCCAAGAGATTATGCAACCTCTCCCAGTCCTATTTTTAATGCTTTGGTACAAGATAGGTATTTTGCAGGAAATATTTACAACCCTGACTTCTAGGTTGTAGACCCTGAGACAAGATTTGGGGAGTAATTGACCCCAGGAAGCAAAAGATGATCAGGAAAGTGAGACAGAGAAGGGGAGGTAGCTATGAAGTGCATGTTAACAAGTCATTCTTCTGGATCTGGGGACTACTGGGGATCTGGGGGTCAGTGTGACCCGTGTGTATCAGAGTCGTGCTACTAGAGGAATTGTCTGCAGAAGGTGATTCCCAGTAGTGCTAATTCTCTGCCCATTCTAGTTTGCCAGGGGCCTGGGGAGATGAGCCTCTGGATGCCAGAGAGAATCAATAGGGAATTGGCAATCAGAGAAGTGGTGCAAGACAGTCCTAACACCTGAGGAGGTACCAGTGGTGAGTCTTCAGGAATACATCAAAGACCTGGGTGTGTACTTAGACTGGTGGTGTACTTTACCTTATCTTCCTCTGATTTACAGTTCCAAATGCCTATTGGCTCTCTACTGCTTGCAATTGGCCACTTATGAGTGTAGAGGTCTGATCAGTGATTCTAGATAAGGACTCCTCTGGAAGCGAAATAATTACTCTGAGGCTGGTTTGAAGGTAGATGAACTTCTGGTATTCAGTGGGTGAGTGTTCATTTTTGTTTGCCTACCAGAAGATTTTCTGTTTCGAGAAACATCCTCAATTTGTACTTTGGGAGCTCCCCTCACTCCTGAACATACTTTCCATCCACACGAATCAAGATAGACATAGGCAGTTCAAGTCAGGTGTTGGAAAAAATCCAACTAGAACAAGTGTCAATAGATTTTCTGTAAAGAGCCAGGTAATAACTATTTTGCTCAATATTTGTGAATTAGGAGGCAAAATTTAGGAAAGTTGTATAACAAAAGGGAAAACAAATGCCAAAAATATTTACTGAAAAAAATTGAAATTATAATAATAATTATTTACTTTTTATACAAGTCTACTAATGAGGAGAAAGGGATTATTTTCTCTTTGGCAGATAAGATTTCACTTAATTGGATTAAAAGTTAGAATTCCTTATCATCCAAATCAATTGCAATTTTAATCTGTTAATGCTGATCTGTAATGAGATTTGATGTACTTTATCTTTGAAAACGTCTTTTCAGACCAATAGGCACTGCTAAGTACTGATACCAGGTCATAAGCAGTTGGTTTTAACTCAGGATCTACATCATTTGGGAGTCTATTAGATTCTTTTATTGACATTTGCTTTTTAGAATGTCTTTAACATACAGATTAGTCACCTCCAATTGAAGATTAGGTGGAAGCACTTGTATTGAGATCTGAAAAATGCTTCAGGACTGTAGTATCAGTTTGGAACATATGCACAAATTTTTGTGAGATTGGATTTCTCACTTCTTATTTTCACTTTTAAGAGTCTAGGAAGTATATAAAGCAGTTTAACATTACTTGTGATTTAAGCAATTTTAATTGTTTTCAAAATGACTTTACCAGAGGATAATTTCACACAAAAGCACTGTTTTGCCTTGTAAATTTAGGTTTAATTAACTAAGAATTATTATTAAACCTATAGCAAAAGCTAATTTAAAAAGCATGCAGTGTCTCATAATAATGGTTGAAGTTGACTCTCATTCAGAAAAATTTCAATCTCCGTACTGAACTCAATCTAAAGAAACCGTATCATTGGGAAGCCATAATACTTCTGTGTGGTAGGGCAAATCAGGACATTCAGCTTCTACTGCATATAAAAATTCAGAAAAAAATCATGATTATTTTGCAAGAGTAAATGAAGTTCACTATTACACTACCAGTTCAAGAACACATTATAGATTCAAAAGTTTTATATAAACTACCTGCTAATAATATAATGAATAACCATAGGCTTTATACATTTTACTTTTTCACAAGCATTGTAAATTTGTCCAACCAAATCTATTTCTGTTTGACATGTAATTTTACTACTTTTACTTATTAAACATCTTAGCAGGTTCCACTTCAGGTAGTATTGAATTAGTGTTTTCTTAAATTCTTTGAAAATATTCTGCCTGTAAATGTTCCACAGAGTATTTGTAGAGGCTAATTCTTGACATACTTCAAATTCTTTATTGACCCTTAAATAAACAACTGAGAAGTATAGGTGGCATCTATACTCACCAAACTCACCAAAGGAAATTCTCTCAAAGTTGTTTGTCTTTATTTTAATTGGCAATTGATGTTGTTACAAATTTCCTAAACTCTTCACATAAGTATTCAATCAAACATGATCCAATTAGCTTATAATAAATCAACGGCTTTTCTTCCTTATTTAACAAATGAGCCATCTGAAAGTTTACTTTGGTTGTGTGTCCATTTTCTATTTTTGTGAAGAATTTCTGCTGAGATGAGATTAAAAAAACACTTTCTAATTTTCCTGATCAGTATTTTCCGGTTTGTTGAGATATTTTGATGAGTGTTCATTTTGGCAAGGTCCATATATGACATATTCTTTTATCACAGCCATACTGTCACTTCATCATCAACACAATGATATGGATTTAATAATAAAATAATTCACATCCCATTGTTAATTAAATGTATGACATTCCATATTAGCTTTCTATTGCTAATGTAACAAATTATCATGTGTTTAGTGGCTTAAAACAACACAAATTTATCCTCTTATAGTGCTGGAGGTTCAAAGCCTGAAAGGAGTCCTATGGGGCTAAAATCAAGGTGTCAACAGGGCAGTTCCTTCTGGAGTCTCCAGGGATTAATCTATTCTTTGCTTCTTCCAGCTTCTAGAGGCTGCTGGCATTTCTTGGCAGTTCCCTGCATCTTTGCAATCTCTGCTTCTCTCATTACATTGCCTTCTCTCTACATCTGACTTCTCTGTGCATCCTTCTTAGAAGGACATTTGTGATTACACTGAAGCCACTAGGATAACCCAGGATTTACTCCACATCTCAAGATCCTTAATTTAGGCATAACTGCAAAGTTGCTTTTGCCAAGAAAAATTAGTGATAATTTCACAGGTTTCAGGGTTTAGGATATGGATACCTTTGGGATATTCAATCTACCACACATTCAAAGCCTATTTTCTCTTCTTCAATTGTTTTGAAATGGTAAATATGCATTGATAATTTAAAAACTAAAGCATTGTAGTATGATCATATGTGTTTTGAAATGTGTCAACTTATAACTGTGTCAATGCAAGTTGTAATGTGCTGAGCCTGATGAGAAAGTCACATACAGTCTAAGTTGCAGCTACTTAATTTGCTTTTGTATCATCAAAACAGCCATAGACAATATGCAAATGAATAAGCATGGACATTTTCTACACTGAAATTTAAATTACATATATTGTGCATGTGCCATGGAATATTAATCTTCTTTTGATTTTTTCAACCAGTAATAAAATATAAAAATTATCTTTAGCTATCAGGCCATAGAAAATATGTGGCAGGCTTGATTTGACACATAAACCATAGTTTTCTGATTACTAGCATAAACCAAAAGACACACAATATCCAGACAAGATCTGCAGATATACCTTGGACCACCAAGTGATTTTTATAAAAAGAGAGAGTGTTGATAATTAAAAATAAGAAGAAGGGAAACAGATGTGGCTCAGGCCACTGGGCTCCTGCCTGTCATATGGGAGGTCACTGGTTTGGATCCCAGTACCTCCTAAAGAAAATAGCAAGCTGTCACAACAGGCAGGTGCAGCAAGCTGACACAATAAGAAACACAAGAAGGAGGGAAAGAAAACATTCTGAGAGGCACAACAAAAGCAAGGAGCAGAAGGTTCCTTGTGTCTCCTAAAGTAGACAACTAGCTCATGTGATGGGCATGTGTGGTAAGCTGGCACAATGAGATGATGCAACAAGAGATGTGGGGAGGAAAAACAGAATGAGAGACACAACAAAGCAGGGAGTGGAGGTGGTTCAAGTGATTAGTCACCTCCCTCCTATATCAGAGGTCCTGGGTTCAGTTCCCAGTGCCTCCTAAGGAAACAAGGAAGAGAAACAGACACAGGAAGTGAGAAACAACAAGGGAGTGGGGAGAAATAAAATAAATCTTAAAAAGATATAGATGATAGGTGTTTATTTTTTAAAAATTAAGGAGAAGTTCACATGAAACCTTGCTTTCTGTCTGCTCTTATAAAATCCAAATATCCAGAAATACTGGGTCCACATGGCAACAATTTACCTCTTTTTTTCTTAGGACTGCCCTTCTGGCCTACTTCAGTCTTTATGCCTTTGAGTTTGAAATCCAAGATTCTTACCCTTCTAGGTTTTCTCTTAAGGTTAAATGTCTTAAATTCTTTCAACAATTCCTTCTAGGCCATCATTTCTCAACTCCCTCTACTATCTAGAGCACTTTCCTTTGTACCAGTTCTTTTCTCACGTAAAATATGACATCCAGAACATTGTCCATTTAACACTTTCAATTCAGTGTTATTAATTACATTACCACTATTGTGCTGCCATAGCCAATATCCATTACTCTTTTTCATCTCTTCAAACAAATACTGCCCTCATTAAGCAATAAGTCACCTCTCACCTCCCCGCTCCTGGCCTCTGGTTAATTTGTAATCTCCTTTCTTTCTCTCAGAAATTTGTTTATTAGATAATTCACATAAGTGAGATCAATGCAATATTTGTCATTTTTGTTTCTGGCTTATTTCACTCAGCCTGATGTCTTCAAGCTTCATCCATGTTGTAGCATGTATCAAAACTTCATTCCTTTTATGGTTGACTAATATTTCATTTTGTTTATCCATTCATTTGTTGATGGACACTTGGATTCCTTCCACCTTGCAGCTATTGTGAATAATACTGCTAGGGACATTGGTTTACAAAGATGTGTTCCAGGCTCTGCTTTCATTTCTTTTCAGTATATACCATGATGTGGGTTTGCTGGGTCATATGGTAATTGATGCCTTTTTAAAATCACAAGTAGTCAAGGGTAGAGGTGAAATTGTGAATTTCTGTATTTGCTCAGGTTTCAAGTGTCTGTTGTCCTTAAAGGGTATAGTTTTTCAGAGTGCTAAGAGTATCATCAATGTAAATTTTGCCTTGTCTCACACTGTGAGCTGCTATTCCAAGTTAGCAACCCTTGCTGTGGGCTGCTATTCCAAGTTAGCAACTCCTGCTGTGGGCTGCTATTCTAAGTTAGCAACCTAGGAGGACCGGGCGGGCTTCCATGGCTCGGCGGTGAGCCCCTAGGCCAGCGCGTAGGCCTAGGTTCTCCAGGCGTGGGGGACGCGCGGTAAAAACCACGGAGACAGCCTGTGAGAATGAGCTAGTCCACTTTATTGCGGAAACACACTTGATTATATAAGGTCGGGTCAAGGGAGGGGTAGGAATTGGGGCGGGTAAACTACGGGGCGGTAGTGGATAGGCGGAACTGTGCAGGCAGCTATGAAGTAGGCGGTGATTAAGAAAGGGGGCAGATTATGAGTTGGCTAAGTGGACGGGACTGGCGGGAAGGATAGCAACGGCTGGAAAAGGGAGATAACAAAGGCTAGGAGGAGGGGTGAAGGGAGGCAGCAACATCACACCACACTTGCTTCTCCAAAATTTGCCATAGTCATATTTGATTTGTACTTTCTACTTTGTGACTTCAGTTACATTATATACTAGGAGGTAATAAAAAACTTCCCCCTTGAAGAAAAATACCAAGAGCTGTTTCTCTAGTCACTTTTGATTAGCTCTAATCTGGCTCTCCAGAGAGAAAGAACATGACATTGGACATTGAGCCTCTCTATTCAAAAAGCTGATTCTTAATAGCACTGAGGGAAAAGGTAAGATTCTTTTGATCCTGTATTTTAAACTTAAATTTTAATCTGCACCATAATATTTTAATAACTCTCCTTTAGGTTTCAAAGTGAGTGGAATTAAGTATTTTGCTCATGCTGTATATTATACATATAACTTCAGATTCCTTTGTATCTGCAAGAACTTTGAAGACTGCTTATTAAATTAGTAATGACCACCAGTCAAAGACTGTCAACCTTTGTATACTCACGAGCCTTGCCCACACATCAAAAATAGATGCTGCAATCCTTTCCGTTCACGAGCATAATGTAATCATATGACTGTGATTAATAAATTCTGTGTTTCTCATGGGACTCTCAATAATCATATCTCTTGTTTCTTCCAGACTCTGCTTTTTAAATGCTAATAAATGAAGAGGCCAATTGATGGTTTATACTTTCCAAAAGGCTGATGATAATGGGAACACTTCTGATCAAAATGCTTTACCCCTTTTATCCTAAACTAAAGCAAAGTTTGTGTTCCAGAAATAGAAATGGATCAGTAGCCTAAACCCATTTAAAATTTGTCATTTTATTTTTCTGTTTAGTTTTTTGTTTTATGCAATGAGCAGATGGTTTTTAAAATTAAAGAATACATTTTGAAGAAATTATACCCTTTACCATTTTACATGTGGTGGAAAAAGAGTATCTATAAGTCAATTAAGAAGAAACCAAAAAAAAAAAAAAAAGAAAGAAACAAATGTATAGTACAATTGGCAGACATATTGCTATTTTTCAAGAAAGTGTATTTTTTTCCATTAGTTCAGTCAGTGAAAACATGCTCAGAACGCACTACATGTTATGCACTATACAGGGAGATGAGATAGAAAATTTCTAAAACAAGGAGTTTTGTTTAGTAATTTGATATTTACTTATTATGTAAAATAACCATAACTGTAATCAATCACATGAAGGCATCAGAAGTGACAGAATGGAGGAAACATAGTAATTCAGAACAAAGTTGATTAGTGACTGCCCTGAGGGAGCAGGAAGCTTCAATGAGAATATAAACCTTAATTTAGTTCTTAAAATGTAAACAAATAAGGAGGAATTCACCAGTCAGATCAGTGGAGCAAGGACAATCCAGGAAGATCTCAGGTGAGTAAAAAGAAAGAGTGGCATGGAATGCATAGCCTTTTAGGGAATTTTTGCGTTATTCATTATTGATAGAAGATTGGGGGGTGGAGAATAGGAGGTGATATTGAATAGGAAGGCAAGACTTCACTGTGTGTGTGTGTGTTTCTGTGTGTCCATGGATACATGAGTATGGATAGAAGTTAAATAGTTGTTTCTAAGAATTAAAATGGCTACCCAAGCTCTTTATGTATATAGGCAATGTAGCAATACAGGAGAAAATATAAGTGAGCATCAGATTTGCTATTTTATTCTCCTAACCCCATTGCCTCAACACCTTGACCCCAACACTCAAACCCAAACAGCATATACAAGCAAAAATATATTTGGCACAGAATAAGGTATTTGATGAGTACAATCTATATATACTAATGACCTGGTAAGATACAAATTATAATAGACACAAATCTATATTTATTATCATAATGATTGACTCTAATGAGAGATTCAACAAATTACCTAAGTTGGTTTAATGTACTTTGTTTACTGAGCTATAATTTAAATGTAGTAAAATGACCCTTTTTAGTGTAAGATTCTATGGGTTTGACAAACACATACACTGATGAACTTATCCAATTAAAATAGAGTACAGGAAAACAGATGTGGCTCAAGAGATTGAGCTCCCTCCTACCACACTGGAGGTCCATGGTTTGGTTCCCAGTGCCTCCGAAAGAAGAAAGAGAGCTGGTGTAACAGACAGGCACAGCAGGCTGACTCAACAAGATGATGCAACAAGAGACATAAGAAGAAAATCATAACGAGAGATACAACAAAGCAGGGAATGGAGGTGGCTCAAGTGATTAGGTACCTCCTTCCCCCATTGGAGGTCCAGGTTCAGTTCCCATTGCCTTCCTAAAGAAATAGCAAACAGACTCAGCAGGTGCAAACAATGAGGGGGTGGGGAGAAATAAAAAAATAAAATAAATCTTATTAAAAAATACAGTATGTTACTATCACTCAAATGTGTAATTATCAGAATGATCAAAATATAGTATGGGTCCATCGGCCCCCAAAATTTCTTCATGTCATTTAGTGATTAACTCAAGCCAATGGCAGCAAATGATTCACTTTTTGTCTCTGTAGTTATGCATTTCCCAGAGTGTAATATAAAGGGAATCACAGTTTGTAGACTTTTGAATCTGGCTAATTTGATTTGGCATAATGCATGTGAGAGTCATCCAAATTATTAGATGCTTCAACAGTTCCTTCTGTTTTATTGCTGTTTTATTCCATTATATGTATGCACAACAGTTTATCTATTCACCAGTTTAAAAGCATTGGGTTGTTTCCAGGTTTTACCAATAATTTATGAAGTCACTATATACTTTATATAAGTTTGCTTGTGAACATCAGTTTCCTCTTAGGTAAACATTTTGGAATTAAATTGATGGGTGATACAGTAAGTATATTTTTAACTATATTTGTAACTGATAAACTGTTTTTCAGTTTGGCTATCGTATTTAACAGTCCCTGCAGCAAAGTATGAAAATTCCAATTGCTCTTCATTCCAACCAGCAGTGGACTTTTCCAGATTTCATTGTTAGTAATAGGTATGGAGTATCACAGTGTAATTTTAATTTCCTTAATGACACATGATGTTGAACATATTCCCTTGTCCTTTTTGCCATCCATATATCTTCTTTGGTGAAGTATCCACTCAAAACCTTTTCCCATATTTTTAGATGGAGTATTTTTTAAATTTGTGCTTTGAAAGTATTTTTTATATTTGAATACAGGCATGTTCTGCAAAAATCTTCCCTCAACCAATAACTTTTCATTGTCCTAATGCTATCTTTCAAAGAGCAGAAATTTTTAATTTTGATTAAGCCCAAAGTTTTGGGTTTTTTTCTTTTATGGATTGTAGTTTTGATGATTGTAGTTTTGCCTCGAGAAGCACAGACTCAAATTCCATTTGAAAACATCCCTTTGGCCTGAATCCTTCATTTGCTCTAACCTAATTGCAAAGCGGTCAAGGAACATGTTTTTCCTATGTGCCCAAGAAGAGACATTATTTCTGTCCCATGAGACTACAACAAGAAACTTCAGAGAATCAAGATGGTAGTTGCCTCTGCAGCTGCAGGGTCACTGTGGTTTGTCTGAATTATATCTCCAATGATGTCCATATCCTAGTGCCTGGAACCTGCCATTTTACCATATGTGGCAAAAGGGACTTCACAGATATGATTAAATATAGGATTTTAAGATCAGATGATTAGTCTGAATCATGCTGGTGGGCTCAATGTAATCACAAGGGCCTTGATAAGAAGGAGGGGCAGTGTCAGAGAGGGTGACATGATGATGGAAGCAGAGAAAGAGAAGCAGGTGCAGTGATGAAAGCAGAGGTAAAAGTGACATCAGTTGTGGAAGGGACCCACAAACCAAGGAATGCAAGTAGCATCCAGAAACTGGAAAAGGTAAGGAATGGATTCTCCTCTTGAGCATCCAAAGAAATAGAGCCCTGTCATACCTTGATTTTAGTCTAGTGAGACTTATTCTGGACTTCTGAACTCCAGAACACTCTCAAGGAACCCAGGAATTGGCTAAACCCTCAGAGAAGCAACTGTTTTTAAAGACCTGGGACTGACATTCTGAAGGTGGCTGAGAAACTCCTGGCCTTGGACAAGGTTATGAGAAGGACACATGTGCCAAAACTGAGGGTGGGACTTTGAACAGTGAGCTATGATTCCATGAGTCTGGAGCTTCCTGATATTTGAATACTTTTCTCCCTCTCAGGAGATAGCATAGACAGTTTTATGTTGAAGGGAGCAGCAAGGTCTTAGGGTCAGCACATCCTGTCAACTTGGGTCAGAGAACTGCTGAAGAAGGAACCAAAGAACTAAATTTGTCAGAGCTGGAGATTTTTGAGAAAATCTATTTTAGTAGTGCAATTTCCTGATAAGCAGGCCTCTCCTCCTTGCTCAACAGCCTTGAACAAAGACTAAATCAATTATGACATCTTTGTTTGCCTTTGCCCATTGAGTACCAACACTACCTCAGAATCATTTTCGGCCAGCAACCCACACAATAACCATCGAAGCAAGCATGGATGTACCTGCTCAGAACTCCCATCAGGAAAGCACTTGCTGCCCATCTGCCAAGAGTATGGCATCCTTCAGCTGTTAGCTCTTTCAGGGTCTGTCTCAGCTTTTGGGAGGAAATTGTATTCTTTTCTGGGCAACCCCTGGTCAATGCCTGAGCAGGGCCATAGTGTAAGGGCCCAGTTGTTAATAGCACCAGTAATTATGCCATAATAAAAATTTTCCATTCCAAAAATCTTTGTATCAATGGGCCAGATATTTCAAACTCTTTGATAAACTTTTAAAAATGAAACAAATAAAATGATGGACCTAACTGATACTGTGGTAATATGCAGCAAGCTACCTAAGGTGGAAATGAGCAGTCTAAAAAGATAACTGAGGAGATGGGAGAGAGAGGCTTGAGAGAATACAGAAGGCTCTAAAAACATGAGATGCCCTAAACAACAACAGATAGCCATACTTAAAAAACAAAACTGAACAAAACACTGCTATATCCAAGTGTCCACATTGTGAAATTTCCTGACCTATATTTTTACTAAAATGAAATAATTGGAAAAGCAATTACAGAGCAACCTAGCTAATAATTCAGGAGTAATATTAGTAAGGAAAATAGTAGAGAAAAAAGAAGAAAAAGTAGGATTACAGATTATTACCAGCTTAAAAAAAAGTAGTGATAGAGACAAAACTCATACACTCAGTGGGGAAGTTTCAGGGATCTAAGCAGTTCAGCAAGATGGGGTTTCCTTGTTTTCCTCCCAGGAAGGGAGAAGGTTGGAGAAGACAGGCTTAAGGAATTTGAACTCATTACTTTTGCAGTGTCTCATCAGACACACTTTATCCTGGAACAGGGTCCCAGTGCCACTAACACCCACCCAATGGCCTAGAAAGCGGCCCTTTGGCTCTGAGCAATGACACCCCGAGGCAGCATGTTCCTCCTTCACAGCCGCACCATACCACTATGAACAGCAGCACCAAGATCAGGAAAAGCAAGGAGAAAAAGGCCAAGGCCATGACCACATATTCTTTTATTTTTTTATTTTTTTATGCCTAGGTGTGCATTTGTTTTTTTTAATATATTTTTATTTATTTTTAAGAGATACTTAGATTATGTAAAATGTTATATAAAAAAATAAATGGGATTCCCATATGCACCACTCCCCACACCTCTCACATTTCCCACATTAACAATATCTTTTTTTAGTGTGGTACATTCACTGCAATTAAAGAACACATTTTGGAGCACTGCCATAAGCATGGATTATAGTTTAAATGGTAGTTTGTACTTTCTCCCATTCCATTCTGTAGGTTATGGCAGAATATGTAATGGACTGTATCTATCTTTGCATTGTCATTCAGAATGATTCCAAGTCCTGAAAATTCCCCCATATTACATCTCTTTTTTCCCTCTCTCTGACTTCAGCACCTCCAGTGGCCACTGTCTCCACATCAATGATATAATTTCTTCCATTGCTAGAATCACAATAAGTCTATAGTAAAATACCAGTAAGTCTACTCTAGTCCATATTTTATTCCCCAATCCTGAGGATTCTGGGATGGTGATGCCCACTCCATCTCTAATTGAAAGGGGACTTTGATCCCATATGGCTGATGGATAGGACTCTCTTGCTTGCAGTTGTAGACACTCTTGGTTCCTTGGTATGGTGGTTGCCCATCCTCACCTCCTTGTTAGTTGTCCTGGGTGAGTCCAATGAACTGGAGAGTAGGTGTTGCAACTCCACTGAGGCTCAGGGCCCAGCTGGCACATGGACAGCCCAGAGATTCAAGTCTCTTGGACATACACATACCAACTCCACCACCAACTATAGGTTGCAACAGCAGTGGCATGTGTAGAGAAGACACATCTGAGGTCAACTCTATCACATTTGGGAATCAAAAAACAAAGTAGGGCCCACTGGGAAGGCATCAAACTCTGGAGCTATCTGCCATGACAATAGGATGTGGGTGTCTTCAGAGCCCTCAAGAGCACCACTATTTTGAATAGTATTTAGTTTGGCTGTCTGTGAGATCCTGCTGATATGTGCATGAGCATTACCTCTCTGATGACCTCCTAACTCACTTTGAAGTCTCTTAACCATATCAACTCATTTGTCTTTACCTTTTCCCCCTTTTATTCAAGTTCTTTTTCCAGTTGCATCACTAGCTGGTTATTGGTAGTGATCCCTTGGTGCCAGAGATGCTTGAGTCATGTCCCACACTGGGGGGAAGGTAATGCATTTATATGCTGAGTTTGGCTAAGAGAGAGGCCACATTTGAGCAACATAGAGGCTCCAAGGCAGTAACTCTTAGGCACCCTACAAGGCTAGCCTAATCTTCAATTTCAAGAGCAAAAGGCTCATTAGCATTCTCATCAATATATAGGGGCTATTAATGGATCAGCCTTACTCACTAGTCATTGCTCCTGTACTTGGGGTATTGTTGCTGTTCCATTAGAGAATGTGACAGTGCTCCCCAGGAAGAAATTCAGTATTCTTTCAGTTGCTGTGCAGATCTCTACCCACTGTGGCCATGCCCCATGAACATTTGAAGGTATTTATATACCTTCTACATATGCACAGATGAACTTCCTCCCATGTATCCCCCATCACTGACACCTCAAACCAATGATGCTCCCCTGCCATAGTTGTAACCCTTCTGTGATCCAAAACTTCTTCAAAAATGAACCTAAGAATATTCCCAATTTCAATTAAAAAGAAAATGAAATAATAACAATAGGTTTAAACATAAGAAGTAAAATAAGTAATAATTTTGAAAAACTAAAATTAAAAAAAATTGGGGCATTAAAAATGAAAAATAATTTAAAAAATTTTTTTTACATTTTACCTTTCATCACTGTAATAAGTATTATCGGTATGTACAGTGGCCTTTTCTTCCATTTCTTCCCCAGTGTCTTACTTTTTCTCATTTCATCTTCAAAGAAATTTTTTTTGTTTCTTTTTTAAGATTTATTTATATATTTCTCTCCCCTTCCCCCCCCGCCAGTTGTCTGCTCTCTGTGTCCATTCTTTTTTTTTTTTTTTTTTTTTTCATTAGCTTTCTAACAAGGTGACATCTGTGTTTACATTATGGTGCATACTTTAGGATACACAGTTCTTTACATTTTTAGTTATCCTATGTTTTACATTATGGTTTACATTATCAGTCTGTCATCTCCTATATGTTATGGTGTAATATTACATGTTTTATATCCATCCTTGTGTACTCTCAAGAAACTCCTCTCTTACCCCCCATTTACTTTGGTTCCACACATTTAACGTCCATTTTCCCTTCCACCTTGGTGCCCTCAGTGATAGCCAACCTCCGTTTCCTGAGGAGCCACTTCCAGAGATAGATGGAATAGTGTTCAGGGCCTAACTTGCTCAACTGCCCCAATGCCCTGGGAGCCACACTTTCTCTCGAGGGATACAGTTCCCTCTATTGGATGGCATTAGTCCTCCCCAGGATGTGGGTCCACCCCCACTCTCACTACTTGGGTTTCTACCCCATGGTGTCACCCACTCTGGCAGAATGAGCATTTAGACATTCCCCAGGAGCCCGTCCTGCATCAGACCCTCCCCTCCGAGCATTCTAAACAGGTAACCCTCTTTATTTTATTTTGATATGATTTTCTCGGCATTTTACTCTCCACCAACACCTGACCCTCTCCTGGTTCGTATGCTACCCCTCCCTCCCCCCACTTTTGGGCAACGTTACCCACCCGTCCCTCCCCAGCCACCCTCAAACCCGCAAAGCCCCAAGCAAAGGCAACCCCTTGCCCCCCTTTTATCTCTTCTTTGTGTTCATACTTACCACCATCTCGTCTTGAATTCCACCCCTGCAGACATCGGCTCATATCCTTCCTCCACCCTCCGATTTCCTGCAAGCCTATCGTTCAGTCTCTTGCTATCTAGGGAAGCTTGTTTATTTCATATCATTGAGGTCATGTAGTATTTGTCCTTCAATGTCTGGGTTGCTTCACTCAACATAAGGTTCTCAAGATTCATCCATGTTATCACATGTGTTTGTAGTGTGTTTGTTCTTACAGCCGAGTAGTATTCCATTGTGTGTATATACCACATTTTATTGATCCACTCGTCTGTTGATGGGCATTTGGGTTGATTCCAACTTTTGGCAATAGTGAACAATGCTGCTATGAACATTGGTGTACATATATTGGTTTGTGTTCTTGTTTTCAGTTCTGCTGGGTATATTCCCAGCAGTGGTATTGCTGGGTCATATGGCAAATCTATGGCTAGTTTTTTGAGAAACCGCCATACTGTTCTCCAGAATGGTTGGATCCTTCTGCATTCCCACCAGCAGTGGATGAGTGTTCCCCTTCCTTCACATCCTCTCCAGCACTTGTATTCTTCTGTTTTTTTCATAGCTGCCAATCTTATGGGTGTAAGATGGTATCTCATTGTGGTTTTGATTTGCATTTCCCTGATAGCTAGAGATTTGGAACATTTTTTCATGTGCTTTCTTGCCATTTGTATTTCTTCTTCGGAGAAGTGTCTGTTTAAGTCTTTTTCCCATTTTTTAAATGGATTGTTTATCTTTTTATTTTCAAGATGTAGGAGTTCTTTATATATGCAAGTTATAAGTTTCTTATCAGATATATGATTGCCAAATATTTTCTCCCACTGTGTGGGCTCCCTTTTTACTTTCTTGACAAACTCCTTTGAGGTGCAGAAGGCTTTAATTTTGAGGAAGTCCCATTTATCTATTAGTTCTTTTGCTGCTCGTGCTTTTGGTGAGATATTCATAAATCCATTACCTATTACAAGGTCCTGTAGATGTTTCCCTACACTGCTTTCTAAGGTTTTTATGGTCTTGGCTCTTATATTTAGGTCTTTGATCCATCTTGAGTTGATCTTTGTATAAGGTGTGAGATGGTAATCCTCTTTCATTCTTCTACCTATGGCTATCCAGTTCTCCAGACACCATTTGTTGAATAGGCCACTCTCTCCCAGTTGAGAGGGTTTGGTGGCTTTATCGAATATTATGTGGTTGTATATGTGAGGTTCTATATCAGAGCTTTCAATTCCATTCCATTGGTCTATATGTCTCTCCTTATGCCAATACCATGCTGTTTTCACCACCGTAGCTTTATAGTATGTTTTGAAGTCAGGTAGTGTGATTCCTCCAATTTCGTTTTTCTTTTTCAGTATGTCTTTGGCTATTCGGGGTCTCTTTCCTTTCCAAATAAATTTCATAGTTAGTTTTTCTAGTTCCTTAAAGAAGGCTGCATTGATTTTTATTGGGATTGCATTGAATGTGTAGATCAATTTTGGTAGGATAGACATCTTAATAATGTTCAGTCTTCCTATCCATGAACAAGGAATAGTCTTCCATTTATTTAGGTCTTCTTTGATTTCCTTGAACAATCTTGTATAGTTCTCAGTGTATAAGTTCTTTACCTCTTTAGTTAAATTTATTCCTAAGTATTTGATTTTTTTATTTACTATTGTGAATGGTATTTGTTTCTTGATTTCCTCCTGATCTTGCTCATTATTGGTGTACAGAAATGCTACTGATTTTTGCGCATAGATCTTATAACCTGCTACTTTACTAAACTCATTTATGAGTTCTAGAATCTTCGTTGTAGATCTCTCAGGGTTTTCTATGTATAGGATCATGTCATCTGCAAATAATGAAATTTTGACTTCTTCCTTTCCAATTTGAATGCCTTTTATTTCTGGTTCTTGCCTCAGTGCTCGAGCAAGTACTTCTAAGACAATGTTAAATAGGAGCGGCGACAGTGGGCATCCTTGTCTTGTTCCTGAGTTTAGAGGGAAGGAGTCTAGGATTTCTCCATTGTAAACAATATTGGCTTTAGGTTTTTCATATATACTCTTTATCATGTTCAAAAAATTTCCTTGTATTCCAATCATTTGGAGTGTTTTTATCAAGAAAGGGTGCTGTATTTTGTCAAATGCTTTTTCTGCATCAATAGATATAATCATGTGATTTTTTTCCTTCAATCTGTTTATATGGTGTATTACGTTGATTGATTTTCTTATGTTGAACCATCCTTGCATACCTGGGATGAATCCCACTTGGTCGTGGTGTATAATTCGTTTAATGTGTTGTTGAATACAATTAGCAAGTATTTTGTTAAGTATTTTTGCGTCTAGGTTCATTAGAGAAATTGGTCTGTAATTTTCCTTTCTTGTGATGTCTTTGTTTGGCTTTGGTACTAGGGTAATGTTGGCATCATAGAAGGAGTTGGGTATTGTTCTTTCTGTTTCGATGGTTTGGAATAGTTTCAGCAGGATTGGTGTCAGTTCTTTCCGGAATGTTTTATAGAATTCACCTGTGAAGCCATCTGGCCCTGGGCTCTTCTAAGTTGGGAGATTTTTAATAACGGATTCTATCTCTCTGCTTGTGATTGGTTTGTTAAGATCATCAATTTCTTCTTTTGTCAATATGGGCTGTTTATGTGTTTCTAGGAATTTGTCCATTTCCTCTAGATTGTCATTTTTGTTGGAATATAGTTTTTCAAAATATCCTCTTATGATAGTCTTTATTTCTGTGGGGTCAGTGGTGATATCGCCTTTCTCATTTCTTATTTTGTGTATTTGCATCTTCTCACTTTTTTTCTTTGTTAGTGTTGCTAAAGGTTTGTCAATTTTGTTAATCTTCTCAAAAAACCAGCTCTTGGTCTTGTTTATCTGTTCAAGTGCTTTCTTATTTTCTATTTCATTTAGTTCTGCTCTTATCTTTGTTATTTCCTTCCTTCTTCTTCCTGTTGGGTTACTTTGTTGTTGTTTTTCTAATTCCTTCAAATGTGCAGTTAGTTCTTCAATTTTTGCTCTTTCTTCTTTTTTGATATATGAATTTATGGCTATAAACTTCCCTCTCAGTACTGCTTTTGCTGCATCCCATAAATTTTGGTATGTTGTGTTATCATTATCATTTGTTTCAAGGTAGTCATTGATTTCTTTTGAGATTTCCTCTTTGACCCACTGTTTTTCTAAGAGTGTGTTGTTTAATTTCCAAATCGTGGTGTGAAATCTGGGCTTCTTTCCCTTGCAAATCTCCAGCTTGACTCCACTGTGGTCAGAGATAATGTTTTGTATGATTTCAATCTTTCTGAATTCGTTCAGCCTTTCTTTGTGGCCTAGCATATGATCTATCTTGGAGAATGATCCATGTGCGCTTGAGAAAAATGTATATCCTGCTGTGTTTGGGTGTAGCGATCTATATATATCTATTAGATCGAGCTCCTCTAATATACTATTCAGATGTTTTGTTTCTTTGGTGATTCTCTTTTGAGATGTTCTGTCCAGAGTTGATAGTGGTGTATTAAAATCCCCCACTATAATTGTAGATGTATCTATTCTTTCACTTAGTTTTTCCAGCGTTTGCCTGACGTATTTAGAGGCACCCTTGTTAGGGGCATAGATATTTATGATTGTTCGATCTTCTTGACAGATTTTCCCTTTGACTAAAATGTAGTATCCTCTTTGTCTCTCACAATTGTTTCACATTTAAAGTCTATTTTGTCTGATATTAATATAGCTACTCCTGCCTTTTTTTGGTTACTGTTAGCTTGTATGATTGTTTTCCAACCTTTCACTTTCAATCTCCATGCGTCTCTGGGTCTAAGATGTGTCTCTTGTAGACAGCATATGGATGGGTCATATTTCCTTATCCAGTGTCCCAGTCTGAATCTTTTGATAGGTGAGTTTAATCCATTGACATTCAGTGTTATTACTATCAAGGAATTATTTGTGTTAGCCATATTTTGATTGGATTTGTGTTTGTCATATTTTGTTTGTATATTTTTTTTTTGTCTTTTTTGTTGTTGTTGTTGGTCTTATACTCTCCTCCAACTTTGCCTTTCCTGTTTTTTCCTTTCTTCCTGCAGAACTCCCTTTAGAATTTCTTGAAGGGGAGGTTTCTTGTTGGTATACTCTTTCAGTTTCTGTTTGTCTGCGAATATTTTGAACTCTCCATCATGTTTGAATGCTAGTTTAGCTGGATAGAGTATTCTTGGTTGGAAATTTTTTTCCTTTAGTACCTTGACTATATCATACCACTGTCTTCTTGCCTCCATGGTTTCAGAAGAGAAATCAGCACTTAATCTAATTGAGCTTCCCTTGTATGTGATGGTTTTCTTTTCTCTTGCTGCTTTTAGGATTTTCTCTTTTTCTTGAGCATTGGATAATTTGACAAGTATATGTCTTGGGGTGGGCCTGTTGGGGTTTATGACTTGTGGAGTGCACTGTGCTTCTTGGATATGTACATCTGTCTCTTTCAGTAGATTTGGGAAGTTTTCAGCCATTATTTCCTGCAACACTCTTTCTGACCCCTTTCCCTTCTCTTCACCTTCTGGAATGCCTATAATACGTATGTTTGAGCGTTTTGCATTGTCATTCAGGTCCCTAAATCCTAATTGGATTTTTTCTATCTTCTTATTGACCCCTTCTACTATCTGTTTGATTTCTGATGTACTGTCTTCCACATCACTAATTCTCTGCTCTGTCTCTTCTAGTCTGCTGATATTTGCTGCAAGTGTATTTTTGATTTCTTGAACTGTGGTGTTCATTCCCATCATATCTGTTATGTTTTTGCGTATGTCTGCAATTTCCCCTCCAAGTGATGTCTTCATGTTGTTAACCTCTTTCATTACTGCATCAAATTTGTCGGTGATAAATGTTCTGAGATCTTTCATTGCTTGTGCCAAGTTTTGCTCCCCTTCGTGATTATTGGTTTGTTGATTGGATTCAGCCATGTTTTCCTGATTATTGGTTTGGTTCGTAGATTTTTGTTGCTTTCTGGTCATCTCTTTATTTTGACGAATTTAATCAGTTCCTTAGCTTCTTTGTCTGCTCTTGGAGGTTAATTAGTTGTTATTTTTGCACAGGTGTTATATCTTCTCTTTGTCACTTTTTTCTTCTTATTCTAGTTACTTGTTGTTGGTTAAGTTCACTTTAGAGGAAAGTATTAGTGTTGGGGAAAGGCAATTGTGTAAGCAAGGGAAAAGTGTAAAGTTGTATTGGTGATGTATGTTAATAAAGCAGGAATA
This sequence comes from Dasypus novemcinctus, assembly GCF_030445035.2. Lineage (NCBI taxonomy): Eukaryota > Metazoa > Chordata > Mammalia > Cingulata > Dasypodidae > Dasypus > Dasypus novemcinctus. Next base: position 40,011,708 of record NC_080702.1, on the reverse strand, counting down.
TGAGATCTGGAAGGATGGAGGTTAGATTCATGTAGATTGTATAGGGTTATAGCTGTAGGTAGAGTACCTTTTATGAAGTTGATGACTGAATTTGGGAGGAATATGGTATGAACTACACAGCTATTGTTTTCATGAGAGAGGGAAAAAGAAAAGAAAGGTAATAGTTTCAAGAGTGGATAATAGACAGAAAACAGAACAAAGGTATTAGAAATTAAGAGTTAGACACTTTGTGGATCGAAGAACGGGAGGTGGGGGGTGGAATATAGGAGAGACAGTAGATGATAGTGGATATCAAGATGCAGGGGAAGGGGGATAGTGTAGGTAGCCTAAATCAGTTCACACAGAAATGAGGCAGTGGAGGATGGGAAAACCCAGCAAATGTGAGGTGTTCCCTGTAGCACCTATTGTATATTTGAATTAAAGTAAAAATAAGTGGAAGATGAGGGACAAGAGGGAAAGAGAAAACCGAAAAAAAAACAAAAAAAAAAAACAACAAACTTCCCTCCAAATCGATGTCCAGACACCTCCGGACCAGCAAAAATCCCGAAACAATCCGGTCCCAAAGAGTCTCCAACGCCGCCCAGCCGATTCCCTGCAGAAGACTCTGACAGGGATGTTCACTCAGCCGCCATCTTGCCCCCTCCTCCTTAGCAATTTTTCTCTGTGTCCATTCTTTGTGTGTTCTCCTGTGACTGCGTTTATCCTTATCAGCAGCACCAGGAATCTGTGTTTCTTTTTGTTGTGTCATCTTGCTGTGTTAGCTCTCTGTGTGTGCAGTGCCATCCTTGGGCAGGCTGCAGTTTCTTTCATGCTGGGTGGCTCTCCTTACAGGATGCACTCCTTTGCAAGGGGCTCCCCTACTCAGGGGACACCCCTGTGTGGCAGGGCACTCCTTGTGCACATAAGCACTGTGCATGGGCCAGCTCCACATGGGTCAAGGAGGCCCAAGGTTTGAACAGAGGACCTCCCATTTGGTAAGTGGATGCCCTATCTTTCTCCAAGTCTGCTACTCCAAAGAAATCTTAGGTCACAGTAAAGTCACATACAGAATATAGGGGCTCCCATATATGTAACATCCTCCTCCTTTCCCCCTTCCCTATTAATAACCTTTTTACATGTGGATGGTACATTCGTTACAACTGATGTTCAAATATTGAAATCATGGTCAGTGGTTTACATTATGGTTTACATTTTAGACCATACACTTTTATAAATTTTTGATGAAATTTAACAAGGCCTGTATCCATCAATGCAAGATCATGCAGAACACTTCCATTGCCCCCTAACTACTACTCTTCTATCTATTCTATTCCTCCCTCCCCCTCTCCTCAGGGCCCTCAGTGACAACCAACTTCACTGCTTGAAGGGCAAGATTCCTAGATGCTTGCAATAATGCTGAGGACTTGACACACTAGTGTGTCCTGCCCTTTTAGGAATCGCCCATGTTCTTCAGAGACACCTACCCTCTGTTTAAGAACATATTGAGCCTCCCCAATTTGGGAGTCCAACTACTTCCCACTCATTATGTTGCTCTCCCTCCACTGATACAACACACTATGACCAAAAGATCACTCACACATTCTCTGGAAGATTGCCCCAGGTGTCCCCTGTGCCAAATGCCCCTCCCCCATCCAGCACCCAAACCAGTAACCCTTCCTTGTCATATTGCCAAAAGAGTTTTCTTAATATAGTAGTTTCAACCACATACCTGCCAATCCCCCATGTTCACCTGCTCCCTGCCCCAACCTTCCCCCCAGTTCCATGGACCTTCCAATCCATCCTCCTCATCCTAGTCCTCTTTCAAGCTTGCAGCACCCAATCCAATATCCCTACACCACTGTCATATCCCTTTATTGCACAAATACTCACTTCCACCTTCTCATAGATTTCACTGGTGTAGGTGTTGGCTCACAACCTTCTCGCTTTCTATTTCCTGTAAAACTATCTTCCAGACCCAACTCTCTGAGTCAGCTCAATTTCCTTAATTCATATCAAGTGAAGAATGCCACTATGAATATTGATGTGCATACATCTTTCCAGGTCCTTTTCTTCAGTTCTCCTGGGTATATAACCAGCAGTGGAATTTCTGGGTCATATGGCAGATCTAAAGTTAGTTTTTTGAGGAACCACCAAACTGTCCACCACAATGGTGGGACCATTCTAAAGACCTACCAGTAGTGCATGTGTTCCCTTTCCTCCACATCCTCTCAAACATTTGTAGTCCCCTGTTTTTTCAATGGCCACCAGTCTAATCGGTGTAAGATGGTATCTCATTGTAGTTTTAATTGGCATTTTTCTAATAGTTAGTCATGTTGAGTATCTTTTCATGTGCTTTTTAGCCATGTGTATTTCATCTTTGGAGAAGTGTCTGTTCTAATCACTTGCCCATTTTTTAAATAGGCTGTTTTTCTTTTTACTTTTAAGATATAGGATTTCTTTATATATGCTGGATATAAGGCTCCTCTCAGATAAATGGTTACCTAATATTTTTTCCCATTGTGTAGGCTGTCGTTTGACTTCCTTGACAAAATCCTCTGAGGTGCAACACATTTTAATTTTGAGCGAGTCCCATTTATCTATTTTTTCTTTCACTGCTCATGCTTTGGGTGTGATGGTCATGAAACCATTTCCTATTACAAGTTCTCATAGATGCTTCCATACATTATCTTCCAGTCTTTATGGACTTGGCTCTTATATTTAGATATTTTATCCATCTTGAGTTGATTTTTGTATAAGGTGTGAGATGGTGTTTGTATTTCATTCTACTGGAAATGGATATCTAGCTCTCCAAGCACCATTTGTTGAAGAGGCCTTTCTCTCCCAGTTGAGTAGGCTTGGTGGCCTTGTTGAATATCAGAAGACTGTATATGTGAGGTTCTGTATCAGAAGCCTCAATTCAGCTCCATTTGTCAGTATGTCTATCCTTGTGCCAATACCATGAAATTTTGACCACTGTTGCTTTGTAGTATGTTTTAAAATCAGGTTGTGTGATTCCTCTGATTTCATTTTTCTTTCTCACTATGCCTTTGGCTATTCAGCACCTCTTGTACTTTGAAATAAATTTCCTAGTTAGTTTTTCCAATTCAGTAAAAAATGCTGTGCTGATTTTTATTGGGATTGCATTAAGTCTGTAGATTAGTTTTAGTAGGATAGACATATAATGATATTTACTCTTCTTACCTATGAAGAGGGAATATTCTTCCATTTATTTAAGTTTTCTTTGATTTCCTTTAACAGTATTGTATAGTTTTCTGTATGTAAGTCTTTTACATCTTTAGTTAGATTTATTCCTAGGTATTTGAATTTTTTAGTTACTACTGTAAATGGTATTTTTTCTTGATTTCCTCCTCAGATTGCTCATTATGGGTGCACAGAAATGCTACTCATTTTTACACATTGATCATATAACCTGCAACTTTACTGAACTTGTTTATATGTTCTAGAAGCTTCATTGTAGATTTCTCAGGGCTTTCTATGTAGAGGATCGTGTCATCTGTGAATAGTGAAATTTTCACTTCTTCCTTTCCAATTTGGATGCCTTTTATATCTTTCTCTTGCTTCAGTGCTCAAGCAAGTACTTCTAACACAATGTTAAATAGGAATGGAGATAGTTTGCATCCTTGTCTTGTTCCTGATTATTAGAGGGGAACTTTTAGGATTTCACCATTGTATGTGATGTTAGCTGTTGGTTTTTCATATATACCCTTCATCATGTTCAGAAAGTTCCCTTCTATTCCTATCTTTTGCAGTGATTTTATCAGGAAAGGGTGCTATATTTTGTCAAATGTTTTTTCTCTGTCTATAGAAATGATTGCCTGATTTTTTTCTTTACATCTGTTTATGTGGTGTATTGCATTGAGGGATTTTCTTATTTGAACCATTCTTGCATACCTGGGATGAAACCAACTTGGTCATGGCATATAATTTATTTGATGTGTTGTTGAAATGATTAGCAAGTATTTTGTTAAGGATTTTAAAATCTAGGTTCATTATAGAGATTGATCTGTAGTTTTCCAATTCTTGTGGCATCTTCATTTGGCTTTGGTATTAGGGAAAATTTGGCATCATAAAATGAGTTAGGCAATGTTCCTTCTACTCCTGTTTTTTGGAAGAGTTTAAGCAGCATTAGTGTTAGTTCTTCCTGGAATGTTCAGTAGAATTCTCTGGTGAGGATGTCTGGTCCTGGGCTCTTCTTAGTTGGTAGGTTTTTAATGACTGATTCTACCTCTTTACTTGTGATTCGTCTGTTGAGTTCATCAATTTCTTCTGTCATTAGTGTAGGCTGCTTGTGTGTTTCCAGGAATTTGCCTATTTCTTCTAAATTGTCCTACTTGTTGGCATATAATTTTTTCAAAGTATCCTCTTATGGTTCCCTTTATTTCTGTGCAGTCAGTGGTGATATAACCTTCCTTATTTCTTATCTTTTATATTTGCAGCTTCTCTCTTTTTTTCTTTGTTAGTCTAGCTAAGGGTTTGTCAATTTTATTGATCTTCTTGAAGAACCAGTTTTCACTTTTATTTTTTTCTAGTGCTTGATTATTTTCTATTTCATTTAATTCTAATCTTTGTTATTTCCTTCCCTTTACTTCCTTTATGGTTATTTTGTTGTGCTTTTTCTAATTTTTCCAGGTGTGCAATTATGTCTTGAATTTAATTCTTTTTTTTTTAATCTGATATATGTGTTATGGCTATGAATTTCCCTCTTGGTACAGCTTTAGCTGCTTCCCATGTCATTTTCATTAATTTCAAGGTATTACTGATTTTGTTCAAAATTTCCTCCTTGACCCACTGTTTCTCTAATAGTGTGTTGTTTAATTTCCATATCTTAATTTCCATATCTAAGCTGGTTCTCTGCCCCTTACTGATTTCCAGCTTCATTCTATTGTGTTCACAGAAATTACTTTGTATAATTTCAATCTTTCTGAGTTCATTGAGAATTTTCCTGTGGCCTAGAATGTGGTCTATCTTGGAGAATGGTCCATGAGCACTCAAGAAAAATTTATCCCACTGTATTTGTGTGTTGTGTTCCGTACGTGTCTATTAGGTTCAGATTCTCTAATGTATCATTCAAAGTTTCTTTATTGATATTCTGTCAAGAGGTTCTGTCAAATGTGATATGGTGTATTAAAGTGCCCCACTATAACTGTAGAGGCATCTGTTTCTCCACCTTAGTTTTTCCAATCTTTGCCTCATATATTTTCAAGCATCCTAATTAGGTGCATAAATGATTATAATTGTTCTTCCATCTTGAAGGATTACCCCTTTTACTAATATAGACTGTCCATCTTTACATCTTACAATGCTTTTGCATTTAAAGTCTATTTTACCCAGTATTAATATAGCTACTCCCACCCATTTTTGGTTATTGTTTGCTTGTAAGATTGTTTTCCAGTCTTTCACTTTCAGCCTCCTTGAATCCCTGGGTCTCAGGTGGGTTTCTTTTAGACAGCATGTAGGTGGGTCATATTTCCTTATCCATTCTGCCAGTCTGTTTCTCTTGACTGGTGACTTTAATCTATTAACATTCAGTGTTATTATTCTCAAGGAATTACTTACATTAGACATATTTTCTTTGGGTTTATTTCATGTATGTCGTATGTTGTTTTTATTTCTCTTTTTGTCTTTGTAGTTGTTCTTACACTCTCCTCCAAACTCTCTCTCCTGTTTTTTCCTTTCAGCCTAGAGAACTCGCTATAGTATTTCTTGAAGGGCAGGTTTCTTAGTGACATACTCTCTTAATTTCTCTTTATCTGTGAATATTTTGATTTCCATCATTTTTGAATTTCAGTTTTACTGGATAAGAATTCTTGGCTGAATGTTTTTTTCTTTTAGTATCTTAACTATGTCATACCATTGCCTTCTTGCCTCCATGGTTTCAGATGAGAAATGAGCACTAATCTCATTGAGTTTCCCTTTTATGTGATGGTTCTTTTTTCTCTTGCTGCCTTATTTTCTCTTTGTCTTGAGCTTGAAGAGTTTCACACATGTATGTCTTGGAGTAGGCCTGCTGAAATTTATACCTTTTGTGGTTTGCTGCACTTCCTGGGCATATACATCTATCTCCCTCAACAGGGTTGAGAAATTTTCAGCCATTTTTTCCTCCAACAATCATTCTGTTCCATTTCCCTTCTCTTCTCCCTCTGGGATGCCTATAATGCCTATGTTTGTGCATTTTGTGTTGTCATTCAAATCCCTAATTCTCTGCTGGGCTTTTTTCTATCTTTCATCTATCTGTTCTACGATCTGCTTGATTTCAGATGTATTGCCTTCCACATAGCTAATTCTTTCCTCTTCCTGTTCAAATCTGCTCCTGTGTGCTTCCAGGGTATTTTTGATTTCTTGGATTCTGCCACTCATTAACATCATATCAGGTATCTTTTTCTCTATGTTTACAATTTCCTCAGTATGTTCTCCTGGTGTCTTAATATCCTTAATCTCTTCATTCACTTCATTAAGTTGGTCCATGAGATTTGTTTGAAAAGCTTTGACTCATTGTTCCATGTTTTGAATCTCTCCCTGGTTCTTTGTTTGTTCACTGGACTGGGTCATGTCTTCCTGTTTCTTGATCTGGTTTGTAATTTTTTGTTGCTGTCTGGCCATCTTTTTATCTTGATGGTTTTAGTCAGGTGATTACTTTCTCTCTCTAATCCAGGATTTTATTTAGCTGCTTGTTTTTTTTGTGTGTATTACATTTTCTCTTTGACACATTGTTTTTGTTCTATTTCCTTGCTGTTTTCTTTGGTCCCTTGTAGGTAAAAGATTAGGGCCTGAGAAAGCAAAAGATGTTAGAAATGAAAAGGGATAATGGTTATAATAATAGTCAGAGTTAGAAAAGGAATCACTGAAGGCTAGGAAAGTGAATGTTTAACTTACATAAGCAGGGTAGAGTAATAGGAATAAAAAAAATGGAATACCTACAATGAAATGGGAAACTGAATAGAAAAAAATTATATAATGAATTATAAGGCCAGAATGATGAGGAGAAGAGGGAAAGAGAAAACAGAGGAAAAAAAGGAAAAAGTTGATAAAAGAAAGAAAACAGAATAGATGAGATAGAAACAAAAACCAGAAAAAAATGAGGGCTAAACAAAGAGGTAGAATGTAGGAACAACACAGAGAGTCAAAGATAGTAATATGAAGGAAGGAAAAGAGATAGCATTAGTAGACAAAATCAGTATACAGAGAAAAGGGGCAATCAAAGAAGAGGAAAGAAGAAACAAATCAGCAGCACCTAAAGAAAAAGAAAATTGGGGGGGAAGGGGAAGAAAGAGGGAAGAAAAACAAGGAAACAATACAAACAAACACACAAGCAAGCAGTCAAACAAAAATTAAGGAAGAACTGTCTTCCCACTTAGGCCCCTGTGGAGCTTCTCAGGGTGCCAGTGTTCATCGATCCATTACCCTGCAGCCTTCCCTCTGCAGATTTTGAAGCATATTTTAGTGAGTAAACTAAGTTAAATTTTTAAACAAATATAACCTTTTCTTAGGAAAAATAAGAGACCCAAGAGAAGCTAATACAAAAATAATATCTATGTTTTCCCTGTCCTAAAATACCAGCTGGATGTTTGATATCCCAGGGGATCACTACTCTAAGAGGAGACAGGATTGAAACTAGGGACCTTGTATATTCAAGGTGGAAACTCCTCCACTGAGCTAAACTGTCTCCCTGGGTCAGTTAGCTCTTCAGAAAGCTGTCAAGTCACTTTCCCTTGGGCAGATTTGACTCTCTTTAGTTGGATGAATTCCTGCTGATTGGGAATCTGTACCAGCCTCGTCTTTATTCTTACTGCTTTCTCTCCCAGGGCAGCTGGATGTAATAGCCTATGTGAGCATTTCCCCCCTCACCTCACCAGGTTAGGTTGTGTTCCCTTTTAAAATTCAAATGGGACCCTGGTGACTTAACTCACTGCAGAAAGAAATGACCACCAACCCTCTTCGAGACCACCTCCTCCTCCCAGGGGACCCTAATAGACTATTGGAAGCTTATTAAGCACTTCCTATTGCCCACCTCCCTTAGAGGAGTTGAAATTTTTAGTTTTCAGCACAGGACTAGTCAATTGACTGACTACCTTCTCCCAGGCCAAGTTTCCCTATCCCAGGGCAGTTAGGTGCCTCAGCAGCTTTGCCTCTCTCCTCCTCCTGGTGCCACCTCAAGCCAGCTGGTATGCTCCTCAAAGCCCAAAGGGGTTCCAGGCAACCAAATCACAGAAAGAAAACTCCTCTCTGCCCTCCACCAGAACACTCCCACTTTCAGAGAACTGGTCCTCCAGCTGGGTAGGGGCTCTCCACGGCTTTTTTCCTTGAGGTAGGGCTTTGCCGTCCTGCAGTTTCCAGCGTCAAGGTCAAGAAACTCATGCTTTTTCCTTGAACGGTTTATCTCTTTGTCCAGCTCTCTCCAGACCAATGCCCTGAATCCTCCTGCTCTGTGAGTTCCCAAAACAGTTCACTCGGGCAGGATCTTGCCCCGACTCCAACATATTCTTATTAGACATATCAGTGTTGGTTATTTTTCCATAGATTCACTGATTTCAGCTGAAGCTGACACATCACCCAGGAAAACTGGCTGGGAAGATTTAACCTTTAGTGGACAGTCAATTAGGAGCCAGCACACACCTGAGTACCACAGGATGCATGAAGACCAGTTTTTCATAGCTCTGTGTACAGATATTACAAGATTTTTTCTTTCTTTCTTCTGAATGATCTTATATATGCCTATGGCAGAGTGACTCAAAAAGCCCTTGGCTGAAAGGAAGTTTCCGAGATTCAAAGCCTCTGTTCTTAGTCAACGGTTTTTGATACCGTAACTGCCCAAATCCAAATCCTCGGCTCACTTCTCTCTGCATGCCATTTTCCTTTGTGTGATTCAGGACATAATTTATATAAAAGTCATTTCTCTATCAAAGGCTATAATTCTCCTTTAATTAGATTCTAATTAAAACCAAATAGAGAAACATGTAGATGAATAACTTCATAAATTTTTACTCCCAGAAAAGTTACTTTTTGATAATCAGCCTAAAATATATTCAGAGAACAGTTTTCTGCATCTTGATAGTAAACCGCTGAGTATGTCTGTGTGTCTTTTCCCCTGAAAGGCTCTCACACAGAGCATTTTAATTTTCAATAGTATTGCTATGTTGACCTCTCAGACCTTGTAAAGTAAAGGATTTATGATCCTGGGCTTTTTTATGGTATTGCTTCAATATTTTGTAACATTTGTATTTCTTGCTGATGTTTTTGGCATTCAAAGTCACTCAAGCTGTGCTAAAATATTATGGTATTCATTGAACCATACCATGGAAGAATAATTCAGTTCAGTGAGGTTATTCGAGCTCATCATGTACAAAAAGGATTGAAAGAAATTATAGAAGCGTCTCAGCTTCCTACATGGGCAGTATTGAGACGTGCTCCCATGCCCAATAACTTGACATAGAAAAACCTTCACTTGAACATAGAAATTTCTAGTTTTAAGTGTTTAGAAAGGACTAGAAATGAAAAGAATAATTCAATGTCCCAAAATATAAGAAAGCAAAGTACTGGTACTGGTAAACGGTTTCTCTGTATCACCAATATCCTTTACCTGTGACACAGACAAAAATCAAGCTTCAACAAAGAGTCAGCACTCATTCCCAATTTCAACATATCTCTAGAGAAGTCCAACAAATGATGTTATTTCAAACTTAATTAGCTTAGTAGAATGTGCTATTACAGATAGAAACCAGGGATGACTTAATGTCCACATATTTAAGTTGTCTGTAACTATGGACATACCCACACAATGCCTAAGGTTTTGTGCTATACTTATGCTATACTTATGCCATTTTCTACTTATTTTGCTATTTCTATCCCAAGAGTAGACAAATACAGAGCCTCTTTCTTATCACACAGTCAGACTGACATATAGATTATAAGAGTATCTGGTATGTTTTGCTCTTTTGAATATTTTCTGTTTTTATTGGTTAACCATTTAAGTTTGATATTAATAATATCACAAAAAGTCCTAAAAGCTGACTGGTTGAAACACCAATATTTACATGCTTCAAGGATATGTTTGCAGGGTCTATGGGAACCTCTTATATTTTTTATGTGTGATATCACACATTTTGTGTGATATATGTATATTAAAAAAAGAAAATTGATTTTAAAAAAAGGATGTATGTGTATATATGTTTAAATTATACAGGTCAAAAATGTTTTGAATTACAAATGATTGAGTCTTTAAATTTGGTGTACCCATTCAATAGAAGTCAAAAATTCCTTCTGAAGATGTAAAACAGACCTTTCAAATTTTATTTCTTGTAGATAAGAGAAGTAAATACTGTGGCAATATACAAATGCAGTACAGTGCTAACCACATGGGCTCTGGAATCAGCTAGGTCCTGGGTGCAAATGGAGTCACTGCTACTTACCTGCTGGATGGCTTTGGGCAAGTTACTTTGTCTTTTCTATGGCTCAGATTTATCATTTGTAAGATTGGTATATAATTCAACTGCTATAGCAAAGACAATAAAATGATACTGAATTAAATAAGATAGACGTTTATTTTTCTCTCAGATAATAACTCTGCTCATAGGCAGTCTAGGGTTGAAATAGCACCTCTAGAGTACCAGGGACAGGGCTCATTCTATCATGTTGCTTTGCCATTTTCAATATATAACTTCCATATTTTTGTCCAAAGAATGCTGCCTAAGTTCAAGTTTCATGTTTATATATTTGCCAGTGTGAAAATGAATAAATGAAAAGGAAGTGAGGTAGACCACAAAAATGGTCACTGTTCTCCACCCTTCCCTGTATCTATGTCCCTTTTACAACATGACTTGCAGCAATTCCTATAAAGTAGTCAATTTTCCCACCCCTTGAATATGTGCAGTCTTGTGATTTGCTTTAATTAATAAAATGCAACAAAAATGACATTGTGAGAGTTCTGAATCACAGTCTCATGAGGTCTTGAAATGTGCTTGTTCTCCTGGAACATGCTAGCCACTGCATAAACGAGCAGAGACTAGTCCACTGGATGAAAGTCAGATGTGGAGCACCACTGCTCCTATGGCTCCAGCTCACAGTCAATCCCCCAAGTAGCTGCCAGATTACCACAACTGTAAAATATCAGTGACTGCCAGAAGAATCAAACAATTGATCCTGGCCCAAATTTTCAGCTGCAGAACTGAATAAAAGTAAATGCTTGTTGTTTTACCTCACTAAGTTTTTAGGGGGGTTTTTAGTCAGCAAGAGAAAAAAGGAAAGACATTACTATCTTTTGATAAATAAAATCTAGGAAACCCATCGTGGAGGCACCCATGCTAAGCCCCACATCAGCAAGATAAAAAACCTAAGCAAATCTCTATTTCATATAAATGCCTGACTCACCCAGAAAACCAAATTTACATACAGCCAATTAGGTATCACCAACTAACTTCATCCATCCCAAGCAACACTTGCACAAACCATTTTAGGAAACATAGTCTGAGCTAACCAATAAAATGTATCTCCCAATGTACTTGTTTATTCTACCTGTAAAAATTAATTTCTCTCTTTGTTTCCCTATTTCATGAATTGATTCACTAAAACTCTGATATCCAATCAAAATTTGCTCAAGCTTTTATTTTAGCACCTTCTAAGCTATGGCCTGGAATCTTCATCTATCACTTCCACCCATTTGCCAAAGATAATTTAACACTCTGGCCACCCTAGCTGCAAGAGAATCTGGGAAATGTAGTTTTTAGGTAGATGGACATCCTGTGTCCAACTATACCTAAGTTTCTACTATTATTAAAGGATAAAGGGGAAAATCTATACAGAGGGTTAAGTAGTAGTTCAAGCCATCTCTCATTCTTCAGTTTGTTATGAAGATTACATGAGAACACAATTGCAAACTCCTTGGCCCCAGTGACTTGGAACTTCAAAAGAGCCCAATAAATATTTGCTGTTATTTATAGTCAGAATCAGAAATAGACAATATTTGTTTAAATAGTCACAAAGAATAATCTGCCATCTCAAATTCTCCAGACACATTTCTGAAGTCAGGGTCCACATTGGAAGAAGATCCATGGAGAGAACATAAAGAATAACATTGAAACACTGTGTCTTCTGATGTGATGTGGAAAAAGCCTGGGTGCCTGCTAGAAAAGATTAGATAGTTGATGGCATAAAGGCAGGGGACAGGACTAAAGGAAGTCTGTTCAATTCTATTATCTGTCACTGTGTAATAAATAGAGAATGTCACTGGGCAACTGTTACAAATCAGAGAAGAAAGTATTTTTTCCTCCTTTTTCTTTTTTTTTTCCCATAAAAAAAGAAAAAAAGGGTGGTATATTAGTAAATGATTTTGGTCTTGAGCAGAGAAAAAATTGGTGCCTTTCCTGTGGTCAATTTATGTCTCTTCTCTATTTTAAAGTAAAATAAAGAAAATAAGCAGAATGGGAAATGGACTGTGTAGGAAAGTGACAGAAATGAAACCTAAATGTAAATCTTTTGAAAACAGCACAATGAATGCATATAATCCTCCATAAAATATGATTGTCATTTCTTGGTAAGTTCAATTATCACCTAATGATAGCTATAAAACAAATAAGCAACTAATAAATAGGCTTTAATCATGAACACAAGTTTATCTCTATTTTCGGTACACCACAATAATTTGACTGAGCCTGTGGTTTCTTCAGATATCTGATGTTCTGAATTTTCCTCCAGACTACTGGATGGCATTACACTTGGTACGTAGTTATCATTGTTGAAATCTGTGTGAATCATTCCTCTCTATGTCCAGAGCTGCTGCCAATTCAGAATTTGCTATTACAAGTCAAATCCTGAAACAACCTGAAAAAATATGAGACCCTGGATTGAAGAAAGATTAAATAATCAATAAGTAAAGTTGCACTTGCACAAAAGAATGAGACAGCAGTGAGATGGAGGGCAGGTGTGGGCCATCTTGTGAGTGGCAGTATTTATACAATAGGTCCAATTGAAATGCAAGGAAGGGCTCAAGGTCAACAACAACTAGAAAATCAGAAGTCCTTAAGAAAGAAGGCTTTGTGAGGAGCCATATATGGGTAAGGACTAGCAGGGTGAGCCAGAGAAGACAAAGGATATTCCAAATGGGTGGAGAGAAGGAGCATAAACCAGTAAAATGGCATTGAAGAGAAAAAGAAATTGGAAGGCCCTAAAGCAGGGCTTTTAGGAATATTATTTTATTCAACATGATTAAGAAGCAAACACCCATGTCACCCATATGAGCTGATATTCTAAAATATGAAAAATTGTGAGGTTAATTCTATCAAATCACTAGAAAATAATAATAGAGTACAGGAAAAATCAAAACGAAGATTAAAGTGTGATGCCCAAGAGATATAAATCAGCAATCCCTAAGGATATTCAAAGGAGTACTAGTTTCTCCTGAGGTTAACAGACATCATATAAACAGCAAAAACTATGAGAGGGTCAGGCAACATGTGGTTGAATAGATTACTTTACTGGAGAGAATATTTACAACTATTGTGCACTGTGGCACTGTAAAGGGAGAGAGTAGTGTGTTGTAGATTCCTGTTATTTATTCTTCCCAGGGTTCTTTCTCCAGGTTTCAGTAAAGCTGCCCACTTTTTCTCTGGGGAACAAGATGGAAACTTGATTTGGGACTTTCCATCAGAGTGCTCAAATTTTTTCCCCTTTCCCAAACTGCTGGACATATGACCCGGCCTAAGCCAATCAGGCTCCTCCTGAGAAATTGCCACTTTAGGAGCTGGACACAAAGACAAATTCAGTGCCATGAAGTGTCACTCCATTTTCCCGCCTCTTCCCAAGCTCTGGTGGTTCACTTTAACCTGAATGTTCTGAGGTACTCCACATGCTTCCCTTGAATTCTATTCAGGCTTAGTAACCAAATTATTTGTAACACTTCACAAACACATTTGCCTATAGATGTTCTCTCTCTCTCTTTCTCTGTCTTTCTTTCTTTCAGAAAAATAACCTGATACCACCAGGTATCTTCAGAAGACACACAGCTCTAGATATTAATGGAGGAGTCTGAGAACATATTAAGGGGACATAAACTGGACTCGGTGCTGATATTTACAACTCGGGAGTCATCTAGTAAAGAACAATAATGCATCCCTCTCTGTGTTCATGTCACAGAGGGATAAATGTTCTTGCTAGTGATGGTGAAGCCATCACACAAAGATATGATATTGGTACCATGGCTATCAATGGCCACATGATTCCTTCTCTGGAATAAATGTGAGATCCACAGCAAGGAATAGTATTTAGCAGGGCATCATCTTCAGAAATGACTATAAAAGGGAACCTTGCACTTATTACAATCTTCTGGGAGAACAATAATATTTAGTTAAGTGAACTGTCTCCCTCAGTCAGGAGGGATGTGGAAGGAGGAGAAGGGGGAGAGCATTCCTTGGAAGACCCCTCCCAAAGCCTAGTAATGTTTGGTATGTATATTTTTGAGAACCCAATAGCTCTTTAAGTGTATTCAATGAAGAATGAAGAATTAAGTAAAACTGTCCTAAGATAGAAGCACAGCACCATTAGCTTTGCCTTTGGAAAAAGCCCTCGACCAAAAGGGGGAAATGATAAGTACAAATGAGTTTTTATGGTTAAGAGATTTCAAACTGAGTCAGGAGGTCATTCCAGAGGGAACGCTTGTGCGTGTCTCAGCAGAATCTCATTGACTGCCATAGAAACAGTGCCCCAAAGAGCCTGGCTCCTGAGGGCTCCAGAGATACCAAGACACTACAGCCAGAGCAGAAAAGCTCAGGACAGATACAGGTCATTATACATTTTGTCAAAACCTATAAAATTGTGTGTTGCAAAATGTAAATTATAATGTAAACTACAGAACATGGTGAGCAGCAATGCTTCAATACATGTTCATCAATTGTAACAAATGTACCACACTAACAGAAGATGTTACTAAGAGGGGAAAATGTGAGGGGTAGTGGGGTACATGAGAAACCCCCATCTTTTTGATGTAACATTTATGTAATCTAATGCTTACTTAAAAACAAAAAAGATTAAATTTTAAAAAAGAGGTACAGCATATAAATATTCCCTAATATGAAAATGGCAGAAAGGGGAGAGTACAAGTGGAAAGAAAGAATAGAAAGGTGCTAATAGTACATGTGCAAATAATTTTAATTCTATATATGTGTTTCTACAATGATAAAACCAAAAACAACAATGATAATAATCATATTAATAATAGCAAATACGAAAATATCACTTGGGCTCTATTCAATACACATTGCAAATCATTATCCCCATTTTACAGATGAGAAAACTGAAGCAGGAATATCAGCTAAGTTTAACATCCCCTCAGCTAATGTTTTTATCCTAACCTTTCTTCCTCTTTACCCCACAAAAAAATGCAAATATGATAAAATTTGTGATGATAGTTTTGTTGCAAGGACTTTGTACATAAGTATGTAAGTACTTCTTTCTGACTTTACCTGATTCACACCCCAACTATTCCCATGGTTATACCTTATCCAGCCAAATCTGCAAATCAGTAGCGGAAATCTGCTGCCAACTGTCTCCTCCGATTTTTCTGGGAAATGGAGCTTCAATTCCAGCCAAAAATAGTTCCTGAAGCAGCTTGTGCAGCTAGAGTAGGAAAATCACCAGTTTCCATGGATTGGCCAGTAATTTCCTGGAGAGGCAGGTGCAAGTCGCCACAGCTTCCTCCCTGCTGGACGTGGGGCTGGGACCTAGGCTGGAGCTTCAATTTGATCTGGATGGAAAGAAGCTGGTTCTTACCAGCACTGAGGTTTTCAGTCTGACCCACTTCCCCTCATGCCAGCTGAAGAGGTAAGATGGTGGGTCCCAGGCTTTTTCTGACTTGCACAGGCTCAAAATTTAGCTGTTCTCAGAATTATACTGTAGCCTGCTGAATTTACTCATCAATAGCTGAAATTGGTGCCCAACCATCTCTTCCTCCCCCATTTTGGGGAAGAGGAGCTTTCAATTACATCTGCAGAGCAGCTCCCAAGGAAATTTTGCCTCCAGGGGAGGATGGATACCAACCTCCACAGCATGGAGTGCTCTACTTAACAAGTCTTCACTGAAGATGGGCAGTCTCCTCTTTCCACTCATTCAAGGATGTTGCAGGGTGATCTTGTGGACTCCTGGAGGCCCCAAACAAGTGCTTCAGCTAGCTCCAGAGAGCTATGGGTGTTTGCTAACTGCCCTGTAGCAAGCGCTGTCTCTAGGGTCTCCTTACTCCACCGCCATCTTGCTGCTTCTCTCTCTTCTCTTTTTCTCTCTCTTTTTTTTTTTTTTGAATAAGGGCACTTGATTGCAAGACTCAAAGCCTTAGATCTCAGAGTTTCAATTATTTGAATAATCCATGAAACTAGAGCTTAACCAAGAGTCACATAAGACCTTAAATATAATTTTTTGTGCACATATTTGATGTCTTTAAAATAGAAAAAATGGCAGGTGAGGCAAGATGGAATCTGAAACAGTGCACCTTACAGTCTCTCCTGCAAAGAACCAGTCAAATGGGATTGGAGTCTTGCCAGAATTGGAGGGTCTTGGGGGCTTGAAAGGCAGGAGGTATATGGATGTTGATCTGAAGAGACAGTGACAGAAGTAGTGCTTGCTAAAAATAGAATTGTTGGTTACAAGTACAGCGGCCAGTAGTCGTGGGCTGTCAGGCCCTTCCCCCTAGGGACAGTGGCCACCATGTTCCCTGAGAACTGTCATTTGAGCGGTGGTTTTCCTGGGGCCCATGATCCCCAGAGTCGTGGTCCCAAGGTCCATGTCCCTTAAGACCCTATAACTCACATTTCTAAGACCTACATACATTAAGTCTTCAAGTGTTCCAGACTTCCCTTTCCCAAGCACTCCCTGAGGTCTGCGATTGCCCTAGTCCTCTGGTTTTGGACTGACTCTGTAAGTGGGAGGGATTCAGTTGGAGGTGCAGCAGAGGGACCGGGTTAGTGAGGCTTCAAATTTCTGTTTCCCTCTCCCCCACATTTCTAAAATTTTTTTATACTTGGAGGGACATACCAGTTGGCAAGGGAAGAGCCTGGGAAGAAATGAGTGATGAATCTATTGAGAAAGCCCAATTCACCTAAATACCCTGGGATAAGAAATGTGGTCTGGAAGAAGGTGAAGTCAGAAAATCAACTAGCCCTCTGGCAGCACACTTAAAGGAGATTAACTGTAGGAGGTGATTTTCAAGTTTCCAATAGCATACTTGGGGTTCCTGGTGAGGTGTGGGTGCTCTGTATGGGAAATTAACAGTCATTGTTTTCTATGCAGAGCTGGTTCAACAAGGAACCACTTGAACCTCCTACCAGACCTCTCAGGCAGATTCCCTGCTGCCCTGGGAGAGAGGGAAGGGAGGAAGGGAGAAAGAAGTAATATCAGGTCCCTAAGATATTATTTAACTGCAAAGAGGTTTCCTTGCTTCAAATTTTTTGTCTTCTTTTTCCTTCCTCTTAATCCCCTCAAGGTCCTTTTTTTCTTTTTCCTTTTTTTCTCTTTCTTTTTCTTACTTGCTTCCCCCCTACCTTTTGTCCCTTTTTCTATTATTTTCTTTCTTTGTTTCTCTTCTTTTTTATTATTTTTATATTAGGCACTACAGGGATCATTTCACATTAGTTGTATTACCTCATCCACCATTTCCTCTTTTCTGTGTGTATAGATTTTGGCACCAACACTATACCCTTTCCTCTACATCTTTCTAGCCTCCATCATTTATTGTTTCTTTTACCTTCCACCTCTCTTTGTTTACTCTCCTATTTTCCTGAGTTTTTATTTCTAATACCTTTTTTCTGATTTCTGTCCTATATTCACTCTTTATATTATTGCCTTTTTTTTCTTTTCACACTCTCCTGAAAACACTGTCCTTTTAATTCACACTATTTTCCTCTCCAAATACAGTTTGCTGTCTCATTATACGTACTCTAATTTTATTACTGTTATAACTCTACATACCTCACATGAGCCTGATATCCATTCTCCTAGATCTCACATGCTTCCTCTGTAAATAATTACTATCAATACTACCATTATTCATTTTATTTTCTTACTCCTTTTGCTTGCTCTGGCCCTAATATTTTCCCTCAACTGAAATTAGTCAACAAAATGGAAATAAAATAAGAAGAACAAATGGAGAAAGAGAAGACTTAACACACAAAAACAACTAATTAAATCTCTAACTGGAAAAAGAAGCTTAGCAACTGATTAAAATCTCAAGATAAAATGATGACCAGACAGCAACAAAAAAACTACAAGCCATACCAAAAACCAGTAAAACATGACCCAATTCAATGAACAAACTAAAAATCAGGAAGAGGAACAGAACATCAAACAAGTAATGAAAGATCTCAAAACATAAATTAGGGACCAATTCAATGAAAAGAAGGAAGAGACTAAGAATATGAAGGAAAAATATGGAGAGAATACAGAAGAAATTGCAATCATATGCTAAAAGATAACAGATATGATGGTGATGAACAGCACGATTCAAGAAATCAAAAAATATACTCTCATCAATAATAGCAGACTTGAAGAGGTAAAGAATTAGTGATATGGAAGACAGTACATCTGAAAACAAACAGAAAGTAGAACTGACCAATAAAAAGATAGAAATCATTCAGGAGGGACTGAGGGACCTGAATGACAATGCAAAATGCACAAACGTATGCATTATAGGCATCCCACAAAGAGCAGAGAATGGTAAGGTTCTAGAAGGGGTATTGGAGGAAGTAGTGACTGAAAATGTTCCAAAACTAATGAAGGAGATGGATGTACATGTCCATGAAGCATGATGCACCCCAAACACCATAAATGCCAACAGGCCTACCACAAAACATATACTTGTCAAATTATACAATGCTCAAGACAAAGATAAAATACTAAAAGCAGCAAGAGAAAAGAAAACCATCACATACAAAGGAGGCTCCATAAGATTAAGTGCTGATTTCTCATCTGAAACCATGGAGGCAGGAAGGCAGTAGTATGACATAGTCAAGGTACTAAAAGAAAAAAAATTCCGACCAAGAATACTTTATCCAGCAAAGTTAGCATTCAAAAATGATGGACAGTTCAAAATATTCACAGATAAACAAAAACTAAGAGAGCATGCCAACCAGAATGCTGCCCTTCAAGAAATACTAAATGGAGTTCTGCAAGAAGGAAGAAAAACACAAGAGAGACAGAGTTGGAGGAGAGTATAAGAGCAACTAAAAAGAAAAAAACAAAAGAAAAAGAAAATCAAACAAAATATGAGAAACACAAATCCAAAGAAATTGTGGCTACTATAAGTAATTCCTTGAAAGTAATAACATTGAATGTCAAAGTATTAAACTCAAATTTCAAAAGACTCAGACTGGAAGATTGAATAAGAAAATCTGACCCATCTATATGCTGTATACATGAAACACATCTTAGACTCAGGGATTCAAAGAGGTTGAAAGTGAATGGCTGGAAAACAATTTACAAGCAAACAATAACCAAAAAAGAGCAAAAGTTGCTATATTAATATTAGAAAATAGACACTTTAAATGCAAAACAATTGTGAGAGACAAAGATGGACACTACATATTAGTGAAAGGGAAAAACATTTATGTTCCTAATAAGGGAGGTTCCAAATATGTGAGGCAAACACTGAAAAAACTAAGTGAAGGGATAGATGCCTCTATAACTTTAGTGGAGGACTTTAATGTACCACTATCAACTTTGGACAGAACATCTCAAAAGAGAATCAATAAAGAAACAAAAATATTGAACAATATATTAGAGGAGCTGGACCTAATGGACATATACAGAATATTACACCCAAATACTGTAGTATACTCATTCTTCTCAGGAGCACATTGATCATTCTCTAAGACAGACCACATGCTAGTCCTCAGAAAAGTCTCCATGAATTCAGAAAGATTGCAAATATACAAAATAATTTCTCTGATGACAGTTGCATGAAGATGGAAATGTGCAAGGGACAGAGACCCAGATTTGGTACCAAAACTTGGAAGTTAAACAACACACTCTTAAAAAAAAAAGAGTGGGTCAAGTAGGAAATCACAAAAGAATTTAATAACTACCTGGAAAATAATGAAAATGATAGCACAACATATCCAAACTTAGGTGTTGCAGCAAAAAGAGTACTGAGAAGAAATGCATAGCCATAAATTCATACATCCAAAAAAGAAAGAAAGAAAGAAAGACCTAAAATTGAACAACTAACTGCACACTTGGAGGAATTAGTAAAAAAACAAAAAACTAACCTAAAAGGAAGAAGAAAGAAAGAAATAACAAAGCTCAGAGCAGAACTAAATGAAATAGAATATCAGAAAGCACTTGAAAAAATAAACAAAACCAAGAGCTGGTTCATTGAGAAGATCAATAAAATTGACAATCCCTTAGCTAGACTAATAAAAAAGAGAGAAGATGCAAATATGTAAAATAAGAAATGAGAAAGGAGATATCACCACTGACCCCACAGAAATAAAGACTATCAGAAGAGGATACATTGAAAAATCATATTTCAACAAGACAGACACTTTAGAGGAAATAGAGAAATTCTTAGGAACACATCAGTAGCCTACATGGACAAAACAGGAAATTAATGATCTCAATAAACCAATCACAAGTAAAGAGATAGAATCGGTCATTAAAAACCTCACAATGAAGAAGAGTCCTAGGCCAGATAGCTTCACAGGTGAATTCTACTAAACGTTCCGGAAAGAACTAACACCAACGTTGCTTAAACTCTTCCAAAAAAATCAAAACCAAAGGAACATTACCTAACAAATTCTTTGATGGCAGCATTAGTCTAGTACCGAAGCCAAACAAAGACACGAGAGGAAAGGAAAATTACAGATCAATATCTCTAAAGAACCTAAAGGCAAAAATCTTCAACAAAACCTGAGCTTAGGCCTTATCATCATCTCGTGCTTGGTAGTAAACCCTCTGCCAGGGAGGCTCATCCCTGGGAGTCATGTATCATGCTGGGGATAAGGTACTGCATTTTACATGCTGAGTTTCTCTTAGAGAGTGGCCACATTTTAGCAACATGGAGGCTCTCAGGAGGTAACTCTTAGGAATGCTGCAGCTCTAGGACAAGTTCATATTTCAGGCACACAGGCTCATAAGCATAGTCATCAGTATCAAGGGCTCATTGCTGGACCATCCTTCTTTGTTGGTCTTTGCCATTGTGCTTGGGAAATTCTTGCTGTTCCCATGGGGAATGTGAAAGAGCTCCCCTGGGTAGGAACTCAGCATTCCCCCAGTTGTCATTTCTAACAGTAACTACTGTGAAAATTCCCAAAATATATCCATTCATTTTTATGTGCCCTATATACATGTCATGAGGAATGCCCTCCCAAACATGTGCCCCCCTCAATAACACCCCACACTGCTGTTCCTCTCTAGTTTCACACCAGTGAGAAGAGTTGGTGGAGGGTTAATGTATGAGACCCCTGTGTGATGTTATGTATGTTAATTTTGTAAGTTTGCAATCTTCACTTAGAGTTCATGTGTTTTCATGTATGAATGATAAACTTCAATAAAAAAAGGAAAAATATAAATAAATTTTTCTTTATTCTGTTCCCAGAAACTCACATATGGAGATGGAAAAACCAGCCAATTCATTTGAAAAATGATGTAGTAGTTTAGTCTAAAAATTATAAGCTGTTCCATGTCATCATCCACAACATTTTTTCATTTTGAAAAGGAAAGGCTTTCAATTTTATCCATTTTAGAAGGTTAGAATAGATTGTGGTCATTGTGGTTTTTAATATATTGACCTCTTTCATAAGTATTATTGGCCATTTGTGTATCATATTTTCTGAAATTTTCATGGTTTTTCCATCCATTTCTGATTTATGCTGTTTGTAGGTATTCAGCATATTTTAATGCATCAGGTATTTTTTCAGGTATATGTATTGAGAATATTTTCTCCTAGACTTTGTACACTTTTCAATTTATAAAGTACTCTGTTTTGCTTTGGCTCTTATTGCAATGAGGATTTGTTATTAATATCACAGCCCATTTCTTTCATTTGTGTATGTGATATAATATGATACATACAAACATGTTGTTCAAAAACATTTCAGTTCAATTAACATTATGGTATTAAACCCATGGTTGGAATTTTAAAATGAAATAATATATATGCTTTGAACAATTTTTGAATACTTCACAATATTGATGTGAGCCTTATTCTAATTCTAAAACCTCAGTTTTTGAGTGAATTGCTTTTTTTTTCTCATTGTGCAGCATATAGGTGCTTTAGTGTTATCAAACTGAACTACACCTCTGCCATTAGCTCTTTTGGCTTAAACTATTAGAATATTCCCTTCCATCTGGTGAAGTCAAAAATGAGTGTTTGACCAAAACTGAGCAATGGGAGGAAGTATATTTCAAGATTCATGGAGATGATATGATAATTCATAGATTCATAGATAAATGCAATCAACTTCATACTTCTGCTTAAGCAAATTTAATTTTTTGTTGTTGTTTGCAAACCAGAAGATATCCAAGGTATGCGGTGACTTTATTAATTATGATAGAATTTATGAGTGCCTCACTGGGTCTATCTATATAACGAGTCAAAAGTAAGACTCATTCTAATTTAGATATTCTGTCTCTCCTTCCTCTATTTGCTCACCTCTTCAGTCTTATCTCTCTGATTTCATTCAGTCTTTCTCTTCCTCCATTGTCCTAATCTACTTCTATTCCTCTATATTGCCTTTGTCCATTCCTCTCTCTTTCCTTCTTTCCCTCGGTTCATTGATTCATCATATCCTTCCATCTTTTCCCATTTGACTGTCTCTCCATTCATCCATCCCTCTATCCTTTCACTCTTTCCACCCTTTTATTTAACAAATATGTTTCCTTTCATTTGTACACTTAAGAATCCAGTAAGCATTGCACTAGAAAGAAAATTTATAGGCTAATGACATTTTATATGCATGCAATAACTCTTTATGCAGATTTACTTTGAACAGTCTAACAAAAGAACAGCACAGCAAGGCCCAATAAGGTTTTTGGGGGAGAGTATGGGCCATGATGTGGACCATTGACCTTGAGGTGCAGAGGTGCCCAAAGATGTACTTACGAAATGCAATGGATGTGTCATGATGATGGGAATGAGTGCTGCTGGGGGGGGGAGAGGTGGGGTGGTGGTGGTGGTGATGAGCAGAGGAGAGATGGAAAGAGATAGAAAAAATCCTGAAAGAAAAAACTTACTGTTGCAAAAATATGTTTTCCCTTAAATTAATCGATAGCTTCAATATATTTCCAATCCAAATATAGCAGTATTTTACTATAACTTTTAAAGTCATTTCCAATGGCCAAATAAAACAAACTAAGCAAAAATAGCCATAGGTTTCAACATCATTCCTCCTTACTTATGTTATTGTCTCCATTCCCATTTTCTGAAGGAGAAGACTGGAGAATGGATGCAGAAGGGCAAACAAATATCCAGCACAGTACTTAATTAAATTAGTGCACTTCCTCCATCCTCTAGGTTGCATTTTTCTCATAAATCATTATATATGTAAATTGGAAAAATTAACCACTAAGACTTTTTCAAAGAACCTCACTTCAAAAGGCAGTCATCAATTTGTTTGATCCACATAGCACTTAATACTAGATAAGTGGAATTGGTGGAATTGTACCAAGGATTAGGAGATTAAGTGAATTTTCAAAGACCAAGAGGGCCTTGGCTTATAAAATAGATCCATTGAATTTATGCAAAATCTCAGAGAAACACATGTTGAAAAAGAATCTTTCAAGATGAGCAATCTGAGTAAGACTGAAGGATCATAAACATCATTATTATAACTGTATTTCCACTGGGCAGAAAGCTGCATCTCCAAAAAAGAATTTGATTTCCTTCCTTCCTTCCTTCCTTCCTTCCTTCCTTCCTTCCTTCCTTCCTTCCTTCCTTCCTTCCTTCCTTCCTTCCTTCCTCCCTCCCTTCCTTCCTTCCTTCCTCCTTTCCTTCCTCTCTCTCTTTCTATCTAATTTTCTCTTTCTTCCATTCCTCCATTCTTTCATCCATTCTTTCCAACAAAATTTACATGCATGGCTTAAAAAAGAGCAAGAGAAATTCAACATGATATGTTGGAGAATGATTCAAAATGTTTGATCTACTTATAAGGCTGAAAATCAAATTTGATTCTGAGTTACTTAATATTAGTAAATATCTCAATTCTTAATTGTCAGAAAAGAAGAACATATTATTTTCTCAGAAAAAATATGAGATATTCTTAGACATCAAATTTAAAATAAACTCTTAAGGAGGACCCCTAATTTTAAGTAAGACTCTGAACTGCAAAATAAACACAGTACTTCATAATACAACTAAAAATGTATTAAACAAATGCAATGAATGTGCCATGGTCATGGAAGTGGTTGGTGATATGGGAGGAATGAGATGAGAGGGGTGGGAGTTATTTGGAAATCTCTTATTTTTTTTAAGGTAACATTTTAAAAAATAAAGACCAAAAAAAAAAAAAAAAGAAACAACAAGAAATAATAATAACAAGTGTAAGGATTTTTCATGAATTTTTATTGAAATCAGAGTAAAATATTAAACACACTGCATTTCAGAAGATAATGATCAGCACATAAACGTCCAGCATGTCCTGTGTGATCAGACCTGGACTCTAAAGAGAACCTAGAAAGGGGAAGAGAATCCCTTCTCTTTTAGATCATCTTTCCAACAACTAGCATTTCTGACAGACAGGTTTTTGAGTGGCATAGACATGTTGAGGATATTCTCTCCAACAAGTCCTGAAATGGTACAGTAAGGAGGGAAATGTTCTATCAACTATAAAATAAAAGGTGTCATCGTGTTGTACATATTATGATGTTTGTTTAAGAGGGAAAAAGTCAAATAAAGACATTAGGAAGTCCAGAAGAAGGAGTTATTTATACATAGGAATTTATTATAATTAAAATATGGTCATGGCAATCTGGGGGAATGTAAGGAATATTCCATAAATAGTATTGGATAATTATGATTACTATAAAGAGATGAAAAGAGGGAAATGTTGATAGTGCTTACCAGGTATATTAGAAAAAACAGAAGTGCAAAATAAAATGGGAGAATATGTGTAAATTTGGTAATTACACACACAATGAAGGCAGAATATCCATATTCATCTCTGTATTTGAGGAAACAAATTATGTAGTTTAGATTAAAAGTAATTTAGAAGGCTGAGAGATGTGTTTCTGAACACTGACAAACTGTACGAAATTCATGTGATAACTGAAGGAAAATTACACTTTATTTCTCTCTAATACCTGAAAACAAGCATTTGGTAGATTTTTATCAGGCCCTCTATTTGTTATAGGAAAAATATGAGTTAAAAATTAAGAAGACTTATTACCCCTAGAATGTGTTTGATACCTTAAACCCTGGTGAGTGTTCCTATCTGGCTTTAAAAAAATAATATAGCACTTTGGGGCAAAGATGCAGCCTAGTAATCCAGCACTGGAAGCCAAGATGGAGAAGATCTCCACAGCTGCCATGACCTTCCCCTTGGTGCTGTGGTAGACAGGGAGGAAAGTGACCCAAACACTGCAGAACACCAACATGCTGAAGGTCAAGAACTTGGCTTCATTAAAGGTGTCAGGAAGGTTCCTGGCCATGAAAGCTACAGTGAAGCTCCCGAGAGCCAAGCAGCCCAGGTATCCCAGGACACAGTAGAAGGCAGAGGCTGAGCCCTTATTGCACTCAATGATGATATAACCAGGCTCAGAGTGTGCATCTTTATCAACAAATGGGGGAGAGGTTCCCAGCCAGATGCCACAGAGTGCCATCTGGATCAGGGAGCAAATGGGAATAACAAAGTTAGGTGCTCCTGACACCAAATACTGCCTCATCCTTCTCCTGGGAGCAGTGAGCTTGAATGCCAGAACCACAGTGATTGTTTTGGCCAAGATAGTAGACACAGCCACAGTAAACACGATTCCAAATGTGATTTGTTGGAGGATGCAGGTGGCTGTGTTAGGGTGACCGATGAAGAGTAAGGAGCAGAGGAAGCACAGGATGAGGGAAATGAGCAGGACGTAGCTGAGGATCCTGTTATTGGCCTTGACTATGGGAGTGTCTCTGTGCTTCACAAAGACCCCAAGAATAACAGCGGTGAGGAAAGAGAAGCAAAGAGCTGTGCAGACCAGAGCCATCCCCAAAGGGTCTCCATAAGCCAGGAAGGTTACAGCTTTTTGAAGGCAGTGATTTCTCTCACTATTTGCATACTGATGATCTGCACACTTCACACACTTGTCCGTATCTGGTGAGAAAAACAATGTGTCATCAGCTCAGGTTCAGTAATTTTAACTTATTTACAAGACACCAAAAGAAACACATTGGGTAGTTTTAGCCATTGTTTCTCTGTGTGCATTGACTTCATATAACTGTGTGCTATAATCTGTATATTTTTCTTCTGTTACGCAGCCCATCTGAAGCACCTTTCCTAAATGCAAATAATTACATCTCCCACATCTTCAAAAATGCTAACTTGTTGACATGTAACCTAGATTCCTTCTGCTTGGGTACTTTGACCCAATACTATTTTTGTGAGATTCTACTATGTCACAGTATGCAAATACAGTTTCTTTTTACAAGCACATCTAGTCTGCTAAACATTCATTTTCTCTTCACTCTGCCCCCATTACCTAGTAAACTCTACTAAACTTTTGACTCTGGAGATTTGATATTTCTAGAATTCTATTGCAAGTAATATAGTACAATCTCTTTGTTTTTGTAACTTCCATATTTCAAGTGTGTAATATTTACAAGTTTCTTTCAAGTAACACCATATCTCAGAAATTCATTTTTTCCTTGTGGCCGAATAATATTCTCTGATGTGCAAGTTCCATATTTTATCAATTTAGCTATGATGGACACTTGGATTATTTCCACATGTTGGTGTTATGAATAATGCTGCTACACACATTGTACACAATTACTATTCTGAGAACCTCTTTTCACTTTTAATGTAAACCTAGAAGTGCATTACCAGATCATATGGTGATTGCATCATTAAATTTTTGAGGATGTGCTGTAATGCATTCCACAGGGACTGAACTACACTACATTCTCATGAATGGGTCACTAGAGTTCCAATTTCTACGACTCCTCTCCACCACTTGTTATTTTATATTTCTAAAATATAGTGGTCTTTTTAAAATTGTATAAACTATTCACTTATATTGCTGGATAGATTTCAATATAATAATACATCATATTTTATTTACACATTTTACTGCTGATAGAAGTTTAAATGCTTATGGGTTTTAGTTATTACCAATAATGCTGTTCTGAGCATCTTTGTACATCTAGTACAAATATCATGCTCCATTACTGGGTAATAGACTATATAAACATCTTTGTAAATAATGCCATCCTGTTTTATAAATGGTTACACCAGTTTAAACTCCAACAAACAATATTCATTCCAGGTGTACCTTTTTCTGTCAGAACCTTAACATGGAAGTTGTTTAATTTTTGCTATTATGAGGAATGTTTTTAGCTTTTTTTTTTTTAAAGTATTTCTTTTTTTTTTTAAAGATTTATTTATTTATTTAATTCCCCCCCTCCCCCGGTTGTCTGTTCTCTGTGTTTCTGTGTCTATTTGCTGCGTCTTGTTTCTTTGTCCGTTTCTGTTGTCCTTAGTGGCACTGGAAGTGTGTGTGGCGCCATTCCTGGGCAGGCTGCACTTTCTTTCCTGCTGGGCGGCTCTCCTTATGGGCGCACTCCTTGCGCATGGGGCTCCCCTACACGGGAGACACCCCTGCATGGCACGGTACTCCTTGCGTGCATCAGCACTGCACATGGGCCAGTTCCACACAGGTCAAGGAAGCCTGGAGTTTGAACCATGGACCTCCCATGTGGTAGACAGGTGCCCTAACCACTGGGCCAAGGCCTTTTCCTGTTTTTAGTTTTTTTCACCATGATTTTTGTTTCGAATTTCTTGGTGCCTAGTTAATCTGAACACTAGCTCATCTGTGCATTGCACATTTCAAAATGTTTTTCTGAGAAGAGCCTGTGCACCAGTCAGGCCATTTTTATTACTGTATTTTGTGTCTGTCTTCTGCATTTGTAAAAGCATTCTATATATGTCAGATATGATTTCTCACTGGCTAGATCTATTTTACATATTTTCTCCTACTTTGGTTGTTCCCTTCTATTTCTAATTTGGTCTTATTTTTGTTGTTTAATTTTAAATAATGAATGAGTGCTGATTTTTATTAAATGTTTTCCTGAACTTTTTGAAATGATTGTTTCTACATTTCTGGGGGTTCATTTACTGAATTATTTTGCATAAAACAAACTTCATTACAATAACTTCTTTACGTAATATAGCTGGATTTGGATTGCAGCTTTTCTTTTTAGCAAATAGAAGTTTAGTCTCAAGAAAAAAAGCGATCTGTAAATTTGCTTTCTTGCAAAAATTTTATCAGAATTTGGTACCAATGTTAAACTCTTCTCATAAAATTAAATGTGAAGTCTTTTTCACATTTTCCTAGTATCTGGAAAAGTTTGAGTAGATAAGTATTCTTTTTTCCTTGACAGTTTGTTTGGATTTCTCAGGAAAGTCATAGACTTATAAAAACTTTTTGAGAAGATATCTCATTTTAAACTATGGTTTAATATCCTAACAAGATATGAATCTTTTCAGATTTTCCTTTATTACTGGGACGTATATGGTAATATTTATTTTTTTTGGAATTTGGGAATTTCATTTCAATTTTCACATAAACTTGAATGAATTTATTTATACTATCCATTTCTGATTTTAAAAATTCTGTACATATTTTACAATTTTAAATCATTTATTATGTAATATTTCTTAATTCATTATTCTACTAATTTATCAGTTTTGACTTTCATTAGACAGCTTTGAGTTTTTATCCTTTCATATTTGTCTTTCATTACATTTTATTTTCATAATTATTATATTCTTTTATTTTATATTTATTCTACTGTTCTTATTTTAATTTGTGATACTTATAACTTCAGATTTTTACATTAAAATATATATACTAATAGTACACACACACATATATAAAATTTAGGATGATATATTATATTCAGAGGATATCTTTAGCTGAATTACCTGAAACTTGAAATGTGGAAATTCCAGTTTTATACATTTTATAAATCTTATTGTGCTATTTACATTAAACCATGGTTTATTCGTGTAATTCTTTACTTTAATTTTTTATTTTTATATTAAAATATCTTTTAAGGTACATATATCTCAAAAAAATGTTACATTAAAAAATATAAAAGGCTCCCACATATCCAACACCTCCCCCAATACTCCCACAACAGCATAATTTTTCATCATTGTGGCATATTCATTGCATTTGGTGAGTACATTTTGGAGCACTGCTGCACTGCATGGATTAAAGTTTACATTGTAGTTTACACTCTCCCCCAGTCCATTCAGTTGGTTATGGCAGGATATCTAATGTCAAGCATATGCCCCTCTAATATCATTATGGACTACTCCAAGTCCTGAAAATGTCACCACCTCTCATCTCTTCTCCCCCTTCCCTGTCCTCAGGAACTACCATGGCCACTGTCCCCAGATCAATGCTACAGTTTCCTCCATTACTAGATGCAATACTTCTATAGCAGAATACTAGTAAATTCACTCTAATCCATATTTTATTGCTCCAACCTGAGGACCCTGGGTTGGTGATGTCCACTCTGCTGCTATCTTGAGAGGGGGTTTAGATCCCACATGGTTGATGGATGTAATTCTCCTGCTTGGAGTTGGAGGCACTCTCAGTTCCCTGGTACAGTTGTTGACCATCTTTACCTCCCTGTTAGCTGACATATGCAAGTCCAACAAACCAGAGAGTAGGCACTGCTACTCTGCTGAGGCTCAAAGCCCAGCATGTACATAACCAGTCCAGAGATTAAAGTCCTCTGGATAAACACCAAATCTAGGCCAACTATAGGTTCAGTAAAAGTGAACAGAAGAGGCATGTGTAGAAAGTTCATATCTGAGTACAACTCCTTCATACACAGGAACAAAAATTCCAAAGTAGGGTCCACTGACAAGGCGCTGGACTCCAGAGCCAATTTCCATGATCATAGAACCTGTGTTCTCTGTAGTTCTCAGGAGCACCTGTAACTGGGATTGTATCTGCTTGTGCTGTCTCTGGGATCCTAATGATGTGGGTATTAAGATGACATTTCTGATGACCTCTTGACACTTTTTTATTTTATTTATTTATTTTTTATTTTTTTATTTGTATTTTTCTAAAGACAAAAGTTTTACTTTAAGTCATAAGTAGTGAGCTTTCAAGATACAAGGGATGTTCGCCTCAACTCAAGAAGGACGAGAAGAGCCTTCTCTGCTCTGGGGTGAATGCCAGGAAAAGGGTGGAGGGTGAGGAGAGTGGAGAACACCAGCTGAGCAGCCTCAAGGCACCACGTGTGCACAGCTCTTGGAAGTTCTGGGGAATCACAGGGTCTGGGTAAGAGCGGCTTCCTTCAGTGATGGGTTTGTCTCTTTTTACACACTCTTTTTCTGGATTCCTGCCAATAATCCTCAACAAGCCTGACTCAGTTCACTGCTCTCGGGATAGTGTAGGAAAGAGGGTCCTGAGGCCAGAATTGGAACCTTCTCTGTTACTCCAAAGAGCAGTGTGTCTGACTCCCAGTTTCATACCCCATGAAATTAAATGTCAGCCTGCAAGACTGCTAAGGACCCCCCCCCTTTTTTTTAATTGTTCTCTACCTTTTGCCTTTATTTTTTTTAATTTTTTAATTCTTTTTTTAAAATATTACATTCAAAATATATGAGGTCCCATTCAACCCCACCATCCCCACCCCACCACTACCCCCACAGCAACACAGTCTCCCATCATCATTCCTGACACTTTTTAAAAGAATCTTAGCCATATATACTCATTTGTCTTTGCCATTCCCCCTTTATTCAAGGCATTTTTCTAGTTGCATCACCAGTTAGTGATTGGTGGTAATCCATCTGTGCCACAGAGGCTCATCCCTGGTAGTCTTGTCCCATGGTGGGGGGAAGGTAATGAATTTACATGCTGAGTTTTGCTTAGATAGTGGCCACATGTGAACAATTGGGAGGCTCTCAGGAGGTAAATCTTGGGCACCTTGCATCTCTAGGACTAGTTCAAATTTCAAGCACACAGGCCCATAAGAATTGTCATCAGTTCTTTGTCCACAAGCCTCTCCTGTTACTTTTACCAGAACTGTAGTTGGTGTTGGAATTTAAGGTACACCCAGGGGACCTGAATCTCTGGACTGATCATGTGATAGCCACGCCCTGAGCCACAATAGACTTGCAACTCCTACACTCTGGTTTATTGGACTTATCCCACTCAGCTACCCAGGAGGTGAAGAAGGTCAACCACCACACCAGGGAGCCAAGAGTGCCTATGACTGAAAGCAGGAAAATTGCATCCAGTATCAAAATGGGAAATCTAAGCCTCCTCTTGATATAGATGTTGAGTGGACACAACCATTCTAAGGTCCACAAGATGGAGGAATAGAGTATGATTTAGAGTGGACTTACTGATAATCTATTCATGAAATATTGTGATTAGTAATCAACAACATATGGCACTGGTGTGGAGAAAGTGTCATGGTGGCTGGGGGGTAGGGAGTGGGAGGAAGAGATATGATGTGGGGGCATTTTCAGGGTTGGAGTTGTCCTGGGTGTTGCTGCAGGGACAGTTACCAGACATTATATGTCCTGCCATGGCCCCCTGGGTGGGCAGTGGGAGAGTGTGGGCTATGGTGTGGACCATTGACCATGAGGTGCAGTGGTGCTCAGAGATGTATTCACCAAATGCAATGACTGTCTCACGATGATGGAGGAGGTTGTTGTTATGGGGGGAGGAGTGGGGTAAAGAGGGTGGGGGTTATGGAGACCTCATATTTTTTTAATGTAATATTAAAAAATAAAGACAAAAATGTAACTTTTTATTATTTATATATCCTTTAAAACGACAATTTAATAAAAAATAAAGAAGAATGAAAATATAAAATTATACCACATCAAGTGTTAAAAAAATGCTGTGTTGATTTTTCTTGGGATGTCATTGAGTTTGTCAATAAGTTTGGGTAGTATAGACATCTTAATAATGTGACCGAGCATGTAGGGTATCTTGGAGAATGATCCATGTGCACTTAAGAATAATATAAATCCTGCTGTATTTGGGTGTAATGCTCTGTATACGTCTATTAGGTCCAGGTCCTTTAATATATTGTTCAAGGTCTTTGTTTCTTTACTGATTCTCTGTTGAGTTATTCTGTCCAAGGTGATAGTGGTATATTAAAACCCTGACTATAATTGTAGAGACATCCATTCTTTCACTTAGGGTTTCCAGTGTTTGTCTCATATATATGAAGGTGCTCTCATTATGGGCATAAATGTTTATGATAGTTATTTCTTCTTGAAAGATTATCCCTTTCACTAGTATGTAGTGTCCTTGTTTGTCTTTCATGATAGTTTTGCATTAAAATCTATTTTGTCCGATGTTAATATGGCCCATTTTTGGTTATTGTTTACCTGTAAGATTGTTTTCCAGCCTTTCACTTTTAATGTCCTCGAATCCCTGGGTCTAAGATGTGTTTCTTGTAGACAGCTTATAGATATGTCTTATTTCCTTACACATTTTTCCAATCTGTGTCTCTTAACTGATGAGTTTAATCCCTTGACATTCATTGTTATAACTTTCAGGGAATTACTTTTATTAGACATATTTTCTTTGCATTTGTCTTTGTGATATGTTTGGGTTCTTTTTTTCCCTCTCTTTTTCTCTTCTTAGTTGTTCTAACAGTCTCCTTCAACTCTATCTCTCATGTGTTTTTTTTTTCTATCTTCATCGAGAATTTCTTTTGTTATCTCTTGAAGGACAGTCTTCTTGTTGGCATACTCTCTTAGTTTCTGTTTATCTGTGAATATTTTGACTCTCCATCATTTTTGAAAGCTAGCTTGGTGAATAGTGTATTCTTGGTTGGAAATTTTTTCCTTTTACTGCCTTGTGGATGACATATGACTCCCTTCTTGCCTCCATGTTTTCAGATGAAAAATCAGCACTTAATCATATGGAGCCTCCCTTGTATGTGATGGTTCTTTTTCTGTCACTGTTTTCAGTATTTTCTCTTTGTCTTGAGTATTGGATAATTTGACAAGATTATGTCTTGGTGTGGGCATTTGGGGATTAAAGTTGTTTGGGGTATGTTGTGCTTCCTGGACATGTTTATCCATCTCCCTCAATAGGTTTGTGATGCTTTTAGTCATTTTTTCCTCCTACACCCCTTCTGTCCCCTTTCCATTCTCTTCTCATTCTGGGATGCATGTTTGAGTATATTGCATTGTAATTTAGGTCCCTATGTCCCCGCTGTATTTTTTT
The DNA here is from genome assembly GCF_030445035.2 of Dasypus novemcinctus. Classification (NCBI taxonomy): domain Eukaryota; kingdom Metazoa; phylum Chordata; class Mammalia; order Cingulata; family Dasypodidae; genus Dasypus; species Dasypus novemcinctus. Next base: position 39,978,330 of record NC_080702.1, on the reverse strand, counting down.
CCCTCTTTTTACCAATAATTCTACTATTTGTTTGATTTCAGATGTACTGTCTGCCTCATCACTAATTCTTTCCTCTGCCTCTTCAAAACTGCTGTTGTTTGCTGATTGTGTATTTTTGATTTCTTGGATGGTACTGTTTATCACCATCATATCTGTTATCTTTTTTACATATGTTTAAAATGTGTTCTCTATGATCCCCAAGTGTTTTCTTAACATCCTTAATCTCTTCCTTCTCTTCATTAAATTGATCCATGTTATAATGTTTTGAGAGTTTAATTGGTTGTTCAATGTTCTGATTCTCTTCCTGGTTTTTAGCTTGTTCATTGGATTTGTTCATGTTTTCCTGATTTTGGGTATGGTTTGCAGACACCTGCTGCATTGTAAATTACCAGACTGCCCCCTCAGGGAGGATTCTCTTTCCACTTATCCAGGTTTTTACAAGAGAGATGACAAAGGTGCATTCAATCAGACACCATCTTGCCCCACTTCCTCAATAGTGAATTTCTTAATCTCCATATGTTTGGGAAATGAATTTTTGGTTAGACTATTCCTTTATATGTGCACATGGAACATTTATTCAAACTTACCATATAAAAATGTGTACATGAACCTTTTTCCACATTGACTAAATTCCATGTTATTTCATCAGTTGAACAGGTCTCAAATAACTGAAATAATAGTAAACATTTCAGGAAATTCAACTACATATTAATTATCAAAAAAAACTTAGAAATTTCCAACCATAGAAGTGATTCTAGAATTTAATATATGAATATTTATAATGTCTGCAGGGGTGGAATTTAAGACGAGATGGTGGTAAGTATGAACACAAAGAAGAGATAAAAGGGGGGCAAGGGGTTGCCTTTGGTTGGGGCTTTACGGGTTTGAGGGTGGCTGGGGAGGGAAGGATGGGTAACGTTACCCAAAAGTGGGGGGAGGGAGGGGTAGCATATGAACACAGGAGAGGGTCAGGAGTTGGTGGAGAGTAAAATGCCGAAAAAATCATATCAAAATAAAATAAAGAGGGTTACCTGTTTAGAATGCTCGGAGGGGAGGGTCTGATGCAGGACGGGCCCTGGGGAATGTCTAAATGCTCATTCTGCCAGAGTGGGTGACACCATGGGGTAGAATCCCAAGTAGTGAGAGTGGGGGTGGACCCACATCCTGGGGAGGACTAATGCCATCAAATAGAGGGAACTGTATCCCTCGAGAGAAAGGGTGGCTTCCAGGGCATTGGGGCAGTTGAGCAAGTTAGGCCCTGAACACTATTCCATCTATCTCTAGAAGTGGCTCCTCAGGAAACGAAGGTTGGCTGTCACTGTGGGCACCAAGTTGGAAGGGAAAATGGACATTAAATGTGTGGAACCAAAGTAAATGGGGGGTAAGAGAGGAGTTTCTTGAGAGTACACAAGGATGGATACAAAACATGTAATATTACACCATAACATATAGGAGATGACAGACTGATAATGTAAACCATAATGTAAAACATAGGATAACTAAAAATGTAAAGAACTGTGTATCCTAAAGTATGCACCATAATGTAAGCACAGATGTTACCTTGTTAGAAAGCTAATGTCTCAGACTCTGTACATCACTTTAAGTAAATATGATATGAATAGGGCGTAAGAGTATCACTGTGGAAGGGAAAAGGTTTTCTGGTGGATGTGTGGGAGTGCTGTATATTATATATGTGCATTTCTGTGGTCTAGGACTCCTGTGAAGAAAAGCTGAATAATTAGGGGAAAAAAAAAAAAGATAGGATGTGGAAATTTTTTCAAGTCAACATTCTTTATCTAAGTTCTTTATCTATCCTTTAAACCCATCGCTATATGCCATTCCCTAGTAAGGGACCATGACATTATATTGGGCTTCAAATTTCGGGGAGTTCTGGATCACAGAGTGTTTCAACAATGGCAATGGAGGGATACTGGTATGGGATACCAATGACAGGTGATATATGGCTGACAGGGAGCTGTACAGAACATATGTCCAGGGTGCATGGTAATGTTTGGATATACTCATAGTGGCAACAATTAAAAACCACAGCTGGACGGGTACTGGGTTCCTGGCCAGTGGTGCTCTGTCGTGGTCCCTAGGGGAGCAGCGACAGTCTCCCAGGTACAGCGGCGGGGACCGGGAGGGAGTGAGGGTTCAACAGTGAGCCCCTGATGCTAATGACTATGCTTGTGAGCTGATAAACCTAAAATAAGAACAAGGCCTAGAGCAACATTGTGCCTGGGAATTCCCTCCTGTCAGCCTTCATGTTACTCAAATGTGGCCAGTCTCGAAGCCAAACTCAGCATGTAAATGCAATGCCTTCCCCCCAGTGTGGGACATGACACCCAGGGATGAGCCTCCCTGGCACCGAGGGACCACTATCAACTACCAACTGATGATGCAACTGGAAAAGGACCTTATACGGAAGGTTCAATGCAGATCAGCAGAATATCCCTGTCTACATAAAATAACATGACTTTAAAATGCTGTTTGACCTAAAGTAAGGGGGAAATGGAAAGGAGAAATGAGTTTATATGGCTACGAGTTTCTAAAAAAGAGTCTGGAGGCTGGCAGAAGGATTGCCCTCATGCACAACTGAGCAGAGTCAGAGAGACAGATAAAGCAGATATAACCCCCAGATATTGGTTCCTTTGAAGGCTAAAGAGACCCATGGGAGTTATGGTCATGGCCGATGGGGTTAACTACCATGTCAGATGGCCCCTCTTTGGAAATGGTGTTTATGTGTGATGAATCTGGACTCAGATGGGATCTCCCTTCATAAGACTTTCATGCTAATGTCCTGGAGGTGCAGTTAATGTTGGGGTTTAAGATATATTTAGGGGATTTGAATCTCTGGACTGACAATGTGATAGCCAGGTCCTGAGCCTCAACCGACTCCAGCACCTACAATCTGATTTATTGGACTTACCGCACTCAGCTAAGATGGAGTTGAAGAAGGACAACCACCACACCATGGAGACTAGAATGATTACAACTAAATATGGGAGGATTGCATCCAGCATCCATGTGGAATCTGAGCCTCCTCTTGACATATAGGTGCAATGGACACAACTAATCCAATGCCCACATAGAAGAGGTGGCATTGGATTGGGAAAAGTGGACATGGTGGACGATGGGTATGGGGAAAGGCAGGAAGAGATGAGAGGTGGAGGCGTCTTTGGGACATGGAGCTGCCCTGGATGGTGCTTCAGAGGTAATCACCGGACATTGTTAATCCTCACAGGGCGCATTGGATGGAATGGAGGAGAGTATGGACCATGATGTGGACCATTGTCTATGAGGTGCAGAGGTGCCCAAAGATGTACTTACCAAATCCAAGGGATGTGTCATGATGATGGGAACGAGTGTTGTTGGGGGGGGGGGGGAGAGGGGGTGGGGGGGTGGGGTTGAATGGGACCTCACATATATATTTTTAATGTAATATTATTACAAAGTCAATAAAAAAAATTGAAATACGTAATACTGAAAAAAAAATTTAAACTTGTTAATTATATTATGTAAAGAATATTTAGCTCTTTTCTACATCATGTCTCAAACCACATACCGAATATTCTGTGAGATCCTGTCACATAGAAACTGTGTTTTGGTACTCTGAAATTCTGAAAATTATGTGCAGTGATTATTTCCTTTTATTTTATTTTATTTTATTTTATATATAATAATTTGGCCAAGATTTTATCACATCCTCCACTCTTCTTACATAATACTAATGTGACTGCCTCTGTGAGGAATTCCATCAAACCTTCCTCCCAAGGAAAGTACTGGTCCCTAGGACCCTGTTCAAATATTTATAGCATATTTGAAACATGGACAAAAATAGTCTATGTTTACCTTCCCATTTACCTGTGAACTAGAGGAGAGCAGAAACAGAAATTCCTCATTAAGATTTTGTTACTTCATCCTCATGTTGGACGCAATAGAACTAAATATTCCCTAAATCATTTCCAAACTTTCTGAATATCTGCTCTGTGTCATGAACAGTTTTAGACACAGAAATGGAGTAAGGTTAAAACACATTACTTAATTATAATCTAAACATTCTTTCAATCAAGATGGAAAGCAGATACTTGTAATCACATGTGTTAAATTCCAAGAGAGGCATGAAAGGTATATTAATTTGGTGCGGTCAACAAAGGTCTTTCCAGAAACTATTTGGCCTTCAGTGTGTCTCAACAATGACTCAAGTAAATTACTTAAGGGCATAGAAAGGGTGTTATATCAAAGGGAAATATTTTTATTATAAAAACGAAATTACTAAACAAAGGAAAGAAGAAATTTGTTTCTGTAGTTTTCCTCCAGATTCTTTCCACTACCTTGTGTGGTCAGGGGATATAAAGGAGAGGTGGGGACCTTTTTGAGGGCAAAACTTACCTGTGTCATTGGAAATCTCATTCTCTGAGCAGGGGGTGCAAAGAAAGCAACATGCTGCTTTTCCTTCTTGAAAGGTCTTCCTGAATCCAGGCAAACACTTCTTACTACATACAGAGTGGGGAGTCTGGGAAGAAAACCAGATACATGTTATTAACAGCTGTGTATTTACTTCTCCAACCATTAGATGGTTTGGGGTATTGGGTATCAACAATTTTAAATTTTAAGTGCCTAAATCAAATTTATTGATAAGATGTCAGGTTTATTTTATGATATGAAATAAAATAATTTAGAAATGTATCTTTAAATAAATGTTTTCTTTTCCCATCCTGTGGACAGTATGTGAGAAAAATTTTCTTGTGTAAAAGTAAGTGGTTAAACTAATAATGTGAACACTTACTTAGCAGGAAGGAGGAAGACAACTGCTGTGGAGGTTAGGTCAATGTGTTAACACAGCCAGTGTTTGATCAAGTAAACCTTGGGCTAATTGTAATAAAGGACACTTAAGGACTTTAGTCATCAGTGAATTGACTGCACAGATGACTGATTACATGTACAATCAACCAGGGAGAATGCTGTCAGCAATGGATAAGTTTTTATCCGATCAATTCAGTGCCTTAAAATAAAAAGTGATTTCAGCATTTGGAGAGAAATTCCCTGCTCTTTGAATAGCCAATATCTCCTGTAAACTCCACCAAGGACTTTCATGGGACCTTCACCGGAATGCCTGTTTGCAGACTGCCTGCAGAATCTGGACATGTTCATCCCTTGGTCCCATGAGAGAACTATATTAACTCATTTACTATTTACAGATATCTCATGTTGATTATCTTTCTTTAGAGAATCTACACTAATAAAATATCCATTGCAAGATTTTGTTACTTTTGTGTAATATTAAGTATTGTAATTGTGGCCTACCTACCTCTGAAAATCCTGTGGCCCATTCTATCATCTACTCAGAAAGAGACAATTGTTGATCACGTGGCACATCTGAGTTAAAATGTCCTACTTTAACTTTATGTCCAAAACCTTCTGGAAAATTCCAAAAGTAGAGAATGTCATCCCTAGCTTCAAATTTCCTTTCCTTATCCAAATTCATTGGATCACCAGCAGAATTGTTAAATTGGATGTTCTTTAGAAATGGATGTAGCTATAAGAGACACACCTGTGAGCAATTGTGCCCACTGAATAAGGCAGATCACCAAGGTGGTAACGTCTCTCATCCTCTGTCATCCCTGCTTCCTAAGGCAACTTTATCATTAACATTCAATTAAGTAAAAAAAAAAAAAAAGAAAAAAGAAACCGTAAGGTGGACTAAAATGTTATAGCATTTACAAAATATTTTCAGGAGAAAATTCCAAATACAATAAAATCAAAACAATCTGTGAGTGTGTGATATGAACAAACCTTAATAGAAGAATCAAATCTCAGCACCCTCAATTACTAACTGAATTCTCCCCAAGTAAGGTCAGCAATACCTGAAGAGGTTGCAGAATTAAATGATATGATTGATGTACAGTATCTTACAGAGTGCCTAAAACTAATTCAAAAACAAGTTTGTTCCTGTTGTCATGCAAATGTTTAATGGAAGAGGTCTAGGTATTTTATATTAAAAATATTAGCAGGGCAGAATGTTGAGGGCCTTAGTAACATGAAACATTGGCATTGATTAATAACTCCCTCCATATCTGCTATCAGCACCTTCCTGTTCATGACCATTTCTACCTAGGTCTAGGTTTACCTCTTAGACAGTGAACAAGTAAACAATCTCTTGCTCTTTTGGAGAGACAACCCTAAACTTCTTGACTTGAGCATATGTTCCACACCAAGAAAGTCATGATTATGGCATGTTCTGAAATACACATATTGTTCAATGGAAGAGGTATTACCTGCCAGGGGTAAACACCCAGTCCATCTCCATTTTCCACTGACTGCATTTCTAATCGTTGAAGAAGCATTTCATGAAGGATCTGAGATACAGCATACACCGCATTATACACATTGTAACTTCCTACTTTCATGTCCTTGTCAAACAGCCACCAAGGCAGCAACTCCAAGGAGGCATTGGGAGGACAATTCTCCAGAGTGTTACAATCAGATTCAGAAACCAAGCAATCAAAAGAGACTTACCACAATTTCGTGAGGTAAATGTCTTCTGGGTATTTTGAAGGTTTAACTGTCTGCATGAAAGTTTTAAAATCAGGCAGTTCACCAATATTCTGTGAAAAAATGAGGGCCCCAGGGAATGAATCAAGTAAAAAGTCTCTCTTGCTGGTGGTAAAATCCCATTGTGAGGTTGTGATCCAAACTTTCCCTATTACTAAGAAATTCCATCTCCAAAAGCTCAATCCCATTAGTGAGTCAGAGTCACCATAAATGAGAGTCACATTTACTGTTGATTTTCTGATCCGTAAATGTTATTGCCAGTCTTTTGAGTAATATGACCTCTCAGTGACAGGAATCATTTCCAGAAAGCCTGCACAGACTCCCTTTTTGTCCATCTCTTCTCTCAAGTCCCATAGGAACTTCACACCTCTCTTATCTTCTGAGATGACCAGTCCCACCCAGTTCCAACTAAAATGAAGCATCAGTGAGACCATGCCAAGAGCCAGAGATGTGTCCTTGGGGGTAATCTGATAGAGAGATGAAAACTGTCCATCATCACTCAGTTGTGGGTCATAAAGGCCATAAGGAAGCTAAAGGGGAAGGATTAAATAGCCAGTATGAGAAAGAGAATTAGTCAGAAGCACAAACTCAGCCCAGATGAAAATTAAGCAATGTTTTAAAGAGGAAGAAGGGAAGACTTGCTCTTTTTATATTCTAATCATCTCCCAATCCCTGAGAGAATAATGGAAATTAATTGATCAGTTTCAAGGGTCTAGGAAACTCCTTTGTCTCTTACTCACCTGACCTCACTTATGTTCTGGGAAAGGATATGTGAACATCCCACCATGTCTCTGTATACTAGCTGTACCCTTTGAGAAATGTGTGAACACAATTGCCTCTTTTGACTTTTTCTTTTAAGGTCACTGAAAATAGCAAAGGAAACATTAATTCATCTTCCCTCTAATGAGGTTCACCTGTGGAATTTTGTAGAGTTCCAGCAGTGTCCCAATCTGGGTAGAAACTGCCCACGTTGTTCCCGTAAGGGCTGCTATAGACTTGGTCTCTTTCCTGCAGGTGTAATTAGGGAGGTCCTTGTCCAGTCCTGATTGCCAAATAATGGGATTCTCCAATGTTGTCTGTTCACTGTGTAGTGAATTGTACAGATCAAATCCCAAAGTAATGTTGGGTAAAAGATGGGGTTCCTGTTGATCTCTTCAATTACAAAAATCAAGGCCAGAACATACTGGTAGTTCTTGGTCTCAAACCTGTGTGGAAGGCAGAAGACTGAAATCATGATTATCTTCAAATTCAATTAAATGACCAAATTCAGGTTGAACGCACAAGTAGTCTCATTCTCAATGAGTTCTTCTGAAGCCTTAGAAATTTATCTAATTCAAAAAGAGCAAAAAGGTATTTGATTGCTATGATTGAATTCTGCTTCCTTGGAGGAAGATGATACTGTTTACAAAGGAAAGTGTAATGAGTGATGAAATTCATATAGAATTTTTAATTTATTCTTTATATCAGGAAATAAAAATGATTTTTTTCATATTAATACATTATTAAATGGTTTATATAATGACAGTATTATTGTCATGAATTTGAAGTTAGAGTAATTCCAACTGAAGGTTTTATCTCTTCAAAAGTTCAGTTCCAGTGCTTAGGTAGAATTGGATGTGAGAGACAGAGGGGCATAACATCTGCATGGTGAGAAGTGTCCACAAAAAGAATGACAATCAATTCACTGAAGGCTCTACCCCATCAAATTTTGGATCTGCCATCTTCCAACATCAACAAACTGAGAAGAATATCAGAGCACAGTATAGGAAGAATCATGCAAGGCAGGAATATTTGAGAGAAGAAAAATAATGAAGTGTGAGTTTATGCCTAACTATACCTAATAGGACTGGAAACAATGTAGTATTGTAAAGGGAAAAGTGTTATGATGTCTAAAAGGTCTCTTAACCATTTCTTTATTAAAATATTACAGAGACAGATAAAGTAGATACAACCCCAGTAATTGGTTCTTCTGAGGGCTACAGAGAACCACAGGTTCTATGGACATGGCAGATGGAGTTCAGTGCCATGTCAGTTGGCCCTACTTTGGAGTTTATGGTTCTGTGTGATGGAGCTGGAATCAGACGTGATCTTTTCCCCAAGCCTCTCCTGTTACTTTTAACAGAAATATAGTTGGTGCTGGAGTTCAATATATACACAGGGGACTTCAATCTCTAGACTGACTATATGATAGCCAGGCCCTGAACCTCAACGGACTTCAGCTCCTACACTCTGGTTTATTGGACTTATCCCACTCAGCTAACATGGAATTGAAGAAAGTCAACCACCACACCATTGAGCCAAGAGTGCCTTCAACTGAAAGCAGGAAGATTGCATCCAGCATCCATGTGGAATCTAAGCCCTTTCTTGATATAGATGTGGAGTGGATACAAAGATTCCAAGGTCCACAGTTTGGAGGAATAGAATATGGATTAGAATGGACTTACTGATATTCCATTCATGAACCATTGTGATTACTAATCGAAGAAAATGTGGCATTGGTGTGGAGAAAGTGACCATGGTGGCTGCTGGGTGTGGGGAATGGAAGGAAGAGATGAGATGTGGAGACGCTTTTGGGACTTGGAGTTGTCCTGGGTGATGCTGTAGGGACAGTTACTGCACATTGTATGTCCTCCCATGGCCCACTGGGTGGACTGTGGGAGACTGTGGTCTATGATGTGGACCATTGACCATGATGTGCAGCAGTGCTCAGAGACAGTCACCAAATGCCGTGAATGTCTCATGATGATGGAGGAGATTGCTGCCATGGGAGGAGGAGTGGGGTAAGGGGTATGGGGGGTATATGGGGACCTCAGGTTTTTTGAATGTAATATTAAATAAATAAAGACAAAAAATATTACAGTCCTATTAACATTAATATTAATCCAAGATCTTCAGTTCTATTCCCTTCATATGACTCTTATTCTTTTCATATTTATTGTTGATTTGTGCAGTTTCACTTCCTTAATCAATAAGTCATTTCTGGGCACAAATGAAATTCTTTACATTTTTATTACCCAGCAAAAGAATTTCCAAGAAGAATGAAAATCTGCTTTCATTTCAAAAGTCCTTTTTTACAGACTTGATTAACACAGTAATAGGTATTCCATACTGTACATTTCACCATTAGACACAGGTTTCCAAATGTGCTCAAAAAAAAACAAACTTGGTAAGCTTTTTTCAAATATAATTTATATTTAATAGATATATTTTATCATTTGGGAGAGAAAGGTTGAAATTTGTCACTATGATGCCTGATTTTATATCTTGTTTCTCTTTATTGTTTATTTATTTGAGGCTACTATATCTTTATGTATTTATAATAATTGATTTTCCTTTGTGCAGATTTGAACATTTTATTATTATGAATGCACCATTCGATTCCTAAGGATGCATTTTTTCCTCACCCATCTATAAATATACTTACCTATGGTTAATTATGGCTCTTATCTTTAGTAATCTTTGGTATCTTTGTAACTAATTGCATACTTTGGTTTTCAAGTTTTCATTTATTTCTTTAAATGTGTCCTGTAATCACGTTTTACAAGGAAGTAGGATAATAAAATCTCCTATGGAAAAAATTGAATTACCCTGAAGGAAACTCTTCTAATACATAGGGAAAAAAACAACATGCAGAAAATAATATGAAACAATCTTTTAAAAAAAGACTATTAGCAAATTAGATAATTTCCTATCAGTCTTCACTTTTCTGCAATGATTAAAATGTATGCACTCATAGAAGTTGATAAAGCATTAAAGAAAATTGAGCATGTAACTGAATATATTTGTTAGGAGAAGAGTATTTTAATATGAATAAACACACACACAAAAAAACACTCAAAATCAGAAATTAGACTCTGCTTATATGGATAGATATTGAGTAAAAATTGGAGGTGGCTGAGGGTGAGGTAAAGAAGGATCACCCCCACTCAGGGGCTGATCTACACAGGCAGATACTCTCCCCATTCCAGATCTGAATGAGCCAAAACCATTAGCCAAGTTTGCTGATGCAGAATGTCATATGCCTCATGTATCATGGGATGTAATTTGCTTGATGAATCCCTGAACAATAAGAATTTCCTTTAAAATCAAGGTAAGGATAAGGCCTGTTAATTTCAGGATTGCTTTGTACCTTACTGGAATTGCTAGCGATTAAATAACAGGCAAATTAGAATGGAAAGAAAGGAGCAAACCACAATCTTTTCATGGTAGTAAGATGGGTCAATGGGAAACCCAAGAGGAAATGTGAAAATTGTTTGTAATTGATAAGGAAGTAGTCAACCGAATATATACAACTGTTAGTGGCATTTAAATATAATATCAATAATTTATTAAAGCTTTATGGGAAATAGATATGATAGCAATAAATTAATAATAAATTCTTTAATATTATTAATGGTATAATATTGGGCAATTTCATTTATGCATTTTAATATAATAACAATTAACATAATCATGATTGATTATTATTAAGAAATTTATTAACAATAAATTCACAGTAAATTTACCCATAAATCAATTCCTCTGTTACCAATGAACAGTATCATAAAGATCTATTGAGGAATGTAAAAGCATCTAAAAACAGGGAACTGGGTTTAATTCTATGCTTGAGCACCTGCTTCCCATGTATGAGGTCTCATGTTCAATCCCTGGCACCTCCTAAATTAATGTCACAACTATGTGAATGGTCTGCAAACAAACATGCTATAAAAGTTTAGTAGTATTATGATGGAATTAATGAAAATAGTCCAGTAATGATTGAAGTGATGAATGCACAAATATGTGATTATACCAAATATCATTGATTGTGCATTTTTGATGAATTGTATGCTCCATGAATATGCATCAATAACATTGTTTGGTTAAAAAAAAGTTAAAACAATTAAACATTACAAGTTACAGGGCCCAGAGGATGAGAAGGAGAAAGGGAATTATTTTTTAGTGGGTGAGGGTTTTCTATTAGAGATGATTAAAACCTTTGGGTAATGGATATTGGTGATGACAGCACAATAAATGTGAATATCATTAATACCACTGTATTGTACACTTAACAGTGCTTAAAATGGAAAATTTGGATGATTTGTATATTAGTATAAACTATTTTAAAAATTCATTGAGATATTTATAAGGTAATGTTAATATGGCTTAAGAGGTTTTCTGGAAGCATGGTAAGTTCAGGAAATTAGTGAAAATAATTGAGAATGCTAAGGGGAGAATATGACAGAAAAACCAATAGTTGCAATTTTTTATTAGGCAAAATATTTTAAATAGAATTGAAGATATGGATATAGCACCAGGACAGAATATAAAATGGAGAAACAATCTGTGTTTAAGTGACTCTTCCATGCATTATCAAGCTGGTCTTGAAAAACAGTACAAGAATAATGACCTGTTTGACTAGTGGTGAAAGTAAATAATTTTGGAATATAGAATTGATGTTATCTAATTCATACTTGAGGCAAAATCTTTCCAAGTCTCAGAGGAAAAATTAAATAGTAAAATTAGCACATCTATTTTTCAAACCGTAGACTAGGGAGACCTGACCAAAAAGGCACACAGAATAAAAGAAATCACACCTAAATTTTACTTTAAGTGAAATTTCATGCTCTTTTTTACTTCAACATATGTTATAGAAAAATATTTAAAACAAGCAAGAACAAAATAAAATGAATTTTTAATGAGCAAGTTCTTGTTAATTCCAATAAGAAAAATATTCTTAAAAGGTGAAAAAGCCTGTACATGAATAGAAAAAATGGTCAAAATCCTGAAAGGCAAATCATCACACCCTCCAAGCTTGTGAGCAGTGAGCACTGTGCCTGCTGAGACTAGTGAATATGACTCCCAGGTGAAAAAATCTTATATATTTGCAAGTGCATATTACTGTCACATCGGGATTTAATTTCAGACAAAAATTAAAAAAAAAAAAAAAACAAATCTGTCAAGGTGTATATTTTCCTGAGGTGGTTTGAGTGCCCAGCAGAGTGTAAGAAGGGAAGCAGTTAGTGCCTCCTACTCTGTCAGACACAACACCACTCTGTCCCTCGGCATTAAAGTGTTCTTAAAACAAGATGGGACACATGAGAAAATCTGGCCTTCTACACCAGGAAATTCATGTCAAAATGTCCCTGAATGAAACAAGTTGAACTGCACTGAAAAACAGCAATCACCAGCCTCCTTCAGAATTAGGTGTGTACATCAAAGACATTGACAACAATGGGACAAATATGTTTTGAAAATTATGAAGAGGAAATAAGCAGGGAAGCATTGGAGGAGTATTAAAGAATGAAAGATAGGCAGACAAATATCCAGAAATGAAAAGAAAGAAAACTTAGTTGCAAAATTTTTCAAAGGAGAAAAAGGTCTCAAATTCCTAATCTTTCCATCCCCTGTCAAAATTTTGCTCAGCTTCTTGCAAATCATATGTATCTGGCACTTTCAAAAAAGCATTAACCCATTATTTTATTGTGTGAAACTCCTTATTCTCACGTGAGCAGAAACTATTTGCTGGAATCCCCGGAAATTTTTTAATCAATTTTATTGAAACGTGTTCCCTTGAAGTTTCATTTCATCAATTCATTAATTAGACCGTCAGATATAGATCTTGCAGTCACAGAAATCTACAAAGCAAAGTAATTTAAATGCCCACATGAATGAGAATGAAGCTGGAGCGGAAAATATCTCACAAATCATTCATCTCTTATCCCTAGACTGGCAGGCAGCTGGAGGATGCATGAAGGAACCCTGACAGGTGATGATACAGAGATATTTCAAACAGTAGTCAGATGCCTGTTTTAAGAAGTCTGTCCATGCATGGGGGACACAGGTATCTGGGGCATCTTGGTAAGATTATTAGCATCTATACTCATGGGGAAAGAAAAATGTGCAAACCATTGTTTGGGGAACAGACATATTTTCCTGTAACCACTTAGCAAAGCTCTAACACCAGTGGATTGCATTTCTAAAGAATATCACTTGATCCACTGCTTGTGGTGCAGAAGCAGAGGGAAAGGCAAGGAGGGTGTAGTTTTTTGGAGAGGTTGTCTCACTTGGATTCCAGCACTGGAAATGAACTAAAAGGAAGAAAAATATAATATTCATTCCCACAGAAAAATTTCCAGTAGAAACAGAAAAAATAAATTACATTCTGGGATGTGAATAGCAAGTGGGATGGAGAGGACAGGTAACGTGGAGTATGTTGATCAAGCCACCTGCAAATTCCCTAGGCAGTTTTCATTGTAATAATCAAGCAGAAAATGAGTTCAAAAGCACTTACCGCTTCATATAGACTTCCTTGTTGGGTTTGGTGCTCCCATCGTATGTTATAAATGTATAAAGGGGGAAAAAACCACCTATAATCAGATCTCCTTCCTTAAATACACTGGGTTTCATTCTGATGAAGCAGGCAGGATCAGTCAATCGCCATGCTGAGAGGGGAAGATAAAGGAGCAGGAAAATGAAAATAAATGGGTACATCACAGAAATGTCTCCCTGAATCAGAGCCAAAGCTTTAAGTCTGTGCACAGGATTTAGCAGACAGAGCTGAAATGGAGAATCTGTAGCCTGAAGTATATATATATATGTGTGTGTATATATATATACACACACACACACACACACACACACACACACACACATGGATGTTTGTGCTGGATATTATTATGACCTGGAAAGGGAAATCTAATTCCTGGAATGACGTCTTTTTATTCATCTTTTCCATATCCTCAAAGACAATAGGGGGAACTGGAACATATTTTGCCCTTGGGCTCTGCATCTGAGGTCCTGCACCCAGGTGGAAACCAATGGTTGAAAACATGTTTGGATTATCCTCTTCACCCATAGGTGCTATGATATCATCAAGTCCACGGATAATAAGGCTCCAGGGACAACCTTCTCTCCAGGCAATTTAGTCTAACCTTTGTCAGTGCAGCAGGTCTAGTCAATGAATTGGTGTTCATTGCATGAGAACAATGCTGTGTCATGAAGGACTCATGTTTGTCAAGATTTAGGCAAGAGCATCCTGGAATCATGCACTCCAGAGCCCATAAAGATGGGCAGCCTAAAACATGTAGGGCCCAGAGTAGCCACACAATACACCCGATATGGCAGACATAAGCCTTCATGCCATACAATGGATCACAGCCACCCACAAATCAATGTGTCACTGCCTGGATAAGCAACAGTCATGCTAAATTCAAATCTTGGAAATCAGTAGCTTAAGGACAATGTTAAAATAAATGTGCATTAGCATTATGATTCCTAAAATGTGACAACCTTCAGTCCTTATAAAGCATCCTAAACCCATAGGTTAGCAAGTTATATTGATTCATTCCTCCACCTCCAGATTGGTTTCCTCAGATATTTGTACTTTTGGGGAAACATGGCCTTACGTAAGAAACTCTTGTCTTTTCTTAACATAAGGCAGAGAAACATATCAGGAAAGCATCCCCTACACTCTACGACATCAAACATTGATGACACAGGCAATGATAGATTTCTATTACCACGATGTAAAAAGTAAAAGACTTAAGGCAACTGACTTGGAAGGGAATTTGAAGATGTGACCATCATGCAGGCCCATACCCTTACAAGGCAGGGATTTTAAGTTTTGGGAATACCGCACAAATTTATGGTCTACCACACTCAAGCTTGCCTCCTCTGACTAGAGGTAGTAATGATCCCTAAGCCTACGGATAGTAGAGCTGACAAAGCCCTAGAAACAAACAGACAACCTAAACAGACAACAAGGACTTATTCCTTATACATTCCAGGTAGGAGTGAAGGACACATATCACTGTGCTCCAGTGTGGCCTTTTTCTAGTCATAGAGGCTGGTAAGTTCTTTGCAATATTTGAGGATATGTAGGGATGGACATTATGACCAAGATTGCATTTATGTTTGTTGTCCAAGAGTTCAAAATTGGAAGAAAGAGCTATCAAAAGGAAAATGCAATCATATCCAGGTGAACCTTCCCTGGTAATATTGAGGAGCAATGTCTCCTTTTCCAATACATGATGGACAGAAGAAGACCTACCATGTAATCACATTTTTCTCTTCTTAAATCCTGGCTTTGTGGCTGAAATTTCACTTACACTACTTTGCCAAGAAGAACTTGTTGCTTGGTTCTAGATAATCTAAAGGATGCTTATGTGGAAGAGAGTGGTATCAGTGATTGAGACTCCAAGCATTGACAAGTGACTGTGGAAAAAGTTTATGAATATGGAGCAAGGCATTTTTTTTAGAAAAGTGATAGCTCTAGAATCTGAAAGGAAGATAAGAACCTTGAAATCTTCTGAATCAGGTTTAAATAGAGTTTTCAGTGTGTGAGCTTGGAGTTATTTTTTACTTTATTTTTAAGAAGTTTTAGATTATAGAAATGTTAGAGCAGAAACATGGAGGGTATCCATGTGCCCTTCTACCGCCCCCATTCATATTTTCCAATATCAATAGCATCTTTCATTAGTATGGAGCAGTTATGCCAATTGGTGAATTCATACAGAAGCATTGCTACAAACCACAGTCTATAGTTTGCAATATGGTTTTCAATTTGCACCATACAATTTTGTGAATTTTGACATTTATAATGGTTTGTATCTGTCTTTGAAAATTCATGCAGAACAATTTCAATTTCCTCAAACTTGGGGAGACAAATGCAAGCACATACAGCAAGTCTCAATAAATTTAGATATATTGAAATTACACAAAGCACTTTTTCTGACTACTGTGAAATGAAGCTGGAAATCAAAAAGGGTCGAGAACATAATTAGAAAAATTATATGGAAGTTAAACACACGCTTACACAATCAGTTTGACTTGGAGGAACTCAGCAGATAAATAGTAACTACCACAAATGAAAATGAGAAAAAACATAGAATGTATTGGTTGCAGCTAAATTAGTGCTAAGAAGGCAGCTCATTGCCTTAAATAAGTACATTAAAAAATAAACAGCCAAAAACAAAACCTTAACTACACAGCTTGAGGAAGTAGAAAAAGAACAACTATCAAATCCCAAAGCATGCAGACAGAAAGAAATAATGAATAAAGCAGAATTAAATGAAATTGAGATTAAGAAAAATTAGAAAGAATAAAGAAAATGAAAAATGATTCTTTGAAAAAAATTATAAAATTGAAAATCCCTTAGGTAGGATAGGAAAGAAAAAAAGGGAGTTGATGCAAATAAATAAAATCAGAAATGAGAGAGTGTATATCACCACTGATCCCAAAGAAACAGAGTATTATAAGAGGATATATTGAAAAAAAATTATGCCATTAATATGGACTATTTAGATGAAGGGTACAGATTTCTAGAAAGGCACATCAAACTACATTGATGAAAGAAGAAATTCAAGAAATTCAAGAACTGAGCAGTCCAATCACCAGCAATGTGATTGAAAGAGTGATAAAATTCTGTCTATCAAGAAAATCACAGGACCAGATGGAAGGATGGGCAAACTATATCAATCATTCCAGAAAGAAGTAATACTTATCCTGCCTAAAATTTTTCAAGTTTTGAGAAGAGGGAACATTACCCGACTCAGTCTATGATCACATGACCATCTCAACAGATGCAGAAAAGACATTTAACAACACACAGCCTCCTTCTTGATAAAACCACCTCAAAAGATAGGATTAGATGGAAACTTCCTCACCATGATAAGGAGCCTATAAGAAAACCCCATAGCTATCATCATACCCTATGATGAAAGGCTGTAGGCTTCCTCTCTATGATCTGAAAACAAGACAAAAATGCCACTGTCCCACTCATGGTTACCATTGCATTAGAAGTACTTCCTTGAGCACTTAGACAAGAAAAACAAATAAATGGCATCCAGTTTTGGAAAAGACAAACTTTCATTAATTGCAGATGCAATGATTCTATATGTTGAAAGCCAAAAAAAAAAAAAAATCTGCAGCATAGCCACTAGAGATGATTAAACAGTGCAGTAAAGTGGCAGCATATATGAGCAAGAGGCAAAAATCAGTTTTTCTGTGCAACAGTAATGAGAAACCTGAAGATGAAATTTTAAAAATTCTATTTCCAATAGCAATTAAAAGAATTAAATATCTAGGAATAAACTTAAGCAAGATGTAAAGAACTTGTAGGCATAAATTACACAGCATCCCTACAGCAAGTGAAATAGGACCTAAACAAATGAAAGCATATTTCATATTGACTGATTGGAAGACTAAATATAATTAAGATGTCAGTCATTTCCAAATTGACTTATAGATTTAACCCAATTCCAATAAATTTCCAACAACTTATAAACAGACTTGGAGAAGCAAATTATCAAATATATTTGGAAGTGTAAGGGGCCCCAAATAGCCAAAAAATTTTAAAAGAAAAATAAATTGGATGATGTTACTTGAACTTAAAATACAATACAAAATTACAGTTGTCAAACTTCATGGTAGGCAAGCACCGGCTGGTGATGCAATTAGGAAAAGACCTTGAATAAAGGGTCAACTCAGACAAGAGGAATATCTCAACCTACAGGTAATGTCAGGTGTTAAAATCTGCTTTTTGACCTTGAATAAAAAGGGGAGCATGAAAGGACAAATGAGATTATATGTCTATGAGTCGGGAGGTCATCAAAGGAGCCACACATATGCACCCCTCAGCAGAATCCCAGAGACAGCCAAAGTAGATAGAACCCAGGTACTGGTTCTCCTGAGGACTACAGAGACCTATTGCTTCTATGGTCATGGCAGATGGCTCTGGAGTTCAGTGCCATGTGAGATGGCCCTAATTTGGAGTTTGTGTTCCAGAGTTTGATGGAGTTGGACTCAGATGTAACCTTTCTATGCATGCTTTTTCTGTCACTTTCACTGAACCTGTGGTTGGTGCTGGGTTTGATGTATACTCAGGAGACATGAATCTCTGGACTGTCCATGTGGCAGCTGGACCCTGAGGCTCAGCAGACTTTCAACTCCTATCATCCCGTTCCTGGACTTACCCTGGTCAGCTAACAGGGAGGTGAAGTAGGTCAGCCACCACACCAGGGAGCTGAGAGTGCCTACAACTGCAAGCAGGAGAATTGCATCTGTCAACCATGTGGAATCTAAGCCCCCTTTCGATATAGAAGTGGAGTGTACACAACCATCCCATTGTCCACAGGATGGAGGAATAGAGTGTGGATTAGAATGAACTTACTGATATTCTACAATGGAACTATTGTGATCAGTAATGGAAGAAATTGAAGAATTGATGTGCAGAAAGTGACCACGGTAGCTGCTGAGTGTAGGGAAGGGGAAGAAGAAATATGAAGTGGGGGAAATTTCAAGACCTGGAGTTGTCCTGGGTCATACTGCTGGAACAGATACCAGACATTTTATGTCCTTCCATGGCCCACTGGGTGGACTGGGGAGAATGTAAGCTGCAAAGTGGTGCAGCAGTGTTCCAAAATGTATTCACCTAATGCAATGAATGTGCCACACAATGTTGAAAGAGGTTGTTGATGTGAGAGGAGTGGGATGAGGGGGGTGGGAGTATATGCAGACCTCCTATATTTTTTAATGAAATGTTTATGATAACAGAGAAAAAAATAAATGCAAAAGGAAAAAGAGTAAATTCATGTTAAGTAAATCATCCATGTAGAGCAGAATAGGAACAGACTGAAAAAGAAACTTGAGCCTCAAAAGTTCACTTAATTAGATTTGTTAATGTATAGTCATGATGGTAACACAACTTTGTGAATATAATCAACATTCATAAATTATATAACTGAATGTGGAGTAATAGGGGAAATATTGGTAGTATATATGTTGCTAAAATACAAATTAAAGGTAAGCAATGATAAGACTGTGCACTATAGTGAACCGTAAAGGAATCTATGGGTTATAATTAATAGTACAATTATATTATTCATAATTGCTAAAAGATGGAAACAATGTAAGTGTCCATCAACTGATGAATGGATAAACAAAATGTAATATATTCATACATTGGGTTATTATTCCGCTGTACCAAGAAATCAATTGGATAAGCACATGACAACAAGCAGGAACTTTCAGAATATTAGGTTGAACAAATTCAGACACAAAAGGAAGAATATTTTATGGTCTCACTGATATGATCTAAATACAATGAGTTGACTTCTGGAGTGGAACTGTGAAGTATAGGTTGGTGGCAGATGGAATGTGGGATGTATGTAGAATGTTTAATCAGGTAAAATATAAATAGGTGGTAATGGTGGCAATTGATGGCTACAAATAATGAATGTAAGAAACACTGATTTGTGGAATGAATGTGGCTGAAACAAGTAGTCAAGTGAAATTATCGTTATATGGAGGACAGCTGGAGGATGATATTGGGAATGTATAAAAATGATTTTGGAAGGAGATGAGAATTGTGGTTAATAATATAAAAGGAGGAATGGACTTCTACACATTTTTAAGAATGTGCTGATACAATCGGAACATACAAATAATATATTATATGGAATATACTTAAGAACACAACTGTAATATTTTTGAAGCAACAGCAAAGTTGGTACTATATTTTCTTTTTACAGATCTGAAATTAGGATTTATTGAAATACTTACACGGTTCATTGCTCATTACATGAAGGTATATTCTAGAGCTGACATTTTGTACACATTTACATACATTTTAAAACAATGACTGTAGACTATTTAATCACCCACTCCTCTATTGGCTAACCACTTTATTAGCAAATATTCTCTTTACCACCTTCCTTTTCTGTTTACCAGGAAAGATAGAAAAGTTCTTTGCTCTCTTTCACCTTGGCACATATTTAACTGAGGAGAATTTTACTTGGCTCCCCCGTTCCTGTTTCTATCTCTGGCACATTATAAATGATAGGAATACCAATTACCCTGTACCTGGGCACACCCTGTCATCTTTTGCTATGATATTAGAGTAGCACCTTAAAGTTT
Organism: Dasypus novemcinctus; assembly: GCF_030445035.2. NCBI lineage: Eukaryota > Metazoa > Chordata > Mammalia > Cingulata > Dasypodidae > Dasypus > Dasypus novemcinctus. Next base: position 39,957,882 of record NC_080702.1, on the reverse strand, counting down.
ACAAAACACTTTCAGTTACAACATATGAGCTTTACCTCAAAATGTGTGGTGATTTAGCCTGAAAAATGCTTTTATCTTCCTTTCAAAGATAGGAAGGTTGAAGAGCAGGGGAAGTGAGTGTTTTGCCCGAGATGACACTGAAGTTGGTACTATATTAATGCTAAAGGTTAAAAAAAGAATCAGAAATCTGGTTTTGTGAGCTATGAATATGATTAGCATTTTTTCTAATTTTTTTTCATTAATAAGGAGTGACTAGGCCGTTTAATCTCCGTTCATCTGTGTATCTTCCTGAACTCTAGAGGAACATCTGAGTTAGTAGTTGGAATTAGATGAGCTCAAAGTTCCTGGAATGAGCATTATAGGAACAATGTTTCCATAAATCGTTGAGCTGTGTTTTTCTGTTTTTTTAATTTTTTAAATTTATTTTTTTCTTTATTTTTTTAATATTACATTAGAAAAATACGAGGTCCCCATATACCCCACCCCCCTGACCCCACTCCTCCCCCCAAAACAACAATCTCCTCCATCATCATGAGACATTAATTGCATTTGGTGAATACATCTCTGAGCACGGCTGCACCTCATGGTCAATGGTCCAAACCATAGCCCACACTCTCCCACAGCCCACCCAGTGGGCCGTGGGAGGACATACAATGTCCGGTAACTGTCCCTGCAGCCTCACCCAGGACAACTCCAAGTCCCACAAATTCCCCCACATCTCATCTCATCCTCCCACTCCCTACCCCCAGCAGCCACCATGGCCACTTTCTCCACACCAATGCCACAGTTTCTTCAATTACTAATCACAACAGTTCATGAATAGAATATCAGTAAGTCCACTCTAATTCATACTCTATTCCTACATCCTGTGGACCTTGGAATGGTGTCTCCACTCCACATCTATATCAAGAGTGGGCTTAGATCCCCATGGATGCTGCATGCAATCCTCCTGCTTTCAGTTGTAGGCACTCTTGGCTCCCTGTGTGATGGTTGACCTTCTTCACCTCCTTGTTAGCTGAGTGGGGTAAGTCCAATCAACCAGAGTGTAGGAGTTACAAGTCTGTTGAGGCTCAGTGCCTGGCTATCACATGGTCAGTCCAGAGATTCAGGAACCCTGGGTATACATTAAACCCCAGCATGAACTACAATTCTGGTAAAAGTAACAGGAGAGACTTGTGGACAAAAATCACCTCTGAGTCCAGTTCCATCACACAGAAACACAAACTCCAAAGTAGGGCCAAATGACATGACACTGAACTCCATCTTCCATGACAAAAGCATCTGTGGGTCTCTGGAGCCCTCAGAAGAACCAATGCTTAGGGTTGTATCTATTTTATCTGTCTCTGAGAATCTGCTGAGGTGTGCATAAGGGCAACTCCTCTGATAACCTCCCAGCTCTTTTTGGAGACTCATGGCCATGTAAACTCATTTATCCTGAAAGAAGTTGATGTGGGATGAGTGGCGGGTGTGGGGAGTGGGGCATCTGGAAGCCCCTTATATTTTTTAATGTTACATTTTGTTAGATCTATTTATCTTTTAAAAAGATAAAAAATTTAAAAAATAGAAGTAAATAAATATATAAATATCACCAAAAATTTATAAAAATGTAGACTATAATGTAAACCATTATGTAACCAAAATTTTATGAGTGTGCAGTCTAAAATGTATACAATAATGCAAACAATATTGAAACTATGATTATTATCTGTGTTTCAATATCTGTACATCAGTCGCATCAAATGTAACATTCACATGTATAAAGATCATTTCTCGGGAAGGGGGAAATGGGTTTGATATTGAGCCCGTGGGAGTCCCCTATGGTCTATATATGGCTTTACTGTGACCTAAAACTTTTTTGAAGACACACACAAAAAAATGGAGACACTGAGGAAGAAACGGAAGAGATTGCCTTGCCACTGTACATACAGGGCAAAACCTATTACAGTGATGAAAGGGAAAACATCAAAAATTTTCTTATAATATTTTTCATTCTTTTATTATTCCAGTTCATTTTTTACTTTATTTTAGTTTTTCTAAATTGTTATATATTCTAATTCTAATCTTTAACCTATCATTACCATTGCATTTTCCTCTTAATTGAATTTGGCAAGATATTAGGCTTCATTTTTTTAAGAAGTTTTGGATTACAGGGGTTTTCAACTCTGTCACGGGAGGAGCACAGATGGGGCATGTCCTTGATGGGGATGCATGTGTTGGAGGGAATTTTCCAAGGCATGCATATAGGATATGTAGATATGTTTGGATGTTGATGGGTTATGACATAAGAGGTAGAGTTTCACAGGACAACTAAGGGAGTGCTGAGGTCCCATTCTGGGAATCTCTGTTGCACTCCCCAATGGAGGAGCAGCAATCCCCCAAGTACAAGGGCAAAGAGCAGTGAAAAAGAAAGTTTCAGTGATGGGTCCTTGATACTGATGATTATGCTTATGAGTCTGTGCTTGAAATTGTTGATGTAGGAGGAGTGGGAGTGTGGAGAGGAGGGTATATGATAACCTCTTATATTTTTTATTGTAACATTATATGCTTTACATGTGTCTTTAAAAAATGATAATAAAAAATATTTCTAAATTTCAACTAGGCCTAGGGTTGCGAGGTGTGTAAGAGTTTCCTCCTGAGAGCCTCCATTTTGCTCAAATGTGGCCACTGTCTAAGCAAAAAATCAGCATGTTAATGCAATACATTTCCCCCAGCATGGGTCATGACTACTGGTGATGAGCCTCCCTGGGACTGAGGGATTACTGTCAATCATTACCTAATGATGAAAGTTGAAAACAACTTGAATAAAAATGGTAAAGGCAAATGAGTTATATTGCTAAGAGACCTCAAAATAAATTAGGAGGTCATCAAAGGATTTGCTTATGCATGTCTCAGTAGGATCCCAGAGAAACTGAATGGAGATATAACCCCAGGAAGTGGTTCCCCCGAAGGCTGCAGAGACAACCAAGTCCTAGGGTAATGGCAGATAGCCTTGGAGTTCCGTGCCGTGCTATTGGACACTATTTTGGAATTTGTGGACATGAATAGGACATGTGCCAGCTGGACCCTGACCCTCAGCAGAGCTGCAACACTGACTCTCTGCTTCATTGGACTTACCCAGGTCAGCTAACAGGGAGGGGAGGATGGACAACCAGCACACCAGTGACCCAATGTGTCTACAACTGCAAGCAGGAGAATCACATCCATCAACCATGTGGGGTCTAAGCCCACTCTCAATTTAGAGGTGGAGTGGACATCACCCTCCCTCAGTCTACAGGATGGAGGAATAAATGTGGATTAGAGTGGACTTATTGGTATTCTATGCTAGAATCACTGTGACTATAGCAATGGAAGAATTTGTATCATTTATGTGGAGACGAGGGCCACAGGAGGTGCTGAAGGCAGGGAGAGTGAAGAAGAGTTTTGATATTGGGGTATTTTCGGGTCTTGGAATTGTCCTCAATGATATTGCAGGGACAGACACGGGGATTATATATATATATCCTTAACCCACTGAATGGGCCTGGGGGGGGGGGTGTAAATTGCAATGTAACTAATAATTCATGTGGTGTATCAGTGCTCCAAAATGAATTCATCAAATGAAATGAAAGTGCCACCCTAAAGAAAGAGGTCATTTTTTTTGAGGCTGGGAGGTGGGGATTGGGGTACATGGGAACCTCTTAAATTTATATCTAGAATGGGATTAGGTATAGTACTTAATACTAATTAATGTACTATCCAATTCATAAGTTTCTCTTTGAGGTGCAATTAACAAGTATATGTTTCAGGTTTGCAATACCTTACATCTTATATCTCCATGGGATCAGGCAATAATGCCAGTTATGTTTAACTTCTACTCACAGTACTGTGGTGATCATTGTTCCACTTGGTATGTCCTTCACAGAGCCAACAAGTTGCACCATCATTGACCTTAGGGAGAAGCTAGGAAGGTAGGTTCCTGTATTCCACCTGCCTGGTGTGTAGCACCCTTCAGTACTATGAAACAATGCCAATCTGGAGGTGATATCCATTGTACATTTGTCTGTACTGAGCCATCACTGGCTGCTGCAGGAGTTTGAAACTGCAATGTAGTCTCCATTGACTTTAGGAGCACAACCAGAGATGTAGTAGATGATTTTATTACTTTAGGGATCAGTGAATAACTTAACCAAAAACTCAAATGGAGAGGAAACCTGCAGTGTATCAAGGGAGTTTTTTGAAAGCACAAGAAAATTTGACAATGCTGAAGTTCATCTCTTGATTTTTATACTTTTTAAAAACTTTGTATACAATGCATTACATATCAAGTGAAGATTTAATACTTTGATTTTTACCTTTACACTTCTACCATGAAGACATTATTTAGCAGGTATTTTATTTTAGCAGTAGAGGAAAAACTACTCCTTTCTTAAAAAAAAAAAAAAGAAAACAAGATTTCCAATGGAATCAAGGAAACTTTTTTAATACCACCACTTGAATAAGCAATCAAGGTGACATCCAGACAGATTTTACTGCTATGAAGTTACTTTTTGCTGTTTCTAGCTAATAATGGCTCTTAGAAATGGGCATTTAAATGCTTCAGTTTAGAAGAGGCTTTTTCAAATTCCTTATACTTAACCACAACTAGCAATTAAATAAATTCCACTTGTGATTTATACATTAAATCCACTCCCAAGACAGTATTGACATTTAAAGGCTTGTAATTAGGTGACCTTTCACCATTACTCAATTTTTAACAGGTAAACCCCAAATCTGATTTCCAAGACACAAGTAAACTGACAATGTTAAACACAGATTTCATAGGTGAATGCAAGGTTAAGCACACATACAAACAAAATATTTATAACTTTAGCATTTCTAGAAGCTCTTTGATCTCAACTGATGGCACGTGAGTTTTCTTATTGTCCAGGAGATTCTTATTAACTGGTCTGGATGTTGGTCTCTATTCGTAACTTTCATAGGCACAACTGAGTTTAAACTAATAGAAGATTGAGGTTTAATTTTTCATTTCTTTAAGGAGACATGACTTGAGCTTTCTGGACATCAGATCTATCTGTCTTCTTTTCTTACATGGGTTTAAGTGGAATTCAGGGTCATTTACAGAGGCTGCTCTTCGCTATATTGGGGCCATGTAGGCCAGCAGGAGGCAGAATTTCCTGATTCCTGAAAAGAGACTCCTATGGGGAATGTGTTGGTATGCTAGCAGTTGTGCCCATTATTCTAGGAAGAATGAAGAATCATCTTTTAGCCACCAATCTGGCATCCCAGAGTACTATTCTGCCTGAAATGTTCACCACTCCACACAATTTGAAGCTGATCCCCTGTCCCAGCATACTGAAAATTTCAACTCTCAGAGCCTGCCTAGCCTAGAGGCATCCTTACAGGTGACATAAATCTTGGGGGATATCTGATGCTTCAGTTCAGTGTACCCAAGATGAGCTGGTGGGAGATATTCTGAGCATTCAGAAGTGTGTGAGATAAGTCTCAGGGGATATTTGGCTGTCCTTTAAATGGAAGGGCCAAGCAATGGGACTCTTCACAGTTTACTACTCTGGTTCTCATCATCTCTGATATTTCAGGGTCTTTGATTGACCGCATGATTACCCAAACAGAAGTTTTTGAGTTTAATCTCAGGAAATATTTGACTACTTTCTGATTCTTGCTACTCTGATCATAACAGAGTCCCTGGTTCCAGGCATTCCTGGGGCCATTTGAACTTGGAAGACCAATCGAATAGATGAGATGCCTTCCAAATTAAATACTGTTCCTTCCATGGAGAAGAGTCAGAAAACGTATTATCCATATCCCTCCAGAAGTCTTACACTCAGTCCTAGTTTTAAGATTTTACTGACTGATAATTTCCCAGCATATGGTATACAAAAATATTTGAAGATTCTTTGGGTATTTTCATAGTAGCCAAAGTTCCAAATGACAACAGAGGGAGTACAGAGTTTCAAGCCAGGGGAGCTCTCTCACATTCCCCAAAAGAACAACAACAATCCCCCAAGAGCAATGGCAAAGTCCAACAAGGAAGGATGGCCCAATGATGAGTTCTTGATATTGATGACAATACTTATGAACCTGTGTGTCTGAAACATGAACTATGCCTAGAGTTGCAGAGTGCCTAAGAATTACCTAATGAGAACCTCCACGTTGCTCAAACATGGCCTCTCTCTAAGCCAAACTCAGCATGCAAATGCATTACCTTCCCTCCAGCATGGGACAAGACTCCTGGGGATAAGCCTCCTTAGTGCTGAGGGTTTAACCCCAATCAATAACTTGTGATGCAACTAGAAAAAGACCTTGAATAATTGGGGAAATGGTAAAGACAAATAAGTTTATATTGTTAAGAGTCTTCAAAAGAGAGTTGGGAGGATATCAGAAGGGTTACACTTATGCATGACTCAGCAGAATCTCAGACACTGACAAAGCGGATACAACCCCAGGTACTGGTGCTCCTGGAGGCTATGGTGATACACAGGTTCTATGATCATGGCAGTTGGCTCTGGAGTTCAGTGCCTTGTCAGTGGGCCATAATCTGGAATTTGTGCTCCTGAGTGTGATGGAGAAGGACTCCAATGTGATCTTTCTATACATGCCTCTTCTGTTACTCTTACAGAACCTGTGGTTGGCACTGGAGTTGGTGTATACTCAGGAGACTTGAATCTTTGGACTGGTCGTGTGCCAGCTGAGCCCTGAGCTTCAGCAGTGCTGCACCTCCTAGTCTCCAGTCCGTTGGTCTTACGCAGGTCAGCTAACAAGGAGGTGAAGATATTCAACCACAATACCGGTTAACCAAGAGTGCCTAAAACTGAAAGCAGGAGATTTGCATCCATCAACCATGTGGGATCTTAGCTCCCTCTCAATATAGAGGTGGAGTGGAGGTCAGCATCCCATGGTCCACTGGGTGGAGGAATAAAATATATAAGAATGGACTTACTGGTGTTCCACTATAGAAAAATTATGACCTTAGCAATGGAAGAAATTATATCATTGATGTGGAGACTGTGGCCAAAGTAGTTGCTGAACGGAGGGAGTGGAAAGAATAGATGTGATGTGTGGGCATTTTCTGGACTTGGATTTGTCCTAAATGATATTCATGGTCAGATGCTGAACATTATATTCTGCGATAACCCACTGAATATCCTGGGAGACAGTGTATACTACAATGTAAATATTCTCCTAGCATTGCAGCAATACTCCAAAATGTGTTTATCAAATGAAATGAATATCTCTCAATGATGAAAAAGGTGGTTGATGTGGGAGGAGTTGGTTCAGTGGATGTGGGGTATATGGAAATCTCATATTTTTTAATGTAACATTTTTGTGATCTATGTATTCTCAAAAATACAATTAAAATATAAAATAAAATAACGGTCATTAACTGATTAGAGATTAATGGTGCTATCTAATAGGCCTTGGTGCCTTGAGGCAATGGCTTCCTTTCTAGCAAAGGTTGCTTCCCAGTTTCACTGTTTTTAAGACATTCCAAAGCATCTAACAAAAATCTGTAAAGAGAAATTCAGTAGCAAGAAGTGGAAAGGTAAAAACATGGGTTAAGGTTAAACAAGCAAAAGTATCCTGGCTTGTGACCACCCTGGGGAAAGGGAACTTCCACAGCATCCATTTTGGCACTGCCTGCCACTGGACAGGCCTGCAAAGTTGTGGGCCCCAGAAGCCCCAGGCTCCCCATTACTGCTGTGCACCACATAGGGTAGAGAGTAGGAGAAGACAATGGTCGCCAGCCCCAAGGGCAGAGCCGACAGCTGCTAAAATTACTTAAAAGAGCATCATAGGGCAGTGTGCTCCTGTTTTGTACCCCAGACCACCCCGCTGGGGTCAGATGTAACAAGCCCAGGCTTGTGGCATGGACACAGTGAGTTCCAATGCCCCAGCCCCTTCCCTTCTGGGATTTCATCCAATGGGGGCTCATAGGCTAACCCATTTAAAATGAAAAAAAAAAAAAAGGAAGGCTTCAAACAAGCTGCAGGCTATAGTTTCACTCGGCAATAAACTCGTGGATGGGCTCACCAAATATGTCACCAGATTTTGTTTAGGTTCTTGACTATGCTGCAGAAATGAATTGCAAGAGCTGGTCAGGTGAGCTAGTCCAGTAATTTATTCAGGTAGGAAGGAAGAGAAATGGGAGAAAATAACAGTTCAGGGGTCCCAGGTAGAGAGGCAAAGCCTAAAAAGTGATGAGGAGGGCTGATTTAAAGACTGCAATCCCACTTTGTAGGTTATAAATCCCCAGGCTTACTTGCATAGTGATCCAAGATGGGGAGAAGACAGCCAGAGTTTGGGCCCAGTGGAGAGAGCGAGAGCTTCATGCTCAATTTTGAACTGTCAATTATCCCACCCCTGGCTTATGGCACAGGAGGAGTTCAACTGTTTACCATTTTGAATGCTCATTTCTCCCATCAATCTCACATGAGGGCCCAATGATAACGTCCTTGGGGAGTATCTGGGTCTGCTTGTGGCTTGCAGAGGAGGTCTTTGATGTGGCAGAATCTTGCCAAGGGTCTTCCAGCAGCCATCTTGTGGTTTGTCATGTCCACAGCGACTTCATGCCAAGTTCCAGATCCATCTATTGATTCCCTAGCTTACTAGCCTGCTTCATGTCTTTTTAAAACTCTACTTGTGTCTGTATATGAGTTCAATATATATCTTCATATATTGGGATTGTAATATCAAAGTTACAAGTGAAAATTCTTAGTGGAGCTCTATTTGAATTGAAATATCAAATATGCAGTTATACATGTGAAGAAGTATTCCTAGATCCCAAATTAAGCTAAGCAGAATGGAGAGGTAATATAGAAAACTGGATATAGAAACTATAGGGAAAGGAAAAATATTTTCTTAGACTCTCTAATCTGCACTACTGCCTAGGCATTTTCTTTGAAAGAGCTGTGGGGAAAAGACAGTGTGATAGATTAAAACTCAATCTTCTGATGTGGGGAATTAAAAATCATAGTTACCCTGTGATTCCTCAATTTAAACATTTTAGCAGCCTTAAAATAAAGGTGGTTAATAATCTTATTACTGAATTTCAATAAGAGAAAAAAAAATCCTTGAAAGCTAAGGAAAGACAGTTTCTAAAGTATAATTAAAACAAATAAAACATGATGTAAGTTGTAAATTCATGTCTAGAGAAATTAAGTTAAAGAAATGTAGGTCTGTCCTCTTTAAATGGATAAAGTAAATTCCATGTTTGCTAAATGGAATTTAAGGTAATCGAAGCTGGCTAGTAAAATAGGATATCAATAGGTAGATTTGGACCTGGCAAAGACTCCATGTTGACATCAATATCCTGAAGATGGCTGCTGCAAGAACCACAATCAAGATTTCCTTCAGAAGCCAGGAAACCACTGATACTTCCCAAGGACTTTATCTTTTGGCCATTCTGGGCGATTGATGAGTGGGGTAATTAATCAAAACAGTAAATAGCTGGAACTCCTCCCCTGCTAGTAGCAAAGAGACAGAATAATTAATGGTTTAAAAATCGAGAATAAAGATCTCTTTGCATTTTCTTGCATTCACTCTGTCCCAGTGCCTTTTCCTGCCATCTTCACCCTGCTTTTGCCATTTATCCCCTGCCATTATGGCAACAAGTAAAACCTGGCAACTTATTATCTATAAAGTGGAATTGTAGTCGGTAAATCAGCCTGCTTTACTACTCTCCAGCCCCTTTCTCTCTACCTGGGACCCATGATTAACCATTTATAAAAAGCTTAATTGATATTAATGCAAAAAGTAATTTAATAATATGGAAACATGTTGGAACCATTGAGAATCTTCAGTTTTCATAAAATAACTGAGAAAGTCTGCATATTAAAGTAGTGGTAAAGCCTAAAACGATAAGGTATATATTAGATGGGAAGTTTTTAAGAAAAGTTCACAAAAATCATAAGAAAATAAATAATATAAAAATGCTTTTAAAGAAAATTTAAATATGTAAAAATCAAAAGAAACCTCAGGATTATTAAACTCCTGTACATTCAAACCAGGTCTTCAATAAACTGCATTTTGCCTCTCCATTGGAGTTATTGGCTAGGTTGTTCACGGATCCCTGAGAAACTTAAAGTTATCTACTAAATCTCTGGTTGTGCTCCTGAAGTGGTTGGAAAATACATTACAGTCTCATACTTCTGCAGTAGCCAGTGGTGGCTCAACATGGTCAAATACACAATGGATATTGCCTGCAACCTGGCACTGTCTCATAGTGCCAACCATATGATGCACCAGGCTGGTAAAATAATGTAGTCCACCTTCCTAGGTTCTCTCTAGGTTTAATGGTGCTGCAGCTTGCTGGCTGTGTTAAGGACATACCAAGTGGAACACTGATTTCCAGAGTGATGTAAGTAGAACTTAAACAAAATCAGCATATAGCCTGCTCCTATGGAAAGATAACATCTACAATATTGCAAACCTGGAGCTTAGTTCTTAAAAAGAACTAACATGCAATTAAAAATTGCAGCTCAGATGGTGGAGCAAGATGGTGTCTGAGTGAGTGCACCTTATAATTTCTCTTATAAAGAGGTGGCTGAATAGGGTTGGAATTTTGCTGGACTGGGCTGTTTTGGGTGTTTGCAGGGCAGGAGGTGTCTGGACAATGATTTAGTGGGACAGTGACAGAGAAGATTATTGTAAAAGGTGTAATTTTGGGTCTCTTTCACAGAGATAGGGGTTGTGTGTGGGACGCTTCCCCCTGGGTCTGGCAGGCTGGCAGTGGTGATTCTTGGAGGCTTTACCGTGCTTGGGAGTTCCCAAGCCCTGAGCGAGCTATTAGGGGGTTTGCAGTGTGGGAGGTGTCTGGAAGTCGATTTGGTGAAACAGAGATTTAGGCGATTCTTGTGAGACGTGGAATTTTGGGTTTCAGACATGGAGATCAGAGCTTCCGACTAGATCCCCTCCCACTAGGGCTGGTGGCCGATCTCCAGTGGTCCTTGAATTGTTTGTATTACACTGGCGCCCCCAGCAGGCTGTTTTGGAGGACTGCAAGGCGGGATGTGTCTGGAAGCCAATTTGGTGAGACCGAGACAGGGGAAATTTTTGCAAGACGTGGAATTTTGGGTTTCTGACACGGAGATCAGAGCTTGCGGCTGGAGCCCCTCCACCTAGGGCTGGTGTCCCATCTGTGGTGGTCCCTGAATTGTTTGTAGTAGAGTGGTGTCCGCAGCAGGCTGTTTCAGGGGCTTACAGGGAGGGAGGTGTCCTGAAGTCAACTTGGTGAGACAATGACATAGGTGTGGAACACGGGACATGTGGTGCAGCGATGCCCGGAGATGTACTCACCAGACACAAAGGATGTGACATGATGATGGGGGAGAGTGTTATTGTGGGGGATGTGGTGGAGTAGAGGTGGTTGGGGTGAATGGGGACCTCAAATTTTTTTAATGTAATATCTTTTTGAGAAAATGAATAAATTGAGTAGAATTTGAAAAAAAATAAAATAAAATAAAATTGATATACAAAACTTAAAAAAAAAAGAATAGATGGAAGCAGGGTAACTGGGGGCAATGTAAGTGTTCCATGAGATCATGCAATGATGAATATAAGATATGTTAAATCTCACCAAAAATGTATAAAAATCTATAGATTAAAATGTAAATAAAAATTTAGAAAATTGAAAAGTCTAAAATATAAACCATAATGTAAACAAAAAAAAAAAATAGACTCTTGTGAGAGGTGGAATTTTGGGTTTCTGACACAGAGGTGAGAGTTTGTGGGTGTGACCCCTCCCCCTAGGGCTGGCGCTGAGCTTCAGGGAACCCGGAAAGCTGTGTTATACTGCAGCGCTCCAGGCTACCTGTTAACTGGATGCATAGTTCCCAGGTCTGTGTCCCCTAAACCCTGGTGGCCCACAACCCAGAGACTCACACCTCTTGAGTTTGCAATATCACAGATTTCCCACGCCTGAATCTACCATGCCCTGAGGTCCATCTGAGGACCTTGACTGTTCTAGCCCTTGGCGTTTGAGTGGTTTTTTTACCTTTTTTCTTTTTTTATTGTCTTGGTTGCTAATATTGCAATTATCTCCTGGTGTTTTCTCCCATTGTATCCCCCAAGGTCCTTTTTTGTTTATTTAGGATTTTTTTTCTTTCTTCTTTTTTTTCTTGCTTGTTTCCCTCGTTTGCTTGGCCCACGCCCCTTTTTTTCTTCTCTTCTTTTTTCTTTTTTCTCTTTTTCTTCTTATTCTATTTTATTTATACAATAGGTGCTGCAGGGAGTGGCTCATATTTGCTGTATTTCCTCATCCTTCATTTTCTCATTTTTGTGTGATTCGATTTTGTCCACCTACACTATTCCCTTTCACCCACATCTTGATATCCTCCATCATTTTCTGTCTCTCTTACAGTCCACCTCCCTTTCTTTGGTCCCCAAACTGTCTAACTTTCAATTTCAAATAACTTTCTTCTGTTTTCTGTCTTTTATCCATTCAATATTATTGTCTTTCTTTTCTTTTTCCCTCTCTTATGAAAATACTGACTTTTTAATTTGTACTATATTCCTCTCATTATTCAGTTGACTATCTCATTATAGGTGCTCTACTTACAGCTATAACTCTCCACAACTTACATGAATCTAATATCCATTCTCCCATGTATCACATTGCTGCTCTGCTAACATTTACTACCAATACTATTTTACACATTTTCTTTTCTTACACAATTTCCTTGCCCGGGCCCTAATATATTCCTTCAAAGTGAACTTAGCCAGCAATAAGAAATTAGAATAAGAAGAACAAAGTAACAAAGAGAAGACATAACACTTATGCAAGAACAAAAACTAATAAATCACCAAGACTAGACAAAGAAGATAAGGAATGGATTATACTGGTCAAGACAAAATGATGATCAGGCAGAAACAAAAAACTACAAATCAAACCAATAATCAGGAAAAGATGGCCAAATACAATGAACAAACTAAAAACCAGAAAGAAAAGGAGAACATTGGCCAAGTATTTAAAGATCTCAAAACATATATTATAGACCAACGTAATGAAGTAGAGGAAGAGTTTAACAATATGAAGAAAACATTTGGAGAGAAAATTGCAGACATATGCAAAAAGATAACAGATTTGATGGGAATGAACACCACAGTTCAAGAAATAAAAAATACACTCGCAGTAAATAGCAGCAGATTAGAAGAGGCAGAGGAGAGAATTAGTGGCGTGGAAGACAGTACATCAGAAATCAAACAGATAGAAGAATTGGTTGATAAAAAGATAGAAAAAATACAGCTAGGACTTAGGGACCTGAATGACAATGCAGAATGCATGAACATACATATTATAGGCATTACAGAAAGAGAAGAGAAGGAAAAGGGGACAGAAGGGGTGTTGCAGGAATAATGGCCAAAAACTTCCCAAATCTACTGAGAGAGATGGATGTACATATCCAGGAAGCACAATGCACCCCAAACATCATAAACCCCAACTGGCCCACCCCAAGACATATACTTGTCAAATTATCCAACACTCAAGACAAAGAGAAAATTCTAAAAGCAACAAGAGAAAAGAAAACCATCTAATACAAGGGAGCCTCATAAGATTAAGTGTTGATTACTCATCTGAAACAATGAAGGCAAGAAGGCAGTGATATAATATAGTAAAGGTACTAAAAGAAAAAAAATTTTCAACCAAGAATACTCTAACCAGCTAAACTAGCATTCAAAAGTAAGGGAGAGTTCAAAATATTCACAGATAAACAGAAATTGAAAGAGTATGCCACAAGAATCCTCCCCTTCAAGAAATACTAAAGAGAGTTCTGCAGGAAGAAAGGAAAAAAACAGGAGAGGCAGACTTGAAGGAGAGTGTAAGAGCAACAAAAATGACAAAAACAGAAGGAAAAAAATAAACAAAATATGAAAAATGCAAGTCCAATCAATATATGGCTAACATAATTCCTTGAATGTAAACACACTGAATGTCAATGGATTAAACTCACCTATCAAAAGATTCAGACTGGAACACTGGATAAGGAAATACGACCCATCTATATGCTGTCTACAAGAAACACCTCTTAGATCCAGAGATGCATGGAGGTTCAAAGTGAATGATTAGAAAACAATCTTACAAGCAAACAATAACCAAAAAAAAGGCAGGACTAGTTATATTAATATCAGACAAAATAGACTTTAAATGCAAAAGAATTGTGAGAGACAAAGAAGGGTACTACATATTAGTGAAAGGGGCAAACTCTCAAGAAGGACAAATAATCATAAATATTTATGCTCCTAACAAGGGCGCCTCCAAATACACAAGGTAAACACTGGACAAACTAAGTGAAAGAATAGATGCCTCCACAATTAGAGTGGATGATTTTTATATACCACGATCAACTTTGGACAGAACATCTCAAAAGAGAATCATTAAAGAAACAAAATATTTGAACATTATCTTAGATGAGCTGAATCTAATAGACATATACAGATTATTAAACCTGAATAGAGCAGGACATACATTTTTCTCAAGTGCACATGGATCATTCTCCAAGATAGAACATATGCTAGGCCACAAAGAAAGGCTCAATGAATTCAGAAAGATCAGAATCATACAAAATAATAGCTCTCACCACAGTGGAGTGAAGCTGGAAATCTGCAAGGGCCACAGGCCCAGATTTCACATCAAGATATGGAAATTAAACAGCACACTCTTAGAAAAACAGTAGGTCAAAGAGGAAATCTCAAAAGAAATTAGTAACTACCTTGAAACTAATGATAATGATAAAACAACATACCAAAACTTATGGGATGCAGCAAAAGCTGCACTGAGAGGGAAATTTATAGCCTTAAATTGATACATCAAAAAAGAATAAAGAGCAAAAATTGAAGAATTAATTGCACATTTGGAAGAATTAGTAAAAAAACAGCAAAATAATCCCACAGGAAGAAGAACGAAAGACATAACAAAGATGAGAGCAGAACTAAATGAAATAGAAAATAAGAAAGCACTTGAAAAGATAAACAAGACCAAGAGCTGGTTCTTTGTGAAGATCAATAAAATTGAAAAACCCTTAGTGAGACTAACAAAAAGAAAAAAAAGAGAGAGAAGTTGCAAATACACAAAATAAGAAATGAAAAAGGAGATATCACCAATGGCCCCACAGAAATAAAGACTATCATAAGAGGATACTTTGAAAAAATATATTCCCACAAAAATGACAATTCAGAGGAAATGGACAAATTCCTAGAAACACATAAACAGCCTATATTGACGAAAGAAGAAATTGATGATCTCAAAAAAAATCACAATTAAAGAGACAGAATCAGTCATTAAAAACTTCCCAACTAAGAAGAGCCCAGGGCCAGATGGCTTTACAGGTGAATTCTACAAAACATTCCAGAAAGAACTAACACCAATCCTGCTAAAACTCTTCCAAAATTCAAAACATAAGGAACATTACCGAACTCATTCTCTGATGCCAACATTACCCTAGTACCAAAGCCAAACAAAGACAACACAAGAAAGGAAAATTACAGACCAATTTCTCTAATGAACCTGGAAGCAAAAACACTCAACAAAATACTTGCTACCGTACTCAACAACACATTAAATGAATTATACCCCATAACCAAGTAGGATTCATTCCAGGTAAGCAAGGATGGTTCAACATAAGAAAATCAATCAATGTGATACACCATATAAACAGATTGAAGGGAAAAAATCACATGATTATATTTATAGATGCAGAAAAATGCATTTGAGAAAATATAGCACCCTTTCTTGATAAAAACACTCCAAAAGGTGGAATAGAAGGAAATTTTTTGAACATGATAAAGAGTATATATGAAAAACCCGCAGCCAACACCGTTTACAATGGTGAAATCCTAAAATCCTTCCCTCTAAGATCAGGAACAAGACGAGGATGCCCACTCTCTCCCCTTCAATTTAACATTGACTTATAAGTACTTGCTCGAGCACTGAGGCAAGAACCACATATAAAATGCATTCAAATTGGAAAGGAAGAAGTCAAAATTACGTTGTTTGCAGATGACATGATGCTATACATAGGAAACCCAGAGAGATCTACAACAAAACTTCTAGAACTCATAAATGAGTTTAGTAATGTCACAGGGTATAAGAAAAATGCACAAAAATCAGTAGCATTTCTTTACACCAATAATGAGCAAGCTCAGGAGGAAATAAAGAAACAAATACCATTTACAATAGTCAATAAAAATTCAAATACCTAGGAATAAATTTAACTAAAGATGTAAAAAATTTATACACAGAAAACTACACAAAACTGTTCAAGGAAATCAAATAAGAACTAAATAAATGGAAGACTATTCCCTGTTCATGGATAGGAAGACTAAATATTATTAAGATGTTTATCCTTCCAAAACTGATCTACACATTCAGTGCAATCCCAATAAAAATCAACACAGCCTTCTTTAAGGAACAAGGAAAACTAACTATGAAATTTATTTGGAAAGGAAAGAGGCCCCGAATAGCCAAAGACAAATTGAAAAAGAAAAATCAAATGGGAGGAATAACGCTACCTAACTTCAAAACATACTACAAACTTACAGTAGTGAAACCAGCAGGGTATTGGCATAAGGACAGACACACAGACCAATGGAACTGAATTGAGAGTTCTGACATAGATCCTCATATATATAGCCATATAATATTTGATAAAACCACCAAAACCTTTCAACTGGGAAAAAAGAGCCTATTCAACAAATGGTGCCTTGAGAATGGGATATGCACATGTAAAAGAATGAAAGAGGATTACCATCTCACACCTTATACAAAGATCAACATAAGATGGATCAAAGACCTAAATATAAGAGCCAAGACCATAAAGACTTTGGAAAGCAGTATAGCGAAGCATATACAAGAACTTGTAATAGGAAATGGCTTCATGAACATCACACCAAAAGCACGAGAAGCAAAAGACAAATAGATCAATGGGACATCCTCAAAATTAAAGCTTCTGCACCTCAAAGGAGTTTGTCAAGAAAGTAAAAAGGGAGCCTACACAATGGGAGAAAATATTTGGTAACCATATATCAGATAGGAGACTTATAACTTGCATATATAAAGAAATCCTATATCTTGAAAATAAAAAGACAAACAACCCATTTAAAAAATGGAAAAAAGATTTAAACAGACACTTCTCCAAAGAAATAAAATGGCTAAAAAGCACATGAAAAAATGTTCCAAATCTCTAGCTATCAGGGAAATGCAAATCAAAACCACAATGAGATACCATGTCACTCCCATAAGATTGGCACCTATGATAAGAAACAGAAGACTACAAATGCTGGAGAGGATGTGGAGGAATGGGAACAGTCATCCACTGCTGGTGGGAATGAAGGAGGATCCAATCATTCTGGAGGGCAGTTTGGTGGTTTCTCAAAAAACTAACCAAGGATTTGCCATATGACCCAGCAATTCCACTGCTGGGTATATACCCAGCAAAATTAAAACAAGGACAAAAACCGATATGTGCACAACATATGTGGCATTGTTCACTATCACCAAAAGTTGGAATTAACCCAAATGCCCAACAGCAGATGAATGGATCAATAAAATGCGGTATATACATACAATGGAATACTACTCAGCTTTAAGAACAAATACACTACAAACACACGTGATAACATGGATGAATCTTGAGAACCTTATGCTGAGTGAAGCAACACAGCCATTGAAGGACAAATACTACATGACCTCAATTATATGAAATAAGTAAACCAAGCTGCCTCAGAGACTAGAGACTGGATGATAGGCTTACAGTAAATCGGGGGGGGGGGGGAGTAGAGGAAGAATGTAAGGTGACATTTACATGGGTGAAATCTATGATAAGCTGGAGGTAAGTATGCATACAAGGAAGGGATAAAATGGGTGAATAGGGTCACCTTTAATTGGGGCTTTGCAGGCTTGAGGGGACTAGGGATGGGAGGATGGGTAACATTGCTCAAGAAATTAGGGGGAGGGTGGGGCAACATACAAACGGAGATTGTCAGGTATTTGGTTGAGAGTATAATACTGAGAAAACCTTTTCAAAAATATAATAAGGAAAGTTGCCTCTTAAGTTACTTAAAGGGGTTAATCTGACTCAGGACAGACCCCTAGGGAATATGTGAATGCTCATTTTGCCAGAGTGGGTTATATCATTGGGTAGAGACCATATGATGAGAGTAAAGGTATACCCACATCCTGGGGAGGACTGAGGCCATGAAATAGAGTCAACTGTATATCTCAAGAGAAATGGTGTCTCCCAGGGCATTCGGGCAGTTGAGCATGTCAAGCCCTCAACACTGGTGCAAGTATCTCTGAACATGGCTCTTCAAGAAATGAAGATTAACTGTCACTGTGGGCCCTAAAGGGAGGGGGAAATAGGTATTGAATAGATGGAACCAGTGTAACTGTGAGGGCAATAGAAGTGTTTCACAAGAGTACGCAAGGATGGATATGACATGTAAAGTTACACCAAAAATATACAGGGGCTGATAGGATAAAATGTATATCATAATGTTAAACGAATGATAACTGAAAATTTAGGAAATTGTATAGTCTAAAATATAAACCACAATGTAAACACAAATATTAACTTGTTTGAAAGCTATTGTCTCAATATCTGTACATCAGTTTCAGTAAATATGGTATGAACATGTTAAAAGATTATTGCTGTGGAAGGGAAAAGGTTTTATGTTGGATATGTGGGAGTACTGTATATTGTATATATGAATTACTGTGATCTAAAACTCTTGTGAAGATAAGCTTAATAATTAGAAAAAAAGAAAAAGGTAGGATGTAGAATTTTTCCAAATTAATATGTATTCTATATCTAAACTTTAAACTCATCACTACATTCCATTTTACTATTAAGGGAACCTGGCAATATATTGCGCTTTACTTTTCAGGAAGTTTTGGATCACAGAGTGGTTCAACAATGGCAGCGGAGGAATACTGGTGTAGGATGTTATTAACAGGGGACACATGGTAGGCAGGGAGTTCTACAGGGCATATATCCAGGGTACGTAAAAATGTTTGGATATTTTCATAGTGGAAACAATTAAAAACAACAACTGAGGGAGTGCTGAGTTCCTAGCCAGGGGAGCTCTATCACAATCCCTAAAGGAACAGCAACAATCCCCCAAGTGCAATGGCAAAGATCAAAAAGGAATGAAGGTCCAACAATGAGCCCCTGATACTAATGACTATTCTTGTGAGCATGTGCACCTGAAATAAGAACAAGGTCTAGAGCAGGAGTGTGCCTAAGAGTTCCCTCCTGAGAGCCTCTGTGTTACTGAAATGTGGCCAGTCTCGAAGTGAAACTCAGCATGTAATGCATTGCCTTCCCCCCAGTGTGGGACATGACTCCCAGGGATGAGCCTCCCTGTGCCGAGGGATCACTACCAAGTACCAGCTGATGAAGTAACTAGAAAATGACCTTGAATAAAAGGTTCAACTTTTATTTGGACCAGGAGAATATCTCTATCTACATATAATAACAGGAGTTAAAAATGCTTTTTGACCTAAATCAAGGAGGAAATGGAAAGGACAAATGAGTTTATATGGCTATGAGTCTCTAAAAAAATTTGGGAGGTTAACAGAGGGGTTGCCCTTATGCACACCTGAGCAGAGTCCCAGAGACAGATAAAGTAGATACAACCCCAGTTATTGGTTCTTCTGAAGGCTACAAAGACCCAGAGGTTTTATGGTCATTGCAGATGGAGTTCACTGCCATGTTAGTTGGCCCTTCTTTGGAGTTGGTGTTTCTGTGTGATGGAGCTGGCCTCTGATGTGATCACTTTTCACAAGCCTTTCCTGTTACTTTACCAGAATTGTAGTTGGTGCTGGGGTTTGACATATACTCAGGGGATCTGAATCTCTGTACTGACCATATGATAGCCAGGCCCTGGACCTCAACAGACATCAGCTCCTACACTCTGATTTATTGAACTTACCCCACTTAGCTAACATGGAGTTGAAGAATGTCAACCAGCACACCATGGAGCCAAGAGTACCTACAAATTAAAGCAGGAGGATTGCATTCTGCAGCCATGTGGAATCTAAGCCCCCTCTTGACATAGATGTGGAATGGACACAACCAATCCAAGATCCACAGGACGGAAGCATAGAATATGCATTAGAGTGGACTTACTGATATTCTATTCATGAAATATTGTGGTTAGTAATTGAAGAAAATGTGACATTGGTGTGGAAAAAGTGGACATGGTGGTTGCTGGGTGTGGGGAATGGGAGGTAGAGATGATATGTGGAGGCATTTTCCTGACTTTTAGTTGTCCTGGGTGGTGCTGCAGGGACAATTACCGGACATTGTAGATCCTCCCATGGCCCACTGGATGGAACATGGGAGAGTGTGGGCTATGATGTGGACCATTGACCGTGAGGTGCAGCGATGCTCAGAGATGTATTCACCAAATGCAATGAATGTTTCATGATGATGGAGGAGAATGTTGCTATGGGGGGAATAGTGGGGTGAGGGGGGTGTGGGGTATATTGGGACCTCATATTTTTTTAATATAATATTAAAAAATTAATTAAATAAGTAAATAAAAAATTAAAAAATTGCAACTCAAAGAGAAACTTAGGCATTTTGTTGTGCATTAAGTATTATTAAGAATTGTACTTATATAATTGATGATTGTGATGGTATTTTGTCTATTCTAAATAATATGCAAGGGGAAATTGAACATGTTAAATGTTCTAGTAATCTTCATTTTCTAAGTAGTTAATAAACATGCTTGTAAGATAAAGGAATAGCAACCTTGCCTGAGAGCAGTAGGGGGAAAAATCCTTTAATTAATGAGACCACCAAATTAATTCAGGGGTGACTTCTCACAGTCTTCACCCCACACCAGGTGAAAGATATGTTTAACCCAGGTCTCCTTCTTAGCTCTTATTCCTAAACCTGCCCACTCCATACCCTGGGGAGGGATGGCAGACTACAAAACTAAGTGTTTTTTCCTACTACAACAGAAACAGCAAATGAGGTTGCTAAGATGCACTTCAGCTTTGTCTTTTAAGGTGGTCTATGTGTAACCTTCCCTCACCCAATACCTGGGAAACCAGGTTAAGATCAAATCCTAGGAGGAGAACAGATCTCACTCTCAATGAGAGCCAAAATAGAAGGGAACTGATGTGACAGAGGAAATGCTTTGCTAACACTTTGATATAATAACTCAACAATAAGAAAGCAATACACTGACATATATTTTATTTATTTTATTAACATTCTATTAATAATTGGGAGAATATAAAATGAGGAAAGATTGTCTACAAATAAGGGTGCAACTGCTACATCATAATTCTTTATGACATACATACATATAGTTATAAGCTCACCAAACTGGGGGACACAACGACATACTTGGCCCACCTGTGGCCAGAGTCTGTTTGGATGAAATGTAAATATATATAGCTAGATCTAGATAGTGAATCTTTGTTCATTGAAAGTATACAAAATAAGTGAAGGATTTTCTATAAACAGGGGTTCAACTGCTATATCCCAGTCCCTCACAATATGCATACATACATTCCTAAGCTCATCAAACTGGGGGAAACATTGACATACCTAGCCCACCTCCGGCCAAATTCCCAATTGGATGCAGTATAAATAAATAAATAAATAAACAAACAAACAAGCAAACATATCTAGCTTAAAAATACTATACTGACAATTAGTGTGAGAAACAAGAATTATATAATATTTGGATGATTAAAGCAATATTGATCAGAGTCACAAAATGACATAAACATAGAATAGTTGTATGTGCAAACTCACCACCATCCAGCTCACAGCTAGGAAGACCAGAAGCAGCAGCCAATGCCAATGTCTTGATTGGAAATAACACCTGTGCAGAACATGCTCTCCCTGGGTGGGACTTGAACCTGCTCCATCAGAGATTAACTCTTTTACTGAGGTCATAATTAATGAACTGGATACTATGGATACCAACTTGAAAGTACTCCATCAATTCCCAAGGAAGTGGCCAGTCTCCTCAGGGAAGAACACAACACTCCCAGGGAGCACATTCCAAGGTTTATGCTTCATCCCCAAGATATGGCCAACCTTCCCAGGGAGGAGCACAATATTCCCCGAACGCAACTGTTCTTACCTGTTAGAGACATTCCCCAAATATGCCCACTACTTTAGTTCTCATTATGCCTTCTGAAATATGAAAGCTGCTGACCAGTAAAACATTGCTAATTAACAAAGTGTCATGCATGATATTTCACTTTTAGTTTTGAGCAATGCTCTACTAATTTTTCCCAATATACATCTATCTCTCTCTCTATCTAGCCACCTATGTATGTATCTATCTATCTATCTATCTATCTATCTATCTATCTATCTATCTATCTATCTATCTATCTATCTATCTATCTATCTAATCTTCCTACTAGCTATCAGAAGAAATTATTAGCAAAATGTGTTTACAAATCAGAGCATTTATAATAATTTGGTGACCACTGATTGTGGCTAAATTTGCATTGCTTTGGTCTCTTTTCCAGCTATTGCATTAGCTATGTGGAACCAGAAGGCCAAACACATGTTTCAGAATTTATCTTCCTAGACCTCTCAGAAGACACTGAAGTGAAGCCCCTCCTGCCCATGTACCTGGTCACCTTCATGGAGAACCTGCTCATCATCTTGGCCACCATCTCAGACTCCCCCCTCCATGTATCCACATATTTCTTCCTGTCTCACCTGGTTTTTACAGATATCATCACCTCCTTTACTGTCCCCAAAATGCTGCTGTATATCAAGAGAGAAAGAAAAATCATGGCTTATATAAACTACCTCCACCAGATGTATTTTTATCTGTCACCCCCTGCACTACACAGTCACCATGAACCGCTGGCTCTGTGACCTCCTGCTGCTGGCATGCCTATTATTCAGAGTTCTGGACTCTCTTTTACATTGATTAATAGTTTTAAGATTGTCTTTTTCTGAAGATTTGGAAATCCTCCACTTTTTCTGTGAACTTAAGTATTCCAATGTGCTTATTTTGACCGTTTCTGCAATGACCAAGTGAGGTATTTTGCAGCTGGATTTCTTGGTATTATCCAACTCATAAGGATCTTTTTCTCTTACTCTAAGGTTCTGTCTTTCATTTTGAGAATTTCATCATTTGGGGGCCAGAATAAAGTATTTTCTACTTGTGGGTCTCATTTCTCAGTAGTCACCTTATTTTATGATACATGTTTTAGAGTGTATCTTAGTTCTGCTGCTACCCAAAACTCAAGGGCAAGTACAATACCCTCAGTGATGTATTGTGTGAACACTCCCATGCAGAATGCTTTAATCTACAGTCTTAGAAACAAGGATATAAAGCAGACCTTAAACAATCTCTCCTGCTGAGACAACTTCTCTTTATAAAAGGATCATTTGCCTCGAAATTAGAAATTTTCTCATGATTAACAGAAATCAAATACTGAGAGAGATAAATCTAGATACTTTTATTTGTGCATAGAAAGATAATCTGCTACAGGTCTAATTTCCAGAATTATTTCCCTTTAATTTTTGTCCATCAAAACACCTCTTTTTATGTAATTTCTTTTGAATAATTTGAATTTTCAGTTTTATTCCCTAATACAGTATTGGAGTGGAAATCTTCAGCCTTAAATTTCAGTAGTAAAATACTTACTACAAGTAATTGGTACATTTAGAATTATAGTATGTGTTGGAGGAATGAATACAAACTGCAATATCAGCCAGATGAAAGCTATAGGTCATTTACTATATGAATTTGTTGAAAAAATCTGTTATATCAAAGTCTTTACAATTGTTGCTAGAATTTCTGTTAATAGGTTCCAGAAAGAGATCACATACAGAACGTGACTTAGTATCTGATTATGTTTTCAACAATTCATATTGCATATGCCACATGTGCCTTCTCCTGCACATTCAGCAAATGTTAGGTTAGGCTATACTAATACCTGATTATTCAAACCCTGATAATATCACTAATCACAGTTTTATTCCAGAGATGCAGTTTTGCTGTGTAACAATTTTTTGATAGGCAGGAAGTTTTCTGGAAAATTCTCTCATGCTTCCTACAATAAAAGTCCTCATTTCCTTGTCATAAAAGGCAATGTGAGGGAATCAGACATTGCTCAACTGATAGACCCACCTATCATATGGAGGGTCCAGGGTTTGATACCCAGGGTCTCCTGTTCCATGTGGTAAGCTGGCCCTTGTGAACGCTGCTGTGGGTAAGGAGTACTGTGCCATGTATGGGAGCCCCATGTGCAAAGAGTGCACTTCACAAGGAGAACAGCCCCACGTGATAAAAGGGCTGCCCCCTACCCCCCACGAGTGGCACCACGCAGATGGAGAGCAGACACAGCAAAATGATACAACAGAAATAGACACAGATTCCTGGTGCTGCCTGACAAAAATGCAAGCAGACACAGAAGAGCACATAATGAGCACAGAGAGCAGACAATGGAGAGAAAGGAGAGAGAAATAAATGAAAATAAATAAATCTAAAAAAAGGCAATGTGAAAAGAAATCAAAGAAGACCTTAGCAATTAGTAGTATGTTCTTTGTTCATGGATTAGAGGATAAATACCATGAAGATATTCTACCAAAACTGATTTATAGTTTCAACATAATCATATTAAAAAATTCCAACAGCATACTTTAAATAAATATAAAAGTCAATTACCAAATTTATTTGGAAGGAACAGTGGCCCCAAAGAGCCAAGGACTTTCTAAAACAGAAGAATGAAGTAGGAGGGCTCATGCTTCTTGATGATGAATTGCATCACAAGGCTACAGGGGTCAGAATAGCATGGTATTGGCATAAAGACAGAAAAAATGATCACTGGAATAGAATTGATCATTCAGAAATAGGCTCCCTGCTTTATGTTCAACTGATTTTTGATAATCCTACCAAATTCATGTTACTAAGAGAGAACAGGTTCTCCAGCAAGTGTTCATGGAAGAAATGACTATTACTAACCAAAATAATGAAACAGGAACCCTAAATCACTCCCCACACAAGAATCAACCCAAAATGAATGAAATATCTAAATATAAAGTTCAGGAAATTTCCTGAAGATAATATAGGGAAACATCTTCAAGTCTTTAGGTATGTGAAGTTCTCTTAACCCTTTCTCCCCAAGCTGAGCAATGAGAGAAAATATAAATAAACGAGTCTTCCTCAAAACTAAACATGTTTGCACCTGAAGGACTTTGTGAGGGAGGTCAAAAGTCAGCCTGCTTAATGTGAGAAAATATTTGGAAACCACACTTATGACAAGGCTTTAATATCCATGACATATAAAAACATCTGACAACTCAACAATATAAAGACAAATGGACACAAATTTTAAAAAGGGGGCAAATGACTTTAATGGACAGTTTTCTAAAGAAGAGATCCAATAGTTATAAAACATGAGAAAATGTTCAATAGCACTAGTTTTTTTGAAATGCAAATCAAAACTACAACAAGATGTCATTTCACACTTAATAGAAAGTCTTGATTTAAAAAAAAAAAAGGATTCCACCAGTGTTGGAGAGAATTTGGAGAGATAAGAATGCTTATTCACTATTGATGGAACTGTAGTATGGCACAGCTGCTCTGTAATTGCACTTGGAAGTTTTTAAGGAGGTCAGATATAGATCTGCCATGTGACCTGACATTGCCATTACTAGGTTTATGACCTGGCCCGCAGGTCAAACGAACTGGCACCTGAAAGAGCGAGTGGGAATTGGGGGACAAGAGGCGAGAGAAAGGGAGACAAGACAGGATTCTGATCAAGTCTGCATTTATTGAGGGTAGAGCATCAGAATATATACTAAGGGGAGGGTATTAGCAGGGGGTGATAGGCTGATGAAGCGGCTCTTCCATATAAGGCAATAAAATGCTGTTACACCACTTGCTATAGGTTATGGGTCTTCAATGCTGGTCATGGCTTCAACATCTTGTCCTCAGGTGCGACACTTTTTGCCCGGGAAACTGGGGAAAGGGGAAGAAGAAGGCGGAAGCACAGGGGTGGAGTAGGCGTACTTTTGAAAACCGCCATGTTGCTGGAGACGGCAAATGCACGTAGCTCTGGGCGACTCCCCACAGATATATACCCAGAGGAATTGAGAGCTAGGATATGAACATATATCTGCCCTGCAGTGTTCATAGCATCATTATTCACAATTATGGTATCAACTCATAAAAATATTGTGTGAACACTGCAGGGCAGATATATGTTCATATCCTAGGTATGGGGAAAGGCAGGAAGAGATGAGAGGTGGAGGCGTCTTTGGGAAAAGGAGCTGCCCTGGATGGTGCTTCAAAGGTAATCACCGGACATTGTAAATCCTCACAGGGCCCACTGGATGGAATGGAGGAGAGTATGGGCCATGATGTGAACCATTGTCTATGAGGTGCAGAGGTGACCAAAGATGTACTTACCAAATGCAATGGATGTGTCATGATGATGGGAACGAGTGTTGTTGGGGGGGGGGGGAGAGGGGGGGTGGGGGGGGTGGGTTTGAATGGGACCTCACATATATATTTTCAATGTAATATTATTACAAAGTCAATTAAAAAAATATTGTGGTATATACACTTGATGGAATATTATTCAACTATGAAAAGAAAGAAATCCTGAAGTATATGACAACCTAGAGGAACCAAGGGAACATAATGCAGAGTAAAGCAAGTCAGACACAAAAACATTGTATGAGTTTGATATTATGAACTGAGCCTAAAGAGCAAATTCATGGAGTTAAAAGATAGAATATAAGTCATTAGAAAATAGAATGAGTTTATAGATTTGAAAGGTGAGTTTTAATATGTGCAGACTTGGTAAAAGTGTATTTGTTAACATTTGGAAATGCATAAAAATGGTGAAAGCACATCATAGTGTTTGTAATTAGCAGCCCTAGTATATGAGTAAAGTAGTGTTTGAAAGGGAATTCCAAGGTCAACTATGTCAATTGAAGAAAATATAAAACTTAGAACTTGGTAGCATAGAGAACCTTCTTGTGAAAAATTAATATTGTTAATAGTGCATATATAAGGATGTTTTCTATGAAATGTAAAAAATATATGTTGATGTTCTAAGATGTTTGTATCAGGATGATTTGTGGAAAAACAGAATAAAAAAACTATGGACTGTAAAGTAAAATAATATATTTTATATTAATAATAATTAATGATAAGTGAAAGAATGTAGGCAGAAATTACTGCCTATTGTTATATTTGGTCTAAACAAAATGAAAATTCAAATAAAATCTAGTGACAGAAATAGAATAGCAATTATGTATGGCAGGAGATGGATAACATGATTGAGAGGTGACTACCAAGTGGTAGGCTTTTTGTGTGTTCTTTTGCTTCATTACTTTGTGTGTTTTTTTGTAGTTGTTTATAGATATTTTTCTTTTTGGAGAAATGAAAAATCACTAAAATCGATTGAAGTGATGAATGCACAACTCTGTAATTATACCAAAGTCCATTGTAGATTTTAGAGGGATTTTATGTTTTATGGATATGTTTCATTAAAATTGATTTAGCAGAACCATGTGTTAATTTTGTCCACTGCCAACCATTAGTTTTCACAGATATTAGGAAATAATACCAGAGTTTTTATATAACCTACTGTGTTCTCTGTGAACTAGAAAAAGGCCAATACCTCCTTCATCACCTGACTCCAGAGCCATCCATTCCTTTGACTTGAAAACCAGAGTGGCATTTTGAGATTAATAATTGCTGTGAGCTAGTGTCTAATCTTGAAAAAAAATGTGATCTGCCTATTATTTAGTATTCACTTCAACTTCTTTGGCAAAGTTTGAATTCATCTTACTTTTTAATTTATCATCCCACATGATCAGACCCTGATTTTGAGTCATCCCCACAGTGAAATGTACTTTTCAGAGATTTTACATAGGAGAACTTTGGACTTCAACCCTTTATGAACCCACTTCACTAATACAGAATCTCAAGGACTTCAGTGTTGACAGTTCACTAGAACTGCAGCTGGCATATGAACTCCTCTACCCATCAAGATCCTTATTATTATTTATTTTTCAAGTGATGAATTCCTTATGTTAGGTCATTCTAGGGGTGGATTTAAAAGTTGAAAGGAAATTTATAGCTATCAGTGTCTACATTTAAAAAAGAAAAGAACAGTCAGTAGTCTTTCTACAGATCTGGGGGAACTATAAAAAGAAGGGAATACAGAACTTAAAGCTTGTAGATGGAGGGAAATAAATACTTGAGTGGAGACACATGAAATGGAAAAAAAATTGAGAGATCAAATAAAATAAAAAGTTGGTTCTTGGGAGAGATCAATAAAGTTTCAAAGTTTTAGAGACATTGAAAAAGAAAAAGGGAAGAGGCAAATTAATAAAATCTAAATTGAAACTGAGGACATTGCTAGAAATTGCAGATATTAAAGGATTATAAGTGAAAGCTTAGAAAATGGTATGGGAACAATCTAGAAAAAGAAATGTACAACTTCCTATCAACATACAACTTATGTAAACATACTCAAGAAAAAATAGGTCTCCACAGACTTATAACAAGTTAACGGATTGCATCAGTAAGTAAAAACATTCCATAAAAGAAAAGTCCAGGATCAGCCAGCTTCAAAGATGAATTCTATCAAATATTCAAAGAAGAATTATTTCCAATACTTCACAAACTCTTCTAAATTGGGATCTCTTCATAATTTATTCTAAAGGCTAAAGTTGTTGTGAACCCAAAGCTACTTTAAGATCTCACAAGTAAAGAAAACCAAGGACAATTTCCCATTTGAATATAGATGCAAAAACCTTCAAAAAAAGCTAGCTTATCGAATTCAACAGGCGATAAAAAGAGTGATCCTTCATGAGTATGTGGTATTTATTCCAGGATGCATGATTGCTTAACATAAGAAAATTATTCAGACTTGAAACACCTACCCTCTGGTTTATTGGACTTACTGTGGTAAGTAGGCACTTATAAGAGTGTCTGCAACTGCAAACAGGACAATTGCATCCATCATATATGTGGAATCTAAGACCACCCCTGATATAAAAGTGGAGTGGCCATAAACATCCCAGGGTCCACAGGATGGAGGAATAGAGTATGGGCTAGAGTGGACTTACTGATATTGTACTACGGAACTATTGTGATTAGTAATGGAAGAAATTGTAGCATCGATGTGGAGAAAGTGGCCATGGTAGCTGCTGAGGGTAGGGAGAGGAAGAAGAGATATGATTGGGAACATTTTCAGGACTTGAAGTTGATCTGGGTACATGCAGAGTAAGAAAGGCATATTTGGAATCTGCATAGATGTTAATCTTGGCCACAGCCACAGTGGTAGGGCTCAGGTAAGGGCAATATTTCGGCTTTTTGTGCTGATGTGTTACCCGGGAGGAGCTGGGCCTCTACTATGGTCTCAGATGTTATTACAGCATATCCCACTTGCTGATCACTGCTCTGAGTAAAACTACTCCCATCCATGAAGAACTCCATGTTGGGATTTGGTAGTGGCTGGTCTTGAATGTCCAGCTGGCTGAAATGAACTTCTTGCAATGTTTGCAGACAGTTTTCGGTTGGAATTCCCAGCTTGATGTGTAGCAGAATAGCAGGGTTCAGGGCTTTTACAAGTTCCAGTTGGATGGATAGATGTTCACAAAATAGGGTTTGATATTTAATCAGGCCACTGTTAGTCAGCCACTGTGTTCCTTTGGCTTATAAGTTTGTGATTAATGCATGTGGAAACTAAAAATGTATAGGTTGCCCAAGAGTTAATTTTATGACTTCTAGTGTTAGTATTGCTGCAGCTGCTACAGCTTGCAGTCATGAGGGCCATCCTTGGGCTCCAGTGTCCAGTTGTTTGGATAGATAAGCTACAGGTCTTTGCCAGGAACCCGAGTATTGAGTGAGTACTAGTGCAATACTTTGGTGATTATGAACATATATGTAGAAAGGTTTTCTGAGATCTGGAAGTTCAATGCTCGGTGCTTCCATCAGAGCTTGTTTAAAAGCATTGAAAGCATCCTTCTGTGGGATTACTGACAGCAGGTAGTCATTATCTCCCCCTTTTGTGGCTTCATATAAAGGGCATGTGAGGACCCCAAATTTGGGGGTCCAAATGCGGCAGAATCCAGTTACTCCAAGGAATTCTTACAACTTTTGGCGGCTGTTGCGTTCAGGGAGGCAACAGATTGATTACTTTCTTTCAAGTTCCCATTCATGGAGCCCCTGCATTCTTTTATAACCTAGATATTTGACCTGAGGTAGGCAGATTTGGGCTTTTTTCTTGGACACCTGATAGCCCTTTTGTTGCAGATGTTTTAAAAAGACATGGGTTCCACCAGCATATCTTCATAGTTGGCACTTCCAAGGATGAGGTCATCTACATATTGGAGGAGAAAACAATTATGGCTTTCTGGTTTAAAGGATTTGAGATCACTGGCCAGGGCTTGTCCAAAAATAGTGGGTACATTTTAAAATCCCTGAGGAAGTTGTGTGCAACTTACGTGCTGGTTTTTGCTGGAGTTCAGATTGTCCCAGGTAAAGATGAAAATTATTTGACTCTGGAGCACTATCTGAATGCAGAAGAAGGCATCTTCAAGATTCAGTTATGAAAAGTAGATTTCCTTTGAGCATATCAAGCTGAGGAGAGTGTATGGATAGGGACTGCAAGATATAGAGTTATTACTGCTGAGTTGACTGCTCGCAAGTCCTGGACTGGGTGGTAATCCCCATCAGCCTTTTTAACTGGGAAGAGTGGAGTATTCCATGGAGATTGGCATGGTCTTAGTGTGCCTTCATTCAGCAATCTCTAAATATGTACCAGACTTTTTCTTGCCCTTCAGGTGAAACTGGATATTGCTTTATGCTAATTGGACTCTGTGTGGGCTTGTTTCAATAATAACTGGAGGAATGTCATGTGCCATCCACTTTGGTTTGCCCTCTGCCCATGTTTTGGACACATTTTGAAGGGGAGCTGTGTGGCCATTGATTGGCGAGTTTCCCTGAGGCCAAACAGTCTCATTCCTCCTGCAGGGGGTGGGTTAGCACTATTTTTGGAGGGCTTGGTGGTCCAGTGTTACTGTGGATTGCCCCGTGGCATTAAAGATAATTTGAGCCTGTAGTTTGGACAGCAAGTCTTAACACAGGAGGGGGCACTCTGGGAGATATAAGAATTCATGAATGATATCCTAACCCCCAGTGTTGCAGGTCCTGGTATGGAGAAATAGTTGCTGGGAACTTTTACCAATTGCCCCCATGATAGTGGCTTGTCTTTTTTATAATGCCTGGACTAGGTTGGGCATTACAGAGTGCTCAGTCCCAGGGTTGACCATCATATGTATGGAGAAACCCCCAATTTGGACTCCAACCATAGGCTCTGTGGGGCAGAGAAAATAGGAGCGTGGTCTGTCCTAATAATCACAATCAGAGTCTTGTATTCCTGCAAGTCCAAAGAAGTGATTTGCAGGTCTTCCTTCTGAATTTTTGCTAACCAAATATTAAGTTTGTGACATTCCCCTAGCTCTCCTGGCTAATGCTTTGGCTGCTTATTTTTCAGCAATGTGGTAGAGTGGCCAGCTAGGACATTCCTGCTTCCAATGACCCCCTCCCCACAGTATGCACAGTGATTTCACCCTAGGGGTGGGCGCCTCTCTCTTCTTGAGGCAGGGGTTTCCCGGTTTATTTCCCTTGACACAGGATTGCATCCATTGACGATTGTTGCTGGGAGAAAGCCTACTTTTTTCATCTTCCGGTTCACTTCCCTCCTGGTCTCTACATCACGATTGAGTAAACCTTGGTGGCTATTTCCAAGAACTCAGAAATATTCATTCCAGTGAAGCCATACAACTTTTGTAGCTTTCTGAGATGGCAGCCCGTGCTTGTGCAACAAATGCTGCATTGACCATTGTTTGGCTTTTGGGAGCATCTGGGTTAAAGGCTGTGTAGACACAAAATGCTTACCATAGTCTCTCATAGATTTGAGCCAGACTTTCATTGAAAGTTTGTAGGACTTCAGTGGTTTTTGCCATGTTTATTGCTTTTTGACTCCCAGCTCTGAAAATGTCGACTATGGTCCTATGTAAAGTTTCTAGTCAGTTGAGGCCAGTTGTGTGATTGGTATCCCATTGGTGGTCCTTGACTGGGAACTGGGTGTGGGCATTTTGGTCACTGTCCAAGGTTCCCTCAGGTGGGTGCTCTCTGAGGCAGGGTATAGCCCCTTGTGTGACCCACATTCTTTTTCAAAGTTAAATAAGGTCATAATGAGTTGTTTACAATCAGCACAGGTGGGTTTGATGGACTGGACGAGGTCAACCCTGAACTGAGGCTTCTCCAAGTATGGTGGGGTATGGCTTTTCCAGTTAAATTAGTCCATTGTAGTCCAGAGCTGGTACACATATATATAGTTTCCCCCTTGAATCTGGCCATCTGCATCATAATAAACCTGAGTTTGGGCTTCGCAGAGTAGGAATGACGTTCTCCCTGCTCCCCCTTCCTCTGAGGCTCCCCATGATCTGAGTTGTTGTTTTTCAGGGACTCCTTCCTGACTGATGGTCAGCACTGGGCTGACAGGGGCAAATGTCTGTGTGGGCAGCTGTGCTGCATTTCTCAGTGCAGATGATGACGAAGACAGCTGTGATGATGGAGTGGTTACACCTCCTGATGCAGATTGCAATAAAGGCAGCTGTGGAGATGGTGTAGGTGCATTCCCTGGTGTGGATGGCGATAAAGGCAGCTGTGGGAATGGTGTGGGGGGTGCACTTCTGAGCACAGATGGCAACAGGTGAGCACTACTTAGGGAAATTGGCTCACCTCATTCCTTATCATAGCCCATGTAGCAGCAATTGCATAGGGTGGCAGGAGGTAATTTTCATTTGGCCCTTCTAGAATGGGTGGGTTGGCACTGGATTTGGGGCGTACTTCCTCTGGAAACTTTGCACAGTGCTTTTTTGGCTTGGTTCATTGGGACAGCTCTTCTGGGTTTTTGTATTAGGCAAATCCTGGCTTCTTTAGTTGTACCTTCCCTAACCAGAGTGGATTTTGTCTTATAACATATTGCCAGGCATTGATTTAGGGGAACTGGTCAGGGTGCCCTGGTTTTCTGGTTACTGTGTTGTGAACTTTATGGATGATCTGGGGGTCAAAAGTGCCCTCCTGGAGCCAGCCCATGCCAAAAGTTGGCCATTCTAATTCAGAAACTATTTTAAGCTTTCCTGGCTGGAACTTTATGATAAATACTTCTCTATTGAATACTCGGGGAAAGTTTTTTAGCATACAACCTAATGTGGTCCTACTTTGTGGGTTTCCCATGTTTCCACCTTGTGCCCATGCTGCACAACACTCACTCAGCCCAAAGCTTCATCCATTTCCAGCCACCTGCCTCTCAGGAACTTATGGTACCTCTTAGCCTTAGCAGGTCGGTATAAACACCCAACTCAGAAGAGGGTCCCCTTGCAGGGAGGCCATCCAAATCACCCTTGACTAGATGAGTTCACCACAGAACCATGGATCAGGACTCTGTAATGGCCCTCACTCAGGCATCTCACTCATCTCACTCAGCCTCCACAATCACACACACAACCATCCCTTTCTTTTCTTGGACCTAGAGAAGATGGCTTCCTCTCTTTTCTAAGGAGTACTGGGGTCTCCTCTTGAGAGCTGATCAGATTCCTGTCCTATTTTTTTCAGATTAATGCCTTTCCTGGGTTTTGCCCCTGGGTGTCTTACATTTCTGGTGTGAAGAACTCTTTGCTTCATTCTCAAGGTCCCTTGAACTCTCCAGTGTCTCTCGATTCTCCAGGAGGGCTCTTGTGCAGTCCCAACCACATTTGAATCAAAAGGAGAGTTCAGGGATACCCAGGGCAGGGTTTACCTGAGCTCTCCCAGGCTACTCAGAGATGTCTTGGAGGGCCAATCAACTGTGCTGCCTCTGACCTTCTCAAGATGAGCCCCCAGAGATGTTGTAGTAGAGAGAAGTCGGACGTGCATGATATTGAAGGCCAGGAGGCAAGAATTCTGAGAAGAAAGATGTGTTACAACTTGCCAAACTTGGAATACACTTGTCCTAATAAAAACTGAGCCCTGAATAAGAATTTTGGGTTCTTTTTATACAGAGGATGTAGGAGTGGGGTGTCAAATGGTGCTTATATGCAAAAGGAATTTTTGTTAGTTTCTTCAAGTGTTTTATCTGAGTATCAAATAGGTTATATCCTCCAGGTGAACTTCAATTAACACATATTCTCCACATTCCAGGTAAGCTTTTAGCATGAACCCTCCATATTCCAGTTAATCTTTAATTAACACCTCCCTGAATATCCAAAGCCTCTAGAGTTTATTCATTTCAGTTGGCTTTCCAGGGAACTAGGCACACTTGGATATAGAATAAGTTTAAATTTATGCACAGGCTCTATTAATGTGAGGTTGAATGTATAAATTAGGCCCAGCGTTGACTCAAGAACTGGCTTAAGTACCAGGGGTAGAGACACCATTTTTATTAAGACTTGGGTTCATGCAGAGGAAAAGAGTCACTAGGCTGGACCAGATCTTGAAGGTCTTTTAATGCTGGCCTAGGAGGCATGTATTTCCTCTGGAAGTCATTAAGTCATGACCTTCATCTGGTATCCATGTGTGGTTTAAAGCAGAATGATCACAGACCCTACTAGAAAAGGTAAAAGGAAAGAGAAGTGATCTGAATTATTGGAAGTTTTGTGTAGAGGAATACTGGCTGGTGTTTGGCAGCTACTTCAGGGTTTTATCTCAAATAGAAGGCAAAAACAAACTATTTTGAAGCAGCATATGTAGGATCCAGCAGAGGAGGGAAAGGAACAAGAATTAAGGCAAAGCAAAATAGGATGATGCATTGACCGCCATTTCAAGGAATAAAAAGGATTAGTGCCAGAAAAGTGACAAAGCCCAGGAATGTGTTACTTCTAACAATTAAGAGGAACAGCATCACATGATAATTTTCTTCTATGCTACCTTCACAAGTGTTTCTGGAAATTCAATAAATCCTGAATTCAATGCTAATATTTTCTTGTTTGTTTTATTGTGTTATACTTTGGCACTTTGTCAGTAATCTGATCTTTATGGTTCCTGGAGAAACTAATAAATCCTTCATAGTCTACAAACTCACCACAATGTATTCATGGGTGGCTTGATTCTTATTGGCTCTACCTATCACACATTGGCTATATTTTAAATGGAAAAAAAATCTATCATATGTTTTGGAAATTTCTCCTACATTTTTTCTTTGAATTTGGATTTTCAGTTATTCACTCTGCTTCTTCCGTCTCAAACATTTTTAATGCTGGAACTACTCTAGAGAAAATCTGTAAGTCTTATTTTCTTAAAATGTTTCATCTCTTTCATACTCTATTGTGAGTTCTTGATAATTTCCACAGAACTATGTCTCAATTGTCAAACTTCTAATGAGTATGTTCAGCTTAGGTAAAGATTTTGCTCTTCATATTTTAATTCGATAATTTATTTTGACTAGAATATTCATTATTTTCATGCTGTCTACTTTTTCTTTATCATATCTATCTGTTCATGAATTGTATATGCCTTTTAAAATTATTTTTAACTGTATTTTTTGAATAAACATACAACACAGAAAAGTTGCCTTTCTACACATGCCTCTTCTGTCACTTTTACTTAACCGGTAGTTCACACTAGGGTTGGTTTATCCTCAGAAGACTTGAACCTCTGGACTGTCCATGTGTCAGCTGGACCCTGAGCCTCTGTAAATCCAGAGTGTTGCAATTCCTACCCTCTGCTTCATTGGACTTACACAGGCCAGTTAACAGGTAGGTGAAGATGGTCAACCACCAAACCAGGGAACTGAGAGTGCCTACAACTGCAAGCAGGAGAAATGCATCCAGCATCCATGTGGAATCTAAGGCCTTCTTGATACTGAGGTAGAGTGGACATCACCATCGCAGGTTCCACAGGATGGAGGAATAAAATATGGTTTAGAGTGAACTTAATGATATTCTACTATGGAAATATTGTGACTAGTAATGGAAGAAATTGTAGCACTGATCTGGAGAAAGTGGCCATGGTAGTTGCAGGGGGTTGAGGGAAGAAGTGATGTGATGTGGGGGTATTTTCAGGACTTCTAGTTGCCTTGAATGATGTTGCAGGGAGAGATGCTGGACATTATACATCCTGCTACAACACACTGTGTAGACTGTGGGAGAGTGTAAACCACAATGTGGACTGTTATCCATGTGGTGCGGTGGTGCTCCAGGGTACGTTTGCAAAGTGCAATGAGTGTGCCACGGAGGTTGAGGGGTTGTTGAAGTCAGAGGATTGGGGTGAAGGTTGGGGTATACGGGAACCTCTTATATTTTTTAATATAACATTTAAAATAAAAATAAATAAAAAAGGGAAAGAAGTATATGAGGTTCCCATATAACACACACCCCAGCCTAACTTACTCCTCCCACATCAACAACTTCATCATTGTGGCACATTCATTGCATTTGGTGAATACATTTCATAGCATTGCTGCACTGCATGGATAATAGTTTACATTGTGGTTTACACTCTCTCCCAGTCCAATTAGTGGGCTATGGCAGGATGCATAATGACCAGCCCTGCCCATGCAATATCATTTAGGACAACTCCAAGTCCCATAAATGTCCCCAATCATAACTCAAAGAAGCAAAGAATGTTATGTGTGAAAAGAAACAAATCATATGAAATAAAAGGCATATACTTCTATCACATGCCTCCTTGAGGAGCTTACTTATATTTCATTTAGATTCATGTTTAAATTCACATTAGTTATATTTTTCCTAAGTGAATTAATCTCTCATTTGTTGACTGCCGAACTAAATTTATTATTAATAATTTTCCTCATGTGCACTGCAATATTAATATGCTATCTTAAGTATTAAAACTTCTTCTCTCTCCATTCAGGATTCACTCCTGTGTGCATCAATGAACTCTCATGAACCATTAACACAGAAGATGGATTTTCATAAATATTCAAGTATAGTTTTTAAAATTACAAGCTCAGTCCTCTGTGAACTGTTATTTTTTTTAACAAATCAATTGTATTGTCATGTATTAATAAAACATAAATTCATCCAAAGTGTACAATCAATGGTATTTGATGCCACATATTTGTGCATCCATTACTTCATTCATTCTTAGAGCATTCTCATTATCCCAATAATAATAAAAAATAAAAAACAAAAAGCAAAATCATGACCTCTCCATCTCTCTATGCTTCCCGTCATATACAGCTACTCTTCTTTTTTATTCTTTCATTATATTTGTATTTATGTTTTGTAAAACCGTCTTATAAATAGAATATACTGTTATCTTTAATGTATGTTTATACTTTGTTCTGTATGGTCCCCAGTGTCTTATTTTTTTCACTTTATTTTCAATGAACTTTTAGGTTACAGAAAATTCTCTTTGAAAATATAGGAAATTCCCATTTCTTCCAACCCTTCCCTCTCTCACATTTTCCCCTATTATGAACATCTTGTAACACTGATATAAAGAGAGTTGTCACCAGAGGTTCTGAAGGGAGGGTGAGGGAAGAAGAGGTGCAATATTGGTCAATTTGGAGACATTGGAATTGTTCTGCATAAATTTGCAATGACAGATACCAGCCATTATAAAGGATAAAACCCATAAATTTGCATGGTGCAAAGTGTAAGCCATAATGCTGACTATAGCCTGTGGTTTGTAGCAATTCTTCAATATACATTCACCAATTGACACAAGTGTTCCACAGGAATGAAAGGTGTTATTCATAGTTGAAAATATGAATGGGGGAGGTAGAAGAGCCATTGATATCCCCTATGTTTTTGCTCTAACATTTCTATACTCTAAATTTTTTTAAAAAAATAAAGTTAAAAAACTACAAGCTCATTGAAAACTGTATTTATACCTGATTCAGAAGATTTCAACGCTTTCACCTTCCTCTCAGATTCTAGACTTATCACCTTTCTGAGCAAATGCATTGCTCTATATTCATAAACATTTTCCAAAGTCCCACGTCAAAAGTTGGAGTCTCAATTCCTGACCCCACACTATTCCACATTAGCCTACTTATCATATCTAGAAGCAAGCAACAATTTCTTGGAAAACTAGAATGATTGAAATTTCAGTCACAAAGCCAGGAATTAAGAAGGGAAAAATTATATTACAATGTAGGTCTTCTTTAGTCCATCATGTATTGGAAAAGGGGATATTTTTCCTCAATATCACCAGGGAAGGGCCACCTGGATATGACTGCATTTACATTTTGATAGCTCTTTCTGCCAATTTTGAACCCTTGGACCACAAACTTCCCATTAATCTTTGGAATAATATTCATCCCTATATATCCTCAAATATTGAAAGGAACTTAACAGCCTCTAAGACTGCAAAATAGCCACAGTGGAGCACAGTGACATGTGACCTTCACTCCTACCTGAAAAGGAAAGAATAAGTCCTTGTTGTCTGTTTAGGTTGTCTGTTTGTTTCTGGGGTAACATGAGCTCTACCAACCATAGCCTAAGGGATCATTAACTATCTCTAGTCAGAAAAGGCAAACTTGAGTGTGGTAGACCATAAATTTATGTGTATTCCCACAACTTAGAATTCCTTGCTTTTAGCATTGATTCACTTGTAAGTGGATGTGCCTGCCCAATGAGCACATCTTTAAATTCCCTTCAAAATCAGTTGCCATAAGCACCCCTCCTCTTTTTTTAATACCAGGGTAACAGAAAACTAGAGTTGTTGAATGTGCCATAGATGTTCAATGTGCTAGAATGTGTGAGGTGCTTTCCAGCTACTTTTCTCTGTCTTATGTTAAGAAAAGACAAGAGTTTCCAATATAAGGCCATGCTCCCACAAAAATGCAAATGTTAGTGGAAAGCAATCTGGAGGTGAAGAAATGGATCAGTATAACTTGTTGATTAATGTGTTTAAGATGGTTTATAAGGACTGAGGTGTAAATACATGTGTCAATTTTAGTAATTCAAAATGCACATTTATTTCTACATTGTTCTTAAGGTACTGATTTGTAAGTTTTGATTTTAGCATGACTGTTTCTTATCCAGACACAGACACATTGACATGTGGGTGACTTATCAATGAAAGGCATGACTTGCGTCTGCCATATAGTATATGTTGTGTGGCTACACTGGGACCTATGTGTTTTAGGATGCTCATCTCTATGGACTCTGGAGTCCATGATCCCAGGATGCCCTTCCTAAAACTTGACCAGCATAAGTCCTTCATGACACAGCATTCTTCTGATGGGATGGAAACTAGTTCATTGAGTACACCTGCTGCACTGACAAGGTTTAGGCTAAAACTTCCTGGAGAGGAGGTGGTCCCTGGAGGCTTATTGATGAAATCATAGCGCCTATGGGTGAAAAGGATATTCCAAACATGTTTTCAACCATTGATTTTCACCTGGGCACAGGACCTCAGATGCAGAGCCTAAGGGCAAAATATGTTCAGTTCCCCCTACTGACTTTGAGAATATGGAAAAGCTTAACAAAAAGAGGTCTTTGGAGAAATTAGATTCCCCTTTCCAGGTCATAATAATATCCTGCACAAACACACACACACATATATATATAGGCATATATATCTCTATATCTATATCTCTATATCTATATCTATATATATGTTTGTGGCTACAGGATCCATTTCAGCTCTGTCTTATAAATACTTTGCACACATGTAAAGCTTTGGCTGTGATTCATGGAGACACTTCTGCGATGTACCCACTGATTTTTATTTTCCTGCTACTTCAGCTTCCCCTCTCTGCGTGGCAATTAACTGATCCTAACTGCTTCCTCAGAATGAAACCCAGTGTATTTAAGGATGGAGATCTAATCATAGGTGGCTTTTTCCCCCTTTATACATTTCTAACAAATGATGGAATCACACAGCCTACCAAGGAAGTCTATTTAACCCAGTAAGTGCTTTTTCATTCATTTTCTGCATTGTTATTAAGTTGAATGCTGACTAGGCAATTTGCCGATGGCTCGATCAACATTCTCCACATTACCTGTCCTCTCATTCGCACCTGCTACCCACAACCCAGAATATGAGTAATTTATTTTGTTTCTTCCCACTGCTATTTTTTCTTTCAAAGGGGAATGAGAATATTCTAGTTTTCTTCAGTTTAGTTACCATGTCTTTCCCTTTTCCAGTTCTGGGATCCAAGTGAGACAGCCCTCTCAAAAAATCTCCACTCCCCTTGCCTTTCCCCCTGACTCTGCTGCCACAAGCAGTGGATCAAGTGATATGTCTTAGAAAACCTATCCTTTGGCATTAGAGCTTTGCTAAAAGGTTTCAGGTAAAGGTCTGTTCCCCAAACAAGGGTTTGCTAATTATTCTTTCCCCATGAGGATAGTCGCTAATATTCTTACCAAGATGACCCAGGTATCTGTGTCCTCCATGCATGGACAGATTTCTTACCGTAGGCATCTGGCTACTGTTTGAAATATCTCTGTATCATTACCTCTCAGGCTTCATTCATGCCTCCTTAAACGCCTGCCTGACCAGGTATAAGAGATGAACTATTTGTGAGATATTTTCATCTGCAACTTGATTCTGATTCATGTGGGCATTTAAACTACCTCCGTTTTTAGGTTTTTGTGGCTGCCAGTTCTATATCTGATGGTGCAACTAATGAATTGATGAAGTAAAACTCCAAGGGATCATGTTTCAAAAAAAATTGATAAAAATAATTCAGGAGACTCCAGCAGACAGGTTCTGCTCATGTGAGAAGAGGGGATTTCACTCAGTAAAATGATGGGTTAATGCTTTTTTGAAAGTGCCTGAAGCATATAATTTGCAAGCAGTTCTGCAAAATTTTGACAGGGGATGGAAGGGTTAGAAATTTGGGACACCTTTCTCCTTCAAAGGAGTTTGCAACTAAATTTTCTGTCTTTCCATTTCTGGATATTTGTCTGCCTATCTCTTCCATTCTTTAATATCTCTCTAATGCTTCCCTGCTTAATTCCTCTCTATAATTTTCCAAAATATATTTGTCCCATTGTCATCAATGACTGATGCACACACCTCATTTTGAAGGATGCTGCTGATTGCTGTCTTTTAATGCAGGAGTACAGCTTGGTTCATCCAGGGACATTTCGAGATGAATTTCCTGGGGTAGAAGGCCAACTTTTCTCATCTGTGCCAGCTTGCTTTAAGAACCCTATAAGGCCGAGGGAAAGAGTGGTGTAATGTCTGACTGAAGAGGAAGCACTAACTGCTCTTCTTCTTACACTCTGCTATCCACTCAAACCACCTTGGGGTGTGGCGATTTGCCTTTCAAGGCTTTGGCCATTTTTCTATTCACTTCTAGGCCTTTTCAGTTTTTAAGAATATTGTTGTTAGTGGAATTAACAAGAGCATTTTCATTAAAAAT
The DNA here is from genome assembly GCF_030445035.2 of Dasypus novemcinctus. Lineage (NCBI taxonomy): Eukaryota > Metazoa > Chordata > Mammalia > Cingulata > Dasypodidae > Dasypus > Dasypus novemcinctus. The sequence goes on along the minus strand of NC_080702.1, from coordinate 39,916,538 downwards.
TCATTTCATCATTATGTTGTTGCTAGCTTTAAATATTTTTCTGTAACGTATCTTTAAATAAAAAACAACATGAACTTTCAGTTCAAGTAAAATTTAGGTATATTTTCTTTTATTTTGAGTGCCTTTTTGGCCATATCTCCCTAATCTACAGGTTGATAAATAGATATGCTTATTCTAATACTTTGTGTTTCCTCTGAGAATTGGAAAGATTTTGCCTCAAGTATGTAGTAGATTACCTCAATTGTATATTCCAAAATTATATACTTTCACCACTAATCAAACAGTTCATTATTCCAAGACCAGCTTGATAATGCGTGAAACAGTCACTTAAACACAGATTAAGTCTCCTTTTTCTGTTCTGTCCTGTTGATTTATTCATATCTTCCAATGCCATTCCCATTCTATTTAAAATATTGTGCCTAATTAAATATTACAATTATTGGTTTTTCTGCTATATTCTCCCCATAGTGTTCTCAATTATTTCAATAATTTCCTGAACTTACCATATTTCCAGAAACCTCAAGCTGTATTAACATTAACTTTATAAATGTCTCAGTGATTTCTAAAAATAGTTTATAGTAACATACATACCACCTAAATTTTCCAAATGATATTCACATTATTGTGCTGCCATCACCAACATCCATTACCCAAATGTGTACATCATCTCTAAGAAAATATCCATAAGCACTAAAAAATAATTCCACCTTCTCCTTTACCTCATCTTCTGCGCCCTGGTAACTGGTACTCTACTAATTGTGCTAACTTTTTTTTAAACAATCAATTTTATTGATACATATTCATAAAGCATACAATTCATCAAAAGTGTACAATCAATGATATTTGGTATTATCACATATTTCTGCATTCATTACTTCAATCATTATCAGAAAACTTTCGTTAATTCAATAATAATACTACTAAACATTTATAGAACGTTTGTAGACTCTTGACATGGTTGTAATATTTTTGGGGATGTACGACGGATTGAGTGTGGGACCTCTTACATCCACTGAATTAGACCCACTTCCCTGTTTGTCATGCACTTATTTTCCTCAGTAGAGCTTTGTGGTCTTGTTCACAGGTAACGGACAAATTTATTTATAGGTAAATTTACAGTGAATTTGTTGTTAAAATATGTCTTAATGGCATCAATTATTAATTATATTAATTAATATTTGTATTAAAAATATAAATGAAAATGCCCAATATTATAACATTATTAACATTAAGAATTTAATTTAATCTATTGCTATCATATCTATTTCCCATAAAGCTTAATAAATTATTGATATTATATTTAAACGTTGTGTTGTCTATATTTGATTGACTACTTCCTTATCAATTACAAATACTTTTCACATTTTGTCTTGGGTTTTCTATGTGAATCATCTTGCTTCCAGCAAGATTGTGGTTTGCTCCTTTCTTTCCATTCTTTTTTGCCTGTTATTTTATTGCGTTTTGTAATAGGCTAGCAATGCCAGTAAGGTAAAAGCAATCCTGGAATTAACAGACCTCATCCTCCCCTTGATTTTAAAGAGAATGCTTTTTGTTCAGGGATTCTTCAAGCACAGGACATACCGCAATACATGAAGCATATGACATTCTGCATCAGCAAACTTGGCTAATGGTTTTGGCTCATTCAGATCCTGAATGGGGAGAGTATTAGACTGTGCAGATCAGCCCCTGTGTGGGGGTGATCCTTCCATGCCTGACCTTCAGCCACCTCCAATTTTGATTCACTATCTTTGCATTAAGCAAAGTCTAAGTTCTCAATTCGAGTGCATTTTTCTTTTTGTGTTTAATCATATTAAGAAAATACTCTTCTCCTAAACAAATATACTCAGTTAGATGCTCAATGTTCTTTAATGCTTTATCTACTTCTTTGAGTGTGCACTTTTTTTATCATTGCAGAAAAATGAAGACTGATAGTAAACTATTATATAATTTGCTAATAGTACATTTTATGATAATTTCATATTATTTTCTCTTGGTGTTTGTCATGGTTATGGTGCTCCTTCTTTTTTCTATATTGTGGAAGAGATTTCTACTAGGTAATTCAATTTTTTCCATAGAGACTATACCATCCTACCTCCTTGTAAAATGTGTTTATAAGACACATTTAAAGAAAAATGAAAACCTGAAAGCCAATGTGTATACTTAGCAATAAAGGTACCTTAGAATACTAAAGATAATAACCATAATTAACCAGAGGTAAGTATATTTATATATGAATGAGGATAAAATGCTTCCTTAGGCATTGAGTTGTACATTCATAAAAATAAAGGTTCAAATCTTCACAAAGAAATAGCAATTATTATAAACATATAAATATATAATATCCTCAAATAAACAATGAAACAAGGTATAAACAAGGTATCATAGTGAGAAATTTCAATATTTCTCTCTGAAATGACTACATATATCGACTAAATATAAATTATATTTGAAAAATTTAACAAGTTTGATTGATTGAGCACATGTAGAAACCTGTGTCCAACTGTTGAAATGTACAGTAAGCGATAGCTATTAGTGTGTTAATCAAGCCTGTGAAAAAGAATATTTGAAATGGATGCAGGAGACTTTTGTTCTTCTTGGAAGTTCAGTTGCCAGGTAAAAAAAAAATGAAAGGAACTTCATTTGTCCTGCAAAATGAGTTATTAATAAAGGAAGTGGACACAAATCAGCAATAAAGATCAAAAGAATTAGGGTCATATGAAGGGAGTACAAAGGAAGATCTTGGATTAATTGTTAATGTTATTATTGTAATATTTTAATTAAGAAATGGTTAAGAGACTTTCTAAACATCATGACACCTTTCCCTTTAGTATACTAGAGTGTTTCCAGTCCTGTTAGGTATAGGTAGGGATCACCTTGCACTTCATCAGTTTTCTTCTCCCAAATATTCCTGCCTTGCATGATTCTTCCTATTCTGTGTTCTGACATTCTTCCCAGTATGTCACCACTGGAAGAGGGCATGTCCACAACTTGATGGGGTAGAACCTAAGGCTAATTGATTATCAGTCTTCTTGTGGACGCTTCTCACCAAACAGATGTTATGCTCCTCTGCCTCTCTCATCCAATTCTGCTTATGCTGTGGAAATGAAATTTTGGAGAGATATGCCCTTCAGTTGGAATTACTCTAAACTCATGTCAATAATCCTGCTATTATATAAACCATTTAATAATGTGTGAATATGAAGAAATCATTCTTGTTTCCTGACATAAAGAATAAATTAAAACTTCTTTATGAATTTTTTCACTCATTACACTTTCCTTTGTAAACAGTATCATCTTCCTCCAGGAATGCAGAATTCAATCATAGCATGCAAATACCTTTTAGCTCTTTTAGGATTAGCCGACGTTCCAAGGCTTCAGAAGAGCTAATCTAGAATGAGTCTACTTGTGCTTTCATCCTTAATTTAGTAATTTTATTGAATTTGAATAGAATCATGATTTGAGTTTTCTGCCTAAATATAACTTGGCATTCCATACAGGTTTCAGACCAAGAACTACCAGTATGTTCTGGCCTTGGTTTTTGCTATTGAAGAGATCAACAGGAACCCCCATCTTTTGCCCAACATTACTTTGGGATTTGATCTGTACAATTCATTACACAGTGAACAAAGGACATTGGAGAATCCCATCATTTGGCAATCAGGACTGGGCAAGGACATTCCTAATTACACCTGTAGGAAAGAGAGCAAGTCTGTAGCAGCCCTTACAGGAACAACATGGGCAGTTTCTGCCCAGATTGGAACACTGCTGGAACTCTACAAAATTCCACAGGTGAGCCTCATTAGATGGGAGGGGAGATAAATGAATATTTCCTTTGCTAATTTCACGGGCCTTAAAAGAAAAGGTCACATGAAGGAATTGTGTTTACTCATGTCTCAAATGTTACAGCCAGTATACAAAGACATGGTGCAATGTTCACATGTCATTTTCTAGAACATATGTGAAACCAAGTGAATAAAAGCCAAAGGAGTTAAGTAGACCCTTGAAACTGATCAATTAGTTTCCACTATGGTCTCAGGGATTGGGAGATGATTAGAAAATAAGAAGAGCCAATCTTCCCTTTTTCCTGTTTAAAACATTGTTTAATGAACAAGTGAGTAGGATTTACAACTCTGCTGAGACTCAGAGCCCAGCTGCAATTTGGTCATTCTTGAGTTTCCAGTCTCCTGGATATACACCAACCCCAGCGCTAACCACAGTTCCAGTAAAAGTGACAGAAGCAGCATGTGTAGAAAGGTCACATCTGAGTCCACCTCCATCACACTGAGGAACACAAATTCCAAAATAGGGTCCACTGACAAGGCACTAAACTCCAGAGTCAGCTGCCATGATCATAGACCTGTGTGTCTCTGTAGCCCTCTGGAGCACCAGTACCTGCGGTTGTATCTACTTATCCAGGTCAGCTAACAGGGAAGTTGAAGTTGGTCAACCACCACAACTAGGAACTGAGAGTGCCTACAACTCAAAGTAGGAAAATCACATCTGAGTGCACTCTTGATATAGAAGTGGAGTGGACATCACCAATCCAGGGTCCACAGAATGGAGGAGTAAAATGGATTAGAATAAACTTACTGGTATTCTACTAAAGAAATATTCTTACTAGTGATGGAAGAAACTGTAGCATTGATCTGGAGAAAGTGAGCACTCTAGTTGCAGAGGGCAGAGAGAGGGGAAAAGAGATGGGATGTAGGGGCATTTTGGGGACTTGGAGTTCCCCAAAATTATATTGCAGGGACAGATGCTGGACATTAATATCCTGCCATAAATACTGAATGTACTGGCGGGGAGAGTGTAAACTACAATGTAAACTCTAATCCATGTGGTGCAGCAATGCTCCAAAATGTATTCACCAAATGCAGTGAATGTGCTACCCTGATGAAAAAGGTTGTTGATGTAGGAGTAGTGGTGGATTGGGGTGTTGGGTATGTGGGAACCTCATATTTTTTAAGTTAACATTCTATGTGATCTATGTATTTTTAAAAAAGACAATTTAATAAAAAATAAAATAAATAAAAATAATACATTGTTTAATTTTCATCAGACCTGATTTTGTGCTGCAGACCAATCTTCATTCTCATACTGGCACTTTCACTCCTACCTTTAGCTTGCTTTTGGCCTCTATGACCCACAACTGAGTGATGATGGCAAGTGGTCATCTCTTTATCAGTTGGCTCCCAAGGACACATCTCTGACCCTTGCAATGGTCTCAATGCTGCTCCATTTCAGCTGGAACTGGGTGGGACTAGTCATCTCAGAAGACAAGAGAGGTGTGAAGTTTCTATGGGACTTGAGAGCAGAGATGGACAAAAATGGAGTCTGTGCAGCCTTCTTGGAAATGATCCCTGTCACTGAGAGGCCAATTAGCTCAAAAGACTGGCAATATCATTTACGGATCAGAGAATCATCAGTGAATGTGACTGTCATTTATGGTGATTCCGACTCCCTAATGGGATTGAGCTTTTGGAGATACAGACTCTTAGTTTTAGGGAAAGTTTGGGTTACAACCTCACAATGGGATTTTACCACCAGTGAGAGAAACTTTTTACTTGACTCACACCATGGGACCCTCATTTTTTCACACCAACTTGCTGATATGCCTGGATTCAAAACATTCATCCAGACAGTTAAACCTTCAAAATATCCAGAAGACTTTTACCTCACTAAATTGTGGTACCTCTCTTTTGATTGTTTTGTTTCCGAATCTGATTGTAACACTCTGGAGAAATGTCCTCCCAATGCCTCCTTGGAGTTGTTGCCTTGGTGGCTATTTGACAAGGACATGAATGAAGGAAGTTATAATGTTTATAATGCAGTGTATGCTGTGGCTCAGAGCTTTCATGAAATGCTTCTTCAAAATGTCCAAATGCGGTCAGTGGAAAATGAAGATGGACTGGTGGTTTACCCTTGGCAGGTAATACCTCTTCCATAGAACAGCATGTGTATTTTACAACATGTCATAATCATGAATTTCTTGGAACGCAGCACATGCTCAAGTCAGGAAGTTTAGGGTTGTCTCTTGAAAAGTGCAAGAGATGATTTGCTTGTTCACTATCTAGGAGGTAAATCTAGCCCAATGCAGAAATGGTAATGAACAGGAAGGTGCCAATGGCAGGGAGGGAAGGAGTTATTAATCAATGGCAATGCTTCTTCTTACTAAAGCCCTCAATATTCTGCCCACCTAAAGTTTTTAATATAAAATACCTAGACCTCTTCCATTGAACTCTTGCATGACAGCAGAGACAAACTTTTTTAAAATTAGTTTTAGGCACTGTGTTAGATACTGTATATAAATTATATCATTTAATTCTGCAAACTCTTCAGATATTGATGACCTTGCTTGGGGAGAATTCAGTTAGCAATTGAGAGTGTTTAGATTTGATTCTTCCAATAGGTTTGTCAGTATCCCACACTCACAGATTGTTTTGATCTCGTTGTATTTGGAGTTTTCCACTGAAACTTAGTATTTTATGCTATGACATTTTAGTCCTCCTTAAGGTTTTTTTTTTTTACTTAATTGAATGTTAATAATAAAATTGCATTAGGAAGGAGGGATTACAGAGGATCAGATGCTCCGACCTTGGTGTTCTGTCCTTTATCAGAGGACACACTTCCTCACAGGTGTGTCTCTTTTAGCTGCATCCATTTCTGAAGAACATCCAATTTAACAATCCTGCTGGTGACCCAGTGTATTTTGATGATGAAAGGAAATTGGAAGCCCGGTATGACATTCTCAACTTTTGGAATTTCCCAGAAGGTTTTGGACATAAAGTTAAAGTAGGACATTTTGACTCAGATGTGCCACGAGATCAACAATTGTCTATATCTGAGGAGGTGATAGAATGGGCCACAGGATTTTCAGAGGTGGGTAGGATCCAACTACCATGCATAGTATTACACCAACATAACAAAAAAATCTTGTCATGGAGGTTGTAATGGTCAAGTTTCTCTAAGAAAACAGAATCAACAGGAGGTATCTGTGAATAGTATGAGATTCAATAAAATTCTCTCATGTGACCACGGGGATGGCCAAGTCCAGATTCTGCAGGCAGGCTGAAAACAGGGGCTCCAATGAAGGTCCCATGAAGACCCTTGATCAGTTCCCAGGAGACGCTGCCTGTCCAAACAGGAGCTGGGAAATTCTCTCCAAATCCTGAAATCAATTCCCCCTTTAAGGTAGTCAACTGATTGTATAAAACCTCATTCTTTGTTGACAGAAATCTCCCTGGTTGATTGTACATGTAACCAGCCATTTATGCAGTTTATTACATGATGACTAACGTCCATAAATATCCTTTATAACAATTAGCCCAGAGTTTACTTGACCAAACACTGACCATGATAACACTGTAACCTAACCATCACAGAGGCTGTCTGCCTTCCTTCCTGCTAAGTAAATGACCTAATTATTCTTTTAACCACTTACCTTTTCACTTGATAAATTTTCCCACCTACTATCCAAAGGATGGAAAAAGAAAACATTTATTTAAAGATACATATCTAAATTGTTATATTTCATATCATGTAATAAACCTGATATCTTATCAATTAATTTGACTTAGGTATTTGAAATTTAAATTTGTTGATGCTCCAATACCCCAACAATTTAAATACTGGTGAATTAAAGTCTCACTTTTAAAAGCATATATCTGATTTCTTCCCAGACTCCTAAATCTGTATGCAGTGAGAAGTGTTTTCCTGGATTCAGGAAAACCTTTCATGAGGGAAGGGCTGCCTGTTGTTTTCTTTGCACTCCCTGCCCAGAGAATGAGATTTCCAATGAGACAGGTAAGTTTATGCCCACAAAAATGTCCCCAAATCTCCTTTATATCCAAAATTCATACAAGGTATTAGAAAGAATCTGGAGGACAACTAAAGAAACAAAATTCTTCCTTCCTTTATTTAGTAATTTCATTTTTACAATAAAAAATATTTCCCTTTGAAATGACAACAATTCTCTGCCCAGAACTAGCTTATTTGTGTCATTGTTCAGACACATGTAAAGCCAAATAGTCTCTAGGAATCCCTTTTGTTGATACCACCAAATTAATACACCTTTCCTCCCTCTCTTGGAATTTAATACATGGTGTTACAATTACCTGATTTCCATATTGAGGGAAAGCTTGTTTAGATTATATTTAAGTAATGTGTTTAGACCTTCCTCGGTTTCTGTGCCTAAAACTGTTTATGACACAGAGCAGATGCTCAGAATGTTTGGGAATGATTTTAGAAATATTTATTTCTATTGAGTACAAATGAGGATGATCTAACTTATCCTTAATGAGGAGTTTTAGTTTCTGCTCTCTTCAAGTTCCCAGATAATTGGGGAGAAAGACATAGACTTTTTTCGTCCATGCTTAAAGCACACAGTAAATGTTTGAACAGGAACCTCTTGACCCACATCTTCATTGGGGGGATGGGTCTCATGGGTTCATCAGAGAGGCAGGAACTTAGTATTATGTAAAGTGAGTGAAGGGAGGAATAAAATCTTGGCCAAATTATTATAAATGAAGAAAAGGAAACCACCACTGCATATAATAGTCAGAGATTGAGAGTACTGGAAAAGAGTTTCTATGTGACAGCATCACACAGAATATTCAGGATGGGGTTTGAGATATGATGTAGAATAGTCTTTAATATTCTTCTCGTAATATAATTAATATCTTGAAATTATTCATATTCATGATATTAAATTATTGAAACTCTTCTATGGTGGTAGATTTCTAAGTTTCTTTTGGTGGTTAATATGCAATTTAATTCCGTGAAATGGTTACTGTTGTTTCAGTATTTCAAAACATGTTGTTCTAATGATATAACCTGGATTTAGTCAACTTGGGAAAATGATTTATGTACACATTGGTTATAAGCAAGTTTGAGGAAATGCTCCTTGTGCACATGTAAAAGAATAGTGTATCTACAAAGTCAATTTCCACACATATGGAGATTAAGAAATACACTATTAAATAACCCATGGTTTAAAGTAAATAGTATGATAGGATTTATGGAATGTTTAAAATTGAAATTGCCACATTTCATGTCTTAATGATAAGGCTAAAGGTATCCTCAGAGAATAATGTTTAATGTTAAATTTTATATACCTATGTATGTATTATTAGTACGCATATTTAAATGTAAAAAAAATCTGATGTTTAAGTATCATGAGCTAAAATAATAACCTTAGAGTAAACCTAAAGAAAGTGGAAGACTGAAAATAATAGGTATAAAAAGGAAACGTAATAAAAGACAAATATGAAAGGATAAAACTCAAAGCTAAATCTAATGGAAGACAAATTGTTAGATTATGATAAATTGATAGAATAATGATTAAGAAAAATTGCATAATAAATAGCGAAAAGACTTAAAAGTGGGGAATATGTACAGAAATATTAAATCATAAAGAATAGTAAAAATAACTTTATGTCAATATATTTGAAAATTTAAAATAAATTCTCAAATTTCCACAAAAATAAAAGTTACCATAAGTGTCCCAAGAAAAAAGGAAAATCTGACAATATTCGTATCTACTTAAGATATTAAACCATAGTTTAAAATGACATATCTATTTAAAAAAAATTGGGGGACCAATGACTTCACTGAAAAATGCAACCAAAATTTCAAGGAAAAAAGAATCCTTATCTACACAAAGTTTTCCAGATATTAGGAAAATCTGGAAAAATGCACATTTAATTTTACTAGAAGAGCTTAACATTGGTACCAAAGTCTGGTAACATTGCTGTAAGAAATAAAATTAATGGGTCAATTTTTCTCTTGAGCCTAAACTCACATTTGGTGAAAAGAAAAGCTGCAATCCAAATCCAGCTCTATAACATAAAGAACTTATTGTGACTAAGTTTATTTAATGCAAAATAAATCAGTACATGAGCACCTCGAAAAGGAGAACCCATCATTTCAAAAAAAATTCAGGAAAATATTGAATAAAATTGAGCGTTCATTCATTATTTAAAAATATATAACAAAACCATTGTTTACCAAATTAGAAATAGAAGGGAAGGACCAAAGTTGGATAAAATGTGTAAAATAGATCTAGCCAGTGCAAAATCATTCCTAGCATATATAGAGTACTTTTACTAAAGCACAAGAGAGACAGAAAATACAGCAATCAAAAGGGCATGGCTTGAGCTCAAACTCTTTCCTCAAAAACATTTTGAAATGTGCAATGCACTTATGAGCTCGTGTTCAGATTAATTACTCACCAAGAAATTACAAACCAAAGTCATAGTGAAAAAGCTTAAAGCATCCCCCATAATAGCAAAGATTAAACCACATGCATGTAAATGGTCTAAGGGAACATGGTACAACTGGAAAGAATGTTGATTGCTGGAGTTTAAGCTAGTGTAACTAGTTGGAAAAGTGGATGGCATTATTTACAAAGATGAATATTTAAGTAGCTTATGGCCAGGTAATGGAACATCATATTTGTACTGGATGTCTAAAGATGCCCTTATGAGTATATGTTATCCACCAGTGTACAAGTTTTAAGAAGAACTGAACGAAAACTCAACAGTGAATGAAAAGAGCATCTCCTATCCAAATGAGGTTCTGAATGTCGAAAGAAGGTCAGAGCTCTAAGAGAAATTTTAAGAGAAGAAAAATAAACAGATTATAACACACACTTTCTTGAAGTCAATGCAAGTTGACAAAAATGGATAAAATTACCCAATGTGTTTCTTTTAGGGACTTATAAATAAGTTAAAATTACTGAACCTGAGCTGATGACACATTGCTTTTCTCACCAGATATGGACGAGTGTGTGAAGTGTCCAGATCATCAGTATGCAAACAGTGAGAGAAATCACTGCCTCCAAAAAGCTGTGCCCTTCCTGGCTTATGGAGACCCCTTGGGGATGGCTCTGGTCTGCACAGCTCTTTGCTTCTCTTCCCTCACCACTGTTATTCTTGGGGTCTTTGTGAAATACCGAGACACTCCCATAGTCAAGGCCAATAACAGGATCCTCAGCTACATCCTGCTCATCTCCCTCAAGCTCTGCTTCCTCTGCTCCTTACTCTTCATTGGTCGCCCAGACACAGCCATCTGCATCCTCCAACAAATCACGTTTGGAATTGTGTTTACTGTGGCTGTGTCCACTGTGTTGGCCAAAACAATCACAGTGGTACTGGCATTCAAGGTCACTGCTCCAGGGAGAAGGATGAGACAATGGATGATTTCAGGGGCACCTATCTTTGTTATTCCCTTTTGCTCCCTGATCCAGATGACACTCTGTGGCATCTGGCTGGGAACCTCTCCCCCATTCGTTGATAAAGATGCACACTCTGAGCCTGGTTATATCATCATCGAGTGCAATAAGGGCTCAGCCACTGCCTTCTACTGTGTCCTGGGATACCTGGGCTGCTTGGCCTTTGTGAGCTTCATTGTAGCTTTCATGGCCAGGAACCTGCCTGACACCTTTAATGAAGCCAAGTTCTTGACCTTCAGCATGTTGGTGTTCTGCAGTGTTTGGGTCGCTTTCCTCCCTGTCTACCACAGCACCAAGGGGAAGGTCATGGCAGCTGTGGAGATCTTCTCCATCTTGGCTTCCAGTGCTGGGTTACTAGGCTGCATCTTTGCTCCAAAGTGTTATATTATTTTCTTCAGGCCAGACAAGAACACTCACCATGGGTTATGGAATAAAACACATTCTGGGGGCAATAAGTCTTTTTAAGTTTTAACTCATTTTGTTCCTAAAACAAATCAGGGGACTGATGAAAATCTATTCCATGCTTGCATTCAGGTATTAGATAAAAATATAATGTAATTTGCCATCAATTAACACATGGATTTCCTACATTCTCTCAAAGTGTTCAGGAACACATCTTTCAGCCATCTAAATTTTTAACTTTAAATTAGGTTTTTGTTTCCTCATATCAAATACACTGATGAATATGGGTGCTCTGCATTCATTGTGTGTGTAATTACTAAATTTACAGAAATTCTCCCACTTTGTTTTGCACTTCTGTTTTTCTAATTTCCCTTATAAACACTATCAGCATTTCCTTTCTTTCATCTCTTTATGGTAGTCTTAGTGATCCAATAACATTTATGGAATATTCCTTATTAGTTCCCAGATTTCCATGACCAGATTTTAAGAATAATAAATTCTTATGTATAAATAACTCATTTTTCTGAACTCCCTAATGTATTTATTTGACTTTTCCCCTCTTGAACAAAAACCACGATGTTTCCTATGCTCAATAGGATTACATCTTTTATTTTATACTTGATAGTACATTTTGTTCCTAATTACAGCACCATTTCTGGATTTGTTGGAGAGAATAACCTCAATGTGTCTAAGCCACTCAAAAGCGTGTCTGGCAGAAATGCTAATTGTATTGAAGATAATGTAAAAGAGACAGGATTTGTGTTCTCCTTTCTAGCTTCTGTAAATTCCAGGTCTGATCATACAGAGAATGACGGAAGCTTTATGTGCTGAGCATTAGCTTCTGAAATGCAGTGAGTTTAATGTTTTACCCTGATTTCAAGAAATAATCATGGAATATTATTCCATTTTATTAGTTGTAAATCTTATGATGTACTATGTTTACTTTGCAATTCAGAATCTTAATTAAATTAGGGGTCCTACTTAAGAACATGTTTTAGATATGATCTCTAAGAATATTTGACATTTTTTTCTGAGAAAATAACATATTCTTCTTTTCCAATTATTGAGAATTGAATTACTTACTAGTATCAAGTAACTCAGATTCAAATTTGATTCTCAGCCTTAGCAAGTAGATCAAAGGATTTGAATCATTTTCCATCCCATTCTGTTGAATTTCTCATTCTCTTTTATTAGCCAAGTATGTAAATTTTTTTGAAAAGAATGGAGGAAAAAGAAAGTCAATAAGAGAGAGAGAAAGGGAGGGAGGGAGGGAGAGGAGAGGGAAGGAAGGAAACAAGGAAGGAAGAAGGAAGGAAGCAAGGAAGGAAGCAAGGAAGGAGGAGGGAAGGATGGTAGGGTAAGAACTCTATTGTAATTAAAATCAAATTCATTTTTGGAGATGCAACTTTCTGCCCAATGGAAGTACAGTGGTAATGATGGTGTTTATGATCCTTTCATCTTATTCAGATTGTTCATTTTCAAAGAGCCTTTCTCAAGATCGGTACCTCTGAGATTTCACATAGATGTGATGGATCTACTTTATAAGCCTAGACCCTATTTGGTCTTTGAAAAGTCACTTACACTCCTAAACCTCAGTATAATACCACCTGTCATGCTTATCTAATAGAAAGTGCTATGTGGATCAAACTAATTGATGACTGCCTTTTTAAAAAAAGATTTATTTATTTATTTCACACACACCCCCAGCAGTTGTCTGTTCTCCGTATCCATTAACTGTGCTTTCTTGTTTGTCCTCTTCTGTTGTCAGTGGCATGGGAATCTGTTTCTCTTTTTGTTGCATCATCTTGTTGTGTAAGCTCTCCATGTGGGTGGCACCACTCCTATTCAGGCTGCGCTTTCCTTTGCACTGGGCAGCTCTCCTGCGTGGCAGGGCACTCCTTGTGCGCATCAGCACTGTGCTTGGGCCAGCTCCACACGGGTCAAGGAGGCCCTGGGGTTTGAACCGCGGACCTCCCATGTGGTAGACGGGTGCACTAAACACTGGGCCAAGTCCACTTCCCGATGACTGCCTTTTGAAACGAGAGTTTTTGAAAAAGTCTTTGGGGTTAATTTTCAAATTTATGTAAGTACTGCTTTATGAGAAAAATGCAACTGAAGGAGGAAGGATGAGCATTATAATTAAGTACTGTGCTAGATACTTTCTGTTTGCCCATCTGCATCCATTCTCCAGCCTTCTCCCCCAGGAAATCGAGACAGAATAAAACAACAATTTAAGTAAGGAGGACTGGTCTTGGTACCTAAGGCTATTTTTGTTTATTTTCTTTCATTTGACCTTTGGAAAGGCTTGTCAGAAGCTATAAAAAAAATACTATTAGATTCGGGTTTGAAATAAATTTACATTATTGATTAATTTGTGGGAAAGCTGATATATTTGCAACAGGCAAATTTTCTCTCTCAGGGATTGGCTATCTCTTTCCATTCTCTCCTCTACTAATCACCAATCATTGATAATTTATGTAAATATGTTTTTTTTGCATACTTATTTTTTTTACATATAAGGACAATAAATTCTATTTGTTGTAGGTAATATGAAGGTCTTTTTTTTGCTGCTACATTTTCAAAGGTTATTCATGTTGTACACAAAACTATTATTTCTCTTACTTCTTGGTTCATATATATATTATAGGCAACTTCACCTTTCCTTTTTTTTTCCAATTCTTTATGTCTTATTTCTTTATTTGTTGAATATGATTCATAATCTTAGAGTTGCTAATGGAACTCCTTCTATTTCTCATGTCTTAAGTGGGAAATTTGTCAAAACTTTCATGATCATCCAGGTTTAGTGGCAAATTGTTTTATCATAACTGTTTAAGATAAAAACTATTTCTTTCATTTCCAGATTTTTCAGAAATTTATAATGATTTGGACAATGTAAGTTTTTACTTTTTTCACACTGTATATTTTTTCCCTTTGCCTGTTAACTTTAAAAATTTCATTAATAAAACTGAATATGAATTATTGGGAAAAACTTTAATGGGCCATTTTGTGATCTTCTTTTAGACTGAAGTAAATTTGCATGAAAAGTTATTACATCTGTTTAAATTTACATTAGCCTATAATTTTTCTTTCTAGTGCAATACTATTTGGATTCTTAAGCATACAAATGAGAGTAAAAATGTTTGTTAAATGAATCAATGGGAGGAATGACTGGATAGAGGGATGGATGAATGGAGAGAGAGAGTCAAAGGGAAAAATTTGGAATGAATTCATGAATGAAATAATTGAGGGAAAGGCAGAAAGAGAGAGGAATGGAAAAAGGACTACATAGAGGAATAGAAGGAGATTAGTACAATTGATGAATAGAAAGACTAAATGAAAGTAGAGTGAGATGATAAGACTGAACAGGTGAGCAAACAGAGGAAGAAGAAACAGAACATCTAAAATAAAATCAGTCTTACTGTTGACTGTCTATATAAAGACAGACCCAGTGATGCTCTCATAAATTCTATTTTAATTATATAAAGTCACTGAATAACCTGGATATCTTTTGGTTTCAAGCAACAGAAAACAAAACTCAAATTTGCTTAAGCAGAAGAATGCAGTTCATTGCATGTGTAAATTATATTTTCTCCATCAATCTTGAAATGTACTTCCTCCCATTGCTGAAATTGGACCAAATGCTCATTTTTGACCCATGGACTGCACCAGATGCAAAGGAATATTCTAAAAGCTTAAACCAAAAGAGCTGATGCCGGCGGTGTAAGTCAGTTTGATAGCACCCAACCACATATTTTCTGCACAATGAGAAAGAAGCAATTTCCTCAAAATCTAGGGTTTTAGAATTGGTATAAGACTCATATAGTTATTGGGAGGTATTCAATAATTGTTTAAAGCATACACATTATTTCATTTTAAAATTCCAACCATGGTGTTAATATCAATATGTTAATTAAACTGAAATGTTTTTGAAGTGCATGTCTGCATGTATCACATTATATCATACCCACAAAGGAAATAACTGGGTTGTTATATTAAGAAGAAATCCTCATGGCAATAAGAGATAAAAATAAAAAAGAGTACTGTGTAAAATGAAGTGTCCACACTCTAGGAGAAAATATTCTCAATATATATACCTGAAAAACTCCATGATGCATTAATATATGCTGAATAGCCCACATCAGAAATGGACAAAAACTTAAACAATTTTGCAATTTATGATATAAAAATGGCCAATAATACTTACAAAGGAGCTTGATATATTAAAGGCCTTGATGACCACAATGTATTCTGAACTACTAGAATGACTAAAAGTGAAAATTTTTTTCCTTTCAAAATGAAGAAATGAATCAGGTGATGACATAGAACAACATAACTTTTAGATTGATCTATTACTTCTTTTGCCAAATGATTTGGCTGATTTTTCCATCTCCATATGTGCGTTTCTGGGAAGGGGATAAAGAGAATTAAATTTGAAAGAGTAAACTGATATCTGAAATCACCTGATAAACTGCTAAGTTTCTTAGGAAGTATGGAATCAGGGAATGTTTCAGTGTATTTTCTTCTATGTTTTATGTATTTCATTTGCTTACAGCAAGTCACAGGAGCACTGGTCTGAAACTGAGCATAAGGATCCTGTAATCTGTACACCTTGTCTCTCAGATGAGTCAACTGAGCCCCAAACCACAGCAAATTAGCTGTGGAACAGTAAGCAAGATCTACTGTTAAAGGAAATCCATTTATTTATCCCTTAATTTTTCCGTCATCATCATCATCATTAAGAAGAAGTGGTTCAAAGATCTTATCACTTTCTTCATGTACTATTTTGTCTGTACCAACATGATAATCTATGTTCTTTTGACCACTGTTGTACAATGTGTTCCACAATGTGCAAAAATGTTTTCTATGGGGAAAAAATACAGGACATTCAGAAAAAAACTATGGCTTTTGTTTTTAAGTCTCAAATCATAAGCAAATGTGTTCAAGGTCATTGTAAATTTAGAGTAAAGCAACCAGTCTGATACCTTTGGGGAACTTGTGAACCACTTATCAAAGATTGTTTTGTATAACTCCAGGATTTGAACTCAAATAGAAACCAATGATCCTAGAAATGAAAAATCATTCCTAGCATAGATAGTGCATGGATAAGCACCGCAGCATTCGTAGCACTGAAGGTTGTCACAGTTGAGATATAGAGTAAGCTAATAAATAAACATTAATCGGTTTCTGTTGCAAGAACCAGAACAAGATCCCATCACTACAGGCAGGATGACCAACTGCAGGCAGAAGTGAGGAGCTCATACACCCAGCATGAACTGGATGAAGAAGCTGTCTTACCACATGGGTGTGGGTAGTGGAGGTGGGCAGTACACAGCTCTCAGATTTTGTCATCGTATCATCCTAATCCACCTTTGTACACCTCTCTCACCTGAAACATTTTTCAATGAGCACATTTGCTTAGTAAAATTACTAAAATGGAAGTTGGGATCAGATTATTCTAATTCTTTTGAGTCTAATTTAAGTGCATACTATTATATTGTTGATAATGCATTATTGATCCATAAGGAATTCCTCTCTGAAGTGAAATTATGACTATAAATCCACAAATCTTCAGAGGAAATGCTTTCTATGCACATGGCCTGGTGCATAATAGACATCAATATATTAGTTGAATAAACTTGTGAATGTGTATTAATTTTGTTTTACTTTTTCATTCACTCAACATATATGATATCAGTTTCTTTAAAGTACTGTGTTTTGTGTTTATATAAAAGTAAACACAATAGGACTTCATGCTCCCCTCACAAATCTAGCTGAAAAGATGATTGGATGGCACTGGACTGTGAAGGGAAATTGAGGGTGCAATGAGAGAATAAAGGGGAATGTTTGCACTTTGTTATAGCAAGTGAGGAAAAAGAAAAACACGAGAAGGTACCTGGAGAATGGGCAGGAGTAGGGTAGAAACAGGCACTTAGGAGTAGGTAGGGGAAAGGGACAGTGAGATAGAAAAGAAATTTACAAGCACGGGACATCGTAAGCAAAGGCCCTGAGGTTGCCAGGTGCAGAGAGGAAACAGAGTCTCCAGGACTTAATGAGGAGGGAGTAGATGTGAGATGAGAAAGCCCCTAGTCAGATTGTACAGGTGGTGTAGTTCATTTAAGGCTTTGAAATTTATTCTAAGAACAAGGAAGGTCATTGAAAGATTGACAAGAGGAGTGGGAGATGTTTGTTAAAAAGGCTGTCATTTTGGAGGCACAGTATTTAGAGTATAATTACCAACAGTGAAATTTATAGGTAAAAGTAAAAACTTTAAGTCTCATAGGTAATTAGAAAAAATTAAAAGATAAAAAAATTAAAAGATAAAATTAAAAGATTTTAAGATAACACAGAACAGAGTGAGCCTTTTGGAGACAAAAGACTACAATTAATAGTGTTAGTATAAGAATGTTCTTGCATGAATTATAATGGGTATATGGCATGTTTAATAAAAGAGGTAATTATAGGCTGCTATATGTGAAGAAATAGATATTATGTAAACTTTGGTTGATAGTGAATAATACTATTTAAATTATATTTCATGAACTGTAATAAAGGAAAACCACTAATGCAAAGTGCCAAGTATATGGGCCCATAAGGGAATGCTGTATTTTTTTTTTAAACCTACAATATCTCAAATTTAAATTAATGCAATAACCACAGGAAGCATTTCACAGACCTTTGTATTGGGTGTTTTAAATGGGTGTTCATGTAATTTGCTTTTCATGGTGTCTAGAATATAAACTCGCTCTTTGAATTCTGGCTACTTCTGTAAAATATAGGACATTATAAAATGGTGTTATTATCAATTGTAATCAATGTTTCACATGAATGGGAGAGTTTGGGGTAGGGTGCTATAGTGAAATCCTCTATTTTCTGCATCAATGTTATGCAAAAACAAAATTTATTTAATTTAAAAATTGATCTTATGTATTCACTGAATGCAATGGATGTGCCACAATGATGAAGGAGGTTGTTGATGTAGGAGGAGATGTGGGTAGGGTGTGGGGAACGTGAGAAAATCTCATACTTTTTTCTCTTCGTTAATTTCTTTTTTTTAAATTGATTTTGTAAAAATATTACATTAAAAATATATATGGGGTCCCATTCAACCCCACCACCCCCACCCCACCACTCACCCCCAGCAATATTCATTCCCATCATCATGACACATCCATTGCATTTGGTAAGTACATCTCTGGGCACCTCTGCACCTCATGTTCAATGGTCCACATCATGGCCCGTACTCTCCCCCATTCCATCTAGTGGGCCCTGTGAGGATTTACAATGTCCGGTGATTGCCTTCCAGGGCAGCTCCAAGTCCCAAAGACGCCTCCACATCTCGTCTCTTCCTGCCATTCCCCATACCCATCAGCCACCATGTCCACTTTTCCCACTCCAATGCCACCTTTTCTCTGTGGACATTGGATTGGTTGTGTCCATTGCACCTCTATGTCAAGAGGAGGCTCAGATTCCACATGGATACTAGATGCAATCCTCCCACTTTCAGTTGTAGGCACTCTAGGCTCCATGGTGTGGTGGTTGTCCTTCTTCAACTCCATTTTAACTGAGTGAGGTGAGTCCAATAAATTGGATTGTAGGTACTGGAGTCTGTTGAGGCTCAGGGCCTGGCTATCACATTGTCAGTCCAGAGATTCAAATCCCCTAAATATATCTTAAACCCCAACACCAACTACAACTCCAGCACAGTAGCATGAAAGTCTTATGAAGAGAGATCCCATCGTTATTTTCTTTTAAATGTTACATTAAAAAATATGAGGCCCCATATCCCACCCACCCCACCCACTCCACCCCTCCCACATCAACAACCTCTTCCAACATTACGGCACATCCACTGCACCTGGCGAATACATTCTGGAGCACCACTGCAGCACATGGACAGTGGTCTGCATCATAGTCCACACTCTCCCCCAGTACACCCAGTGGGCCATGTGAGGGCACACAATGTTCAGCATCCATCCCTGCAGCACCAGCCAAGACAACACCAAATCCTGAAAATGCCCCAACACAATATCTCTTCTTCCATCTCCCTACCATCAGCCACTACCGTGGCCACCCTATCCACATCACCACTAAAATTTCTTCCCTTACTAATCACAATAGTTCCTCAACAGAACACCAGTAATTCCATTCTAATCCATACACTATTCCTCTATCCTGTGGACACAGGTTTGGTTATGTCCAGTCCCCCTCTACATCAACAAGGGGCTTAGATTCCACATGGATGATGGGTGAAATTCTCCTGCTTGCATCTGTAGTCATTCTTCGCTTCCTGATGTGGTGATTGACCCTCTTCACCTCCTTGTCAGCTTGCCAGGGTAAGTCCAAGAAACCAGAAGGTGGAGCTGCAATGCAAGACTGCTGAGGTCCAGGGCTAGGCCATCACATAGACAGTTCAGAGATTCTGATATCCTGAGTATACACCAACCCCTCTGACAACCACAGGTCCTGTAAAAGTAACAGAAGAGACATGTGTAGAAAGGTCACATCTGAGTCCAACTCCATCACACTCAGGAACACAAACTCCAAAGTAGGGCCAAGTGACATGGCCCTGAACTCCAGAGCCATCTGCTATGACGATGGTACATATGGTCTCTGCAGCCCTCAGGAGAACAAGCACCTGAGTTTCAATCTACCTTGGCTGTCTCTGGTACCCTGCTGAGGCATGCATAAGCATCACCCCCTAATGACCTCCTGAGTATTTTTTGGAAACTCTTAGCAAAATAAACTTACTTGTCCTTTCAATTTCCCCCTTTTCATCCAAAGTCAAAATGCAGTTTTTAAAACCTGATATTACATGTAGACTAAGATATTCTGCTGATCTGAACTGACCTCTTTGTTCATGGTGTATCTGTAGTTACATCATCACTTGATGCTTGGTAGTAATCCCTTGGTGCCAGGGAGGCTCATCCCTGGGAGTCATGCCCCATGCTTGGGGGAAGGCAATGCATCTATATGCTGAGTTTGGCTTAGAGAGTGGGCACATTTGAGCAACATGGAGGCTCTCAGGACATAACTCTTAGGCATCCCGAAGCTCTAGGTCTAGTTCATATTTCAGGTACACAGGCTCATAATCGGAGCCATCAGAATCAAGGACTCACCATTGGACCATCCATCTTTATTGGTCTTTGCCATTGCACTTTGGCTATTTGGGGCCTCTTTCCTTTCCTAATAAATTTCATATGTAGTTTTTCTAGTTCCTTAAAGAATGCTGTGTTGATTTTTATTGGAATTGCATTGAATGTGTAGATCAGTTTTGGTAGGAGAGACATCTTAATAATATTTAGTCTTCCTATCCATGAACAGGGAATATTCTTCCACTTATTTAGGTATTCTTTGATTTCCTTGAACAGTCATGTGTAGTTCTCTGTGTATAAGTTTTTTACATCTTTAGTTAAATTTTTTCCTAGATATTCAATTTTTTATTGACTATTGTAAATGGTATTTGTTTCTTGATTTTGTCCTCAGCTTGCTCTTTATTGGGGTACAGAAAGGCTATTGATTTTCGCACATTGATCTTATAACCTGCGAATTTACTAAACTCAATTATGAGTTCTAGAGGCTTTGTTTTAGACTTCTCTGGTTTTCCTATGTATAGGATCATATCAACTGCAAATAGTGAAATTTTGACTTCTTCCTTTCCAATTTGAATGCCTTTTATATCTCATTCTTGCCTCAGTGCTCAAGCAAGTACTTCTAAGACAATGTTAAATGGAAGAGGTGATATTGGGCATCCTTGCTTGTTTGTGAAATTAGAGGGAAAGATTTTAGGATTTCAACATTGTAAATGATGTTGGCTGTGGGTTTTTCAAATATACTCTTTATCATGTTCAAAAAATTTGCTTGTATTCTGATCTTTTGCAGTGTTTTTGTCAAGAAAGGGTGCTGTATTTTGTCAAATGCTTTCTCTGCATCTATAGATATAATCACGTGGGTTTTTTTCTTCTATCTGTTTATATGATGTATTACATTGATTGATTTTCTTATGTTGAACCTTCTTTGCATAACCGGAATGAATCCCACTTGGTCATGGTGTATAATTCATTTATTGTGTTGTTGAATACAGTTAGCAAGTATTTTGTTGAGGATTTTTGTGTCTAGGTTCATTAGAGAAATTGGTCTGTAATTTTCCTTTCTTGTGGTGTTTTGTTTGGTTTTGGTACAAGGGTAACGTTGGCATCATAGAATGTGTTAGGTAATGTTCCTTCTGTTTTGATTTTTTGAAAGACTTTCACCAAGAGTGGCATTATTTCTTTCCGGAATGTTTTGTAGAATTCACCAGTGAAGCAGTCTCGCCCATGGCTCTTCAAAGTTGGAAGGTTTTTACTGACCGATTCTATCTCTTTATTTGTGAGTGGTCTGTTGAGATCGTCAATTTCTTCTTTCATCAATAGAGGCTGCTTATGTGGTTTCTAGGAATTTGTCCATTTCCTCTGAATTGTCATTTTTGTTGGAATATAGTTTTTGAAAGTATCCTCTTATGATAGTCTTTATTTCTGTGGGATCAGTGGTGATATCTCCTTTCTCATTTCTTATTTTGTGTATTTGCGTCTTCTCTCTCTTTTTCTTTCTTAGTCTTGCTAAGGGTTTGTCAATTTTATTGATTTTCTCTAAGAACAAACTCTTGGTTGTGTTTATCTTTTCAATTCCTTTCTTATTTTCTATTTCATTTAGTTCTGCTCTTATCTTTGTTATTTCTTTCTTTCTTCTTCCTATGGGGTTACGTTTTTGTTTTTTTATGATTTCCTCCAAATGCACAGTCAGTTCTTCAATTTTTGCACTTTCTTCTTTTTTGATGTATGAATTTATGGCTATAAATTTCCCTCTCAGTACTACTTTTGCTCTATTCCATAACCTTTGGTATGTTGTGTTATCATTTTCACTAGTTTCATGGCAGTTATTAATTTCTTTTGAGATTTCCTCTTTTATCCACTGTTTTTCTAAGAGTGTGCTGTTTAATGTCCATATCTTGGTGTGAAATCTGCGCCTCTGGCCCTTGCAGATTTCCAGTTTCACTCCAGTGTGGTTAGAAAAATTAATTTTTTTCATTTTTTTTATTGACTTTGTAATAATATTACATTAAAAATATATATGTGAGGTCCGATTCAACCCCACCCCCCCACCCCACCTCTCCCCCTCCCCCCAGCAACACTCGTTCCCATCATCATGACACATCCATTGGATTTGGTAAGTACATCTTTGGGCACCTCTGCACCTCATAGTCAATGGTCGACATCATGGCCCATACTCTCCTCCATTTCATCCAGTGGGCCCTGTGAGGATTTACAATGCCCGGTGATTGCCTCTGAAGCACCATCCAGGGCAGCTCCATGTCCCAAAGACGCCTCCACCTCTCATCTCTTCCTGCCGTTCCCCATACCCATCAGCCACCATGTCCACTTTTCCCAATCCAATGCCACCTCTTCTATGTGGACATTGGATTGGTTGTGTCCATTGCACCTCTATGTCAAGAGGAGGCTCAGATTCCACATGGATGCTGGATGCAATCCTCCCACTTTCAGTTGTAATCGCTCTAGGCTCCATGGTGTGGTGGTTGTCCTTCTTCAACTCCATCTTAGCTGAGTGTGGTAAGTCCAATAAATCAGATTGTAGGTGCTGGAGTCTGTTGAGGCTCAGGACCTGGCTATCACATTGTCAGTCCAGAGATTCAAATCCCCTAAATATAACTTAAACCCCAACATTAACTGCACCTCCAGCACATTAGCATGAAAGTCTTATGAAAGAAGATCCCATCTGAGTCCAGATTCATTACACATAAACACCATTTCCAAAGAGGGGCCATCTGACCTGGTAGTTAACCCCATTGGCCATGACCATAACTCCCATGGGTCTCTTTAGCCCTCAAAGGAACCAATATCTGGGGGTTGTATCTGCTTTATCTGTCTCTCTGCCTCTGCTCAGTTGTGCATGAGGGCAATCCTTCTGCCAGCCTCCAGACTCTTTTTTAGAAACTCGTAGCCATATAACTCATTTCTCCTTTCCATTTCCCCCTTACTTTAGGTCAAACAGCATTTTAAAGTCATGTTATTTTATGTAGACAGGGATATTCTGCTGATCCGCATTGAACCTTCCGTATAAGGTCATTTTCCAGTTGCATCATCAGTTGGTAGTTGATAGTGGTCCCTCGGTGCCAGGGAGGCTCATCCCCGGGTGTCATGTCCCACGCTGGGGGGAAGGCATTGCATTTACATACTGAGTTTGGCTTCGAGACTGGCCACATTTGAGTAACATGAAGGCTGACAGGAGGAAATTCCCAGGCATAATGTTGCTCTAGGCCTTGTTCTTATTTTAGGCTTATCAGCTCACAAGCATAGTCATTAGTATCAGGGGCTCACTGTTGAACCCTCACTCCCTCCCGGTCCCCGCCGCTGCACCTGGGAGACTGTCGCTGCTCCCCTAGGGACCACGACAGAGCACCACTGGCCAGGAACCCACTACCCCCCCTGCTGTGGTTTTTAATTGTTGACACTATGAGTATATCCAAACATTACCATGCACCCTGGACATATGTTCTGTACAGCTCCCTGTCAGCCATATTTCACCTGTCATTGGTATCCCATACCAGTATCCCTCCATTGCCATTGTTGAAACACTCTGTGATCCAGAACTCCCCGAAATTTGAAGCCCAATATAATGTCATGGTCCCTTACTAGGGAATGGCATATAGCGATGGGTTTAAAGGTTAGATAAAGAACTTGGATGGGGGCCTATTTGGGACGTGGAGCTGCCCTGGATGGCGCCTTGGGGGTGATCACCAGACATCGTGGATCCTCACAGGGCCCACTGGATGGAATGGAGGAGAGTATGGGCCATGATGTGGACCATTGTCTATGAGGTGCAGAGGTGCCCAAAGATGTATTTACCAAATCCAATGGATGTGTCATCATGATGGGAACGAGTGTTGTTGGGGGGGGAGAGGGGGGATGGGGGGGTGGGGTTGACTGGGACCTCACATATATATTTTTAATGTAATATTATTACAAAGTCAATAAAAAAAAAAAAGAACTTGGATAAAGTTAGATAAAGAACTTAGATAAAGAATGTTGACTTGAAAAAATTCTACATCCTATCTTTTTTTTTTTTTCCCCCCTAATTATTCAGCTTCTCTTCACAGGGGTACTAGACCACAGCAATGCATATATATAATATACAGCACTCCCATACATCCACCACAAAACCTTTTTCCTTCCACAGCGATACTCTTACACCCTATTCACATCATATTTACTTAACGTGATGTACAGAGTCTGAGACATTAGCTTTCTAACAAGGTGACATCTGTGCTTACATTATGGTGCATACTTTAGGATACACAGTTCTTTACATTCTTAGTTATCCTATGTTTTACATTATGGTTTACATTATCAGTCTGTCATCTCCTATATGTTATGGTGTAATATTACATGTTTTATATCCATTCTTGTGTACTCTCAAGAAACTCCTCTCTTACCCCCCATTTACCTTGGTTACACATATTTAATGTCCATTTTCCCTTCCATCTTGGTGCCCACAGTGACAGCCAACCTCCGTTTCCTGAGGAGCCACTTTCAGAGATAGATGGAATAGTGTTCAGGGCCTAACTTGCTCAACTGCCCCAATGCCCTGGGAGCCACCCTTTCTCTCGAGGGATACAGTTCCCTCTATTTGGTGGCATTAGTCCTCCCCAGGATGTGGGTTCACCCCCACTCTCACTACTTGGGTTTCTACCCCATGGTGACGCCCACTCTGGCAGAATGAGCATTTAGACATTCCCCAGGAGCCCGTCCTGCATCAGACCCTCCCCTCCGAGCATTCTAAACAGGTAACCCTCTTTATTATATTTTGATATGATTTTCTCGGCATTTTACTCTCCACCAACACCTGACCCTCTCCTGTGTTCGTATGCTACCCCTCCCTTCCCCCACTTTTGGGCAATGTTACCCATCCGCCCCTCCCCAGCCACCCTCAAACCCGCAAAGCCCCAACCAAAGGCAACCCCTAGTCCCCCTTTTATCTCTTCTTTGTGTTCATACTTACCAACATCTCATCTTAAATTCCACCCCTGCAGACATCGGCTCATATCCTTCCTCCACCCTCCGATTTCCTGTAAGCCTATCGTTCAGTCTCTTGTTATCTAGGCCAGCTTGTTTATTTCATATCATTGAGGTCATGTAGTATTTGTCCATCAATGTCTGGGTTGCTTCACTCAACATAAGGTTCACAAGATTCATCCATATTATCACATGTGTTTGTAGTTTGTTTGTTCTTACAGCCGAGTAGTATTCCATTGTGTGTATATACCACATTTTATTGATCCACTCATCTGTTGATGGGCATTTGGGTTGATTCCAACTTTTGGCAATAGTGAACAATGCTGCTATGAACATTGGTGTACATATATCGGTTTGTGTCCTTGTTTTCAGTTCTGCTGGGTATATACCCAGCAGTGGTATTGCTGGGTCATATGGCAAATCTACGGCTAGTTTTTTGAGAAACCACCATACTGTCCTCCAGAATGGGTGGATCCTTCTGCATTCCCACCAGCAGTGGATGAGTGTTCCCCTTCCTTCACATCCTCTCCAGCACTTGTATTTTTCTGTTTTTTTCTTAGCTGCCAATCTTATGGGTGTAAGATGGTATCTCATTGTTGTTTTGATTTGCATTTCCCTGATAGCTAGAGATTTGGAACATTTTTTCATGTGCTTTTTTGCCATTTGTATTTCTTCTTCGGAGAAGTGTCTGTTTAAGTCTTTTTCCCATTTCTTAAATGGGTTTTTTATCTTTTTATTTTCAAGATATAGAAGTTGTTTATATATGTACGTTATAAGTTTCTTATCAGATATATGATTGCCAAATATTTTCTCCCACTGTGTGGGCTCCCTTTTTACTTTCTTGACAAACTCCTTTGAGGTGCAGAAGGCTTTAATTTTGAGGTAGTCCCATTTATCTATTCGTTCTTTTGCTGCTCGTGCTTTTGGTGAGATATTCATAAATCCATTTCCTATTACAAGGTCCTGTAGATGTTTCCCTTCACTGCGTTCTAAGGTTTGTATGGTCTTGGCTCTTATATTTAGGTCTTTGATCCATCTTGAGTTGATCTTTTTATAAGGTGTGAGATGGTAATCCTCTTTCATTCTTCTACATATGGCTACCCAGTTCTCCAGACACCATTTGTTGAATATGCCACTCTCTCCCAGTTGAGAGGGTTTGGTGGCTTTATCGAATATTATGTGGCTGTATATGTGAGGTTCTATATCAGAGCTTTCAATTCGATTCCATTGGTCTATGTGCCTCTCCTTATGCCAATACCATGCTGTTTTCACCACCGTAGCTTTGTAGTATGTTTTGAAGTCAGGTAGTGTGATTCCTCCAATTTTGTTTTTCTTTTTCAGTATGTCTTTGGCTATTCGGGGTCTCTTTCCTTTCCAAATAAATTTCATAGTTACTTTTTCTAGTTCCTTAAAGAAGGCTGCATTGATATTTATTGGGATTGCATTGAAAGTGTAGATAAGTTTTGGTAGGATAGACATCTTAATAATGTTCAGTCTTCCTATCCATGAACAAGGAATAGTCTTCCATTTATTCAGGTCTTCTTTGATTTCCTTGAACAATCTTGTATAGTTTTCGGTGTATAAGTTCTTTACCTCTTTAGTTAAATTTATTCCTAAGTATTTGATTTTTTTATTTACAATTGTGAATGGTATTTGTTTCTTGATTTCCTCCTGATCTTGCTCATTATTGGTGTACAGAAATGCTACTGATTTTTGCGCATTGATCATATAAGCTGCGACTTTACTAAACTCATTTATGAGTTCTAGAATCTTTGTTGTAGATCTCTCAGGGTTTTCTATGTATAGGATCATGTCATCTGCAAATAATGAAATTTTGACTTCTCCCTTTCCAATTTGAATGCCTTTTATTTCTGGTTCTTGCCTCAGTGCTCGAGCAAGTACTTCTAAGACAATGTTAAATAGGAGCAGAGACAGTGGGCATCCTTGTCTTGTTCCTGAGTTTAGAGGGAAGGAGTCTAGGATTTCTCCATTGTAAACAATATTGGCTTTAGGTTTTTCATATATACTCTTTATCATGTTCAAAAAATTTCCTTGTATTCCAATCTTTTGGAGTGTTTTTATCAAGAAAGGGTGCTGTATTTTGTCAAATGCTTTTTTTGCATCAATAGATATAATCATGTGATTTTTTTCCTTCACTCTGTTTATATGGTGTATTACGTTGATTGATTTTCTTATGTTGAACCATCCTTGCATACCTGGGATGAATCCCACTTGGTCGTGGTGTATAATACGTTTAATGTGTTGTTGAATACGATTAGCAAGTATTTTGTTAAGTATTTTTGCGTCTAGGTTCATTAGAGAAATTGGTCTGTAATTTTCCTTTCTTGTGGTGTCTTTGTTTGGCTTAGGTACTAGGGTAATGTTGGCATCATAGAAGGAGTTGGGTAATGTTCTTTCTGTTTCGATTTTTTGGAATAGTTTCAGCAGGATTGGTGTCAGTTCTTTCCGGAATGTTTTGTAGAATTCACCTGTGAAACCATCTGGCCCTGGGCTCTTCTTAGTTGGGAGATTTTTAATAACTGATTCTATCTCTTTGCTTGTGATTGGTTTGTTAAGATCATCAATTTCTTCTTTTGTCAATATGGGCTGCTTATGTGTTTCTAGGAATTTGTCCGTTTCGTCTAGATTGTCATTTTTGTTGGAATATAGTTTTTCAAAATATCCTCTTATGATAGTCTATTTCTGTGGGGTCAGTGGTGATATTGCCTTTCTCATTTCTTATTTTGTGTATTTGCATCTTCTCTCTTTTTTTCTTTGTTAGTGTTGCTAAAGGTTTGTCAATTTTGTTAATCTTCTCAAAAAACCAGCTCTTGGTCTTGTTTATCTGTTCAAGTGCTTTCTTATTTTCTATTTCATTTAGTTCTGCTCTTATCTTTGTTATTTCCTTCCTTCTTCTTCCTGTTCGTTACTTTGTCGTTTTTCTAATTCCTTCAAATGTGCAGTTAGTTCTTCAATTTTTGCTCTTTCTTCTTTTTTGATATATGAATTTATGGCTATAAACTTCCCTCTCAAGTACTGCTTTTGCTGCATCCCATAAATTTTGGTATGTTGTGTTATCATTATCATTTGTTTCAAGGTAGTCATTGATTTCTTTTGAGATTTCCTCTTTGACCCACTGTTTTTCTAAGAGTGTGCTGTTTAATTTCCAAATCGTGGTATGAAATCTGGGCTTCTGTCCCTTGCAAATGTCCAGGTTGACTCCACTGTGGTCAGAGATTATGTTTTGTATGATTTCAAACTTTCTGAATTCGTTCAGCCTTTCTTTGTGGCCTAGCATATGATCTATCTTGGAGAATGATCCATGTGCGCTTGAGAAAAATGTATATCCTGCTGTGTTTGGGTGTAGCGATCTATATATGTCTATTAGATCGAGCTCCTCTAATATACTATTCAGATGTTTTGTTTCTTTGGTGATTCTCTTTTGAGATGCTCTGTCCAGAGTTGATAGTGGTGTATTTAAATCCCCCACTATAATTGTAGATGTATCTATTCTTTCACTTAGTTTTTACAGCATTTGCCTGACATATTTAGAGGCACCCTTGTTAGGGGCATAGATATTTATGATTGTTCGATCTTCTTGACAGATTTTCCCTTTCACTAAAATGTAGTATCCTTCTTTGTCTCTCACAATTGTTTCACATTTAAAGTCTATTTTGTCTGATATTAATATAGCTACTCCTGCCTTTTTTTGGTTATTGTTAGCTTGTATGATTGTTTTCCAGCCATTCACTTTCAATCTCCATGCGTATCTGGGTCTAAGATGTGTCTCTTGTAGACAGCATGTCGATGGGTCATATTTCCTTATCCAATGTCCCAGTCTGAATCTTTTGATAGGTGAGTTTAATCAGTTGACATTCAGTGTTATTACTATCAAGGAAATATTTGTGTTAGCCATATTTTGATTGGATTTGTGTTTGTCATGTTTTGTTTGTATTTTTTTTTGTCATTTTTGTTATTTTTGTTGGTCTTATACTCACATCCAACTCTGCCTTTCCTGTTTTTTCATTTCTTCCTGTAGAACTCCCTTTAGAATTTCTTGAAGGGGAGGTTTCTGTTGGTATACTCTTTCAGTTTCTGTTTGTCTGCGAATATTTTGAACTCTCCATCATGTTTGAATGCTAGTTTAGCTGGATAGAGTATTCTTGGTTGGAAATTTTTTTCCTTTAGTACCTTGACTATATCATACCACTGCCTTCTTGCCTCCATGGTTTCAGACGAGAAATCAGCACTTAATCTAATTGAGATTCCCTTATATGTGATGGTTTTCTTTTCTCTTGCTGCTTTTAGGATTTTCTCTTTGTCTTGAGCATTGGATAATTTGACAAGTATATGTCTTGCGGTGGGCCTGTTGGGGTTTATGACTTGTGGAGTGCGCTGTGCTTCTTGGATATGTACATCTGTCTCTTTCAGTAGATTTGGGAAGTTTTCAGCCATTTTTTCCTGCAACATTCCTTCTGACCCCTTTCCCTTCTCTTCACCTTCTGGAATGCCTATAATACGTATGTTTGAGCGTTTTGCATTGTCATTCAGGTCCCTAAATCCTAATTGGATTTTTTCTATCTTCTTATTGACCCCTTCTACTATCTGTTTGATTTCTGATGTACTGTCTTCCACATCACTAATTCTCTGCTCTGTCTCTTCTAGTCTGCTGATATTTGCTGCAAGTGTATTTTTGATTTCTTGAACTGTGGTGTTCATTCCCATCATATCTGTTATGTTTTTGCGTATGTCTGCAATTTCCCCTCCAAGTGATGTCTTCATGTTGTTAACCTCTTTCATTACTTCGTCAAATTTGTTGGTGATAAATGTTGTGAGATCTTTCATTGCTTGTGCCAAGTTTTGCTCCCCTTCGTGATTATTGGTTTGTTGATTGGATTCAGCCATGTTTTCCTGATTACTGGTTTGGTTTGTAGATTTTTGTTGCTTTCTGGTCATCTCTTTATCTTGATGGATTTAATCAGTTCCTTAGCTTCTTTGTCTGCTCTTGGAGGTTAATTAGTTGTTATTTTTGCATAGGTGTTATATCTTCTCTTTGTCACTTTTTTCTTCTTATTCTAGTTTCTTGTTGTTGGTTAACTTCACTTTAAAGGAAAGTATTAGTGTTGGGGAAAGGCAATTGTGTAAGCAAGGGAAAAGTGTAAAGTAGTATTGGTGATATATGTTAACAAAGCAAGAATATGAGATCTGGGAGGATGGAGGTTAGATTCATGTAAATTGTGTAGAGTTATAGCAGTAGGTAGAGTACCTATTATGAGGTAGATGATTGAATATGGGAGGAATATGGTATGAGCTAAAAAGCTATTGATTTCGTGAGAGAGGGAAAGAGAAAAATATAGTAATAGTTTCAAGAGTGGATAACAGACAGAAAACAAAACATAGGTATTAGAAATTAAGTCTTAGACCCTTCGTGGATCAAAGAAAGGGAGGTGGGAGGTGGAATATAGGAGAGCCAGTAGATGGTGGCGGATATCAAGATGTAGGGGAAAGAGGATAGTGTAGGTAGGCTAAATCAGTTCACACAGAAATGAGGCAGTGGAGGATGAGAAAACCCCAGCAAATGTGAGGTGTTTCCTGCCGCACCTATTTTATAATTGAGTTAAAATAAACTAAGTAGAATATGAGGGACAAGAGGGAGAGAGACAACAGAAAAAAAGAAAGAAAGAAAAAAAAGAAAGTGGGGGGAAGGGACGAGAGGAAGAAAGTAGAAGGGGATGGGCAAAGGGTGGGGAACAGATAGGGGAAAGAAAAAAAAAAAAATAGATATGCACGACCCAGAATTAAAACACCCACTTCACAGCACCTACCACGAAAAAAAGCCTTAAATAACTGAGTAAAAGAAAGACTTTGGGGGATACACTGTGAGAGAAGACTAGGGGATAATGCAGTGTTAGCAATCAGGAAATTGAAAAAAGTAAAGAATAAGTCAAAATGAAAATAAAAACAAAACAAAATGAAACGATAAGGAAAGAACGCCAACGTTGAAGGCTAGGGCATTTAAGGACCTCAGATGGACCTCAGTGTGTGATGGATTCAGGGATGGAAAGTCTGAGATATTGAGGTCTCAAGAGATGTGAGTCTCTGTGGTGTGGGCCACCAGATTTTAGGGAATTCAGACCTGGCAACCTCCAATCTGGTCTACAGGAAGCCTGAGAGCCCCGCAGTGTAACACAGCCCTCAGGGATCCCCACAGCTGGGTGCCAGCCTTAAGGGGGAAGTCAGATCCCCAAACTCTATATTATGACTGAACCCTGCAATTCATTTACTTAGCTGGGCTCATTAGTATATCTCACTTCAGCTTTTAGACAGCTCCCGTCCTGTGATTCCAAACCTCTGCCACTAGAGGGCGCCTCTACACTGCAGCCACTTTGCTAGTACAGATCTGAAGCCCAGCCTGTGACTCCGAATACAAATTCGAAAATT
This sequence comes from Dasypus novemcinctus, assembly GCF_030445035.2. Classification (NCBI taxonomy): domain Eukaryota; kingdom Metazoa; phylum Chordata; class Mammalia; order Cingulata; family Dasypodidae; genus Dasypus; species Dasypus novemcinctus. The sequence goes on along the minus strand of NC_080702.1, from coordinate 39,884,399 downwards.
GAATTTCCCAAGCTTCGCAAAATATTCCCTAATCTGCTTCCAGATGTGTCCCCCTCCCTTGCCGCAGCCTAAAACAACTTTCCGATCACGTCTTTTTATTGCCTACAGCCTATTTGGGTCGGAGACCGGCTGCCGGGCTTTTGGGGGTGGGGCTTCAGGCGGAAGCACTATTGTGTATGTTCACAATCACAAGTTTCTCCCGCTTCACAACAAAACACCGTCTATCTTCCCAAATCGCTCTGCAAAGGCGACCCGTCGCATCAACCCGTGCACAGCTCACCCAGAACTCGTGAACTCCTTGACAGCTCAGAGCCATCTAAAAGCGGTGCCGCCAGGCTGGACCGCGATTCCCCCCACCCCCAATAGGGAGGAGCCCGTGTGCGGGTCTCACCTACAGGCAATAAAACCCAAATTATATCTACTAGACCAATCCTCTCCGTTACCTTTCCACCCAATCGATGTCCAGGCACTTCTGCCCTGCAAAAATCCCGAAAAAGCCCGGTCTTGGAGAGCCTGTAGCCGCGCCCAACCGTCTCTTCCCAGGACCTACCGCAAAGGCAAGTTCACTCAGTGACCATCTTGCCTCCTCTCCGGAAAACAACCAGAAAAATTATTGTGTGATTTCAATCTTTCTGAATTCATTGAGCATTTCTTTGTGACATAGCATATTTTCTATCTTGGATAATGATCCATGTGCACTTGAGAAAAATGTATATCCTGCTGTATTCAGGTGTAATGATCTGTATATGTCTATTAGGTCCAGCTCCTCTAATATACTGTTCAAAGTTTTAGTTTCTTTATACATTCTCTTTTGAGATGATCTGTTCAAAGTTGATAGTGGTGTATTAAAGTCTGCCATTATAATTGTAGAGGCATCTATTCTTTCGCTTAGTTTTTCCAGTGTTTTCCTCATGTATTTGGAGGCACCCTTGTTAGGAGCATAAATATTTATGATTGTTCATTCTTCTTGAAAGATTATCCCTTTCACTAATATATAGTATCCCTCTTTTTCTCTCACAATTGTTTAACATTTAAAGTCTATTTTGTCTGATATTAATATAGCTATTCCTGCCCTTTTTTTTTTTTTGGTTATTATTTGCTTGTGAGATTCTTTTCCAGCCATTCACTTTCAACCTCCTTGAATCCATGTGTCTAAGATGTGTTTCTGTAGACAGCATATAGATGGGTCATATTTCCTTATCCAATCATCCAGTCTGAGTCTCTTGACAGGTCAGTTTAATCCATTAACATTCAGTGTTATTACTTTCAAGGAATTATTTGTGTTAACCATATTTTCTTTGGACTTGTGTTTGTCATATTTTGTTTGATTTCTTCCCTCTCTTTTTCTCTTTTTTGTTGGTCTTACACTCTACTCCAACTCTGCCTCTCCTGTTTTTTTCCTTTCTTCCTTCAGAATTCCCTTTAGTATTTCTTGAAGAGCAGGGTTCTTGTTGACATACTCTTTCAATTTCTGTTTATCTGTGAATATTTTGAACTCTCCCTCATTTTTGAATGCTAGCTTAGCTGGGTACAGGATTCTTGGTTGGAAATTTTTTCTTTGAATACCTTGACTATATAATATCACTGCCTACTTGCCTCCATGGTTTCAGATGAGAAATTAGCCCTTAATCTTATGGAGCCTCCCTTGTATGTGATGGTTCTCTTTTGTCAATTTGCATACAGGGCAACACTTATTGCAGTGATGGAAGGCAAAACATCAAAAACAAAGCTTTTGCATTTTTAAATTTGTTAATACCCCAATTTATGTTTACCTTAATTTTTCTCAATTAATATGTATTCTATATCTATCCTTTAAACTCATCACTATATTCCATTTTACTATTAATGGAACCTGGCAATATATTGGGCTTTATTTTTTTAGAAGTTTTGGATCACAGAGAGTTTCAACAATGGCAGGGGAGGAATACTAGTGTGGGATGTTATTGACAGGGAACACATGTTTGAGAGGGAGTTCTCCAGGGCATGTATCCAGGGTACATAAAAATGTTTGGATATTTTCATAGTGGCTACAATTAAAAACAACAAATGAGGGAATACTGAGTTCCTAGCCAGAGGAGCTCTATCGCTGTCTCTAATGAACAGCAACAATCCCCCAAGTGCAACTGCAAAGACCAAAAAAGAAGGAGGGTCCAACAATGAGCCCTTGATACTAATGACTATGCTTGTAAGCCTGTGCACCTTAAATAAGAACAAGGCCTAGAGCTGCAGGGTCCCTAAGAGTTACCTCCTGAGAACCTTTGTGTTGCTCAAATGTGGCCAGTCTTGAAGCAGAACTCAGCATGTAAATGTGTTGCCTTCCCCCAGCATGGGACATGACTCCCAGGGATGAGCCTCCCAGGTGCCAAGGGATTACTACCAAGAACCAGCTAATGATGTAACTAGAAAATGACCTTGAATAAAAGGTCAACTCAGAGCAGCAGAATATCTCAGTCTACATACAATACCAGGAGTTAAAAATGCTTTTTGACCTGAATTAAAGGGGGAAATGGAAAGGACAAATGAGTTTATATCGCTATCAATCTACAAAAAAAGCTGGAAGGTTATCAGAGAGGTTGGCCTTATGCACACCTGAGCAGAGTCCCAGAGACAGATAAAAGAAGATTCAACCCCAGGTATTGGTTCTTCTGAGGGTTGCAGAGACCCACAAGTTCTATGGTCATGGCAGATGGAGTTCAGTGCCATCTCAGTTGGCCCTACTTTGGAGTTTGTGTTTCTGTGTGATGGAGCTGGACTCAGATGTGATCTTTGTTCACAAGACTCTCCTATTACTTTTCCTGGAACTATAGTTGGTGCTGGGATTTAATGTATAACCAGGGACCTGAATCTCTGAACTGACCATGTGATTGCCAGACCCTGGGCCTCAACAGACTTGAAGCTCCTACACTCTGGTTTGTTGGACTTACCCCACTCAGCTAACATGGAGGTGAAGAAGGTCAACCACCACAGCAGGGAGCCAAGAGTGCCTACAACTGAAATCAGGAGAATTGCATCCAGCATCCAAGTGGAATCTAAGCCCCCTCTTGATATAGATTTGCAGTGGACACGGCCATTCTCGGGTCCACAGGATGGAGGAATAGAGTATGGATTAGAGTGTATTTACTGATATTCTATTCATGAACTTTTGTGATTAGTAATCAAGGAAATGTGGCATTGGTGTGGAGAAAGTGGCCATGGGAGCTGCTGGGGGTAGGGAGTGGGAGGAAGAGATGAAATGTGGGGACATATTCAGGGGTTGGAATTGTCTTGGGTGGTGCTGCAGGGACAGTTACCTGACATTGTATATACTCCCATGGCCCACTGGGTTTACTGTGGGAGAGTGTGGGCTATGGTGTGGACCATTGACTATGAGTTGCAGTGGTGCTCAGAGATGTATTCAACAAATGCAATGAATATCTCTTGATGATGGAGGAGGTTGTTGTTATGGGTGTAGAAGTGGGTTAAGGGGGGTGGGGTTATATGGGACCTCATATTTTTTAAATGTAACATTAAAAATAAATAAAGAAAAAAATTAGATCAAGTAACTAAATATAGGAGGTAAAACTATAAAACTCGTTGAAGATTATTAAGGGACAAATCTTCATGAACTGAGACTTGGCAATGAATTATTCAGGCAAAAAAAAAAAAAGGAAAAATATGTTAATATTATTTCCTTAAAAATATTTATCAACTTAAATTACAAAGGGAGTGAAAAGACAACCAGAAGAAAAGGAGAATATAGCTTCAAATGATATCACAGATGAGGGCATAATACATAGAATATATAAATTACATTACATTGCCATAACAAAAAGTAAAACAATCCAATTTAAAATTTGACAGTGAACTTGAAGAGACATTTCTCTGAAGAAAGTATATGAATGGGTAATAATTACATGAAAAGATGCTCAACATTACTAGTCATTAGGGGAATGCAAATTATATCTGCAATGAAACTTCAAGCCCACAAGAAAGGCCATTATAATATATTCAGAAGAAAAAAGTGTTGTGGAGTATGAACAGAAATTGAAACTCTAGAGGATTATTAGTGGGATATAAATTGGTGTAGCCACTGCGGACAATAATATTTCACATCCTTAAAAATTCATCTCTCAGTACATTGAACCACACCCATGAGTATTCCCCCAGCCTTTCTGACTGGGATATAGATCAGTGCCTAGAGGTTCAGCCCATTGTCTGTGATCATGAGAATGAAAACCACACAATTAATTAATGAATCTGACACCATACTCAGTTTTCATTGAGCTTTTGTCCTAGTTCTGGGCTCTCTTACTCTAGACTTGTAATTTGTGGGTTAAGAAAGCCTTAATTTCTGAAAGACATTATTACGTTTGACCTTTCTTTACCTTGCAGCTAAATTCCAACCCTAAATAAATTCACTGATCATGATGCAATATAGAAGAATTTAAATTGTATCACCCATGAAAGAGTTGCAAAGAGATTGAAATGATTATATTCCCTGCAAACCATATAATAATAAATTCATGTACTGGATATTATCATTTGCTGACTGCTGTGCACTAAGAAATTCCTTGAAAATCATAATAGTTCCACAGAAGAGAGTCTAGTATAGAAGAAAATCCAAAACATGACAAAGGAAAACCTCCTGAAGACAAGGAATTATTTTTCTGGCATAAGAGAATACTTGGTCATGAAATTTAGGATTAACTGAAAGAAAATTTGCCAGAGATACTGCAGTATCACTTCCAGCTATCTCTGCTGGCAACATTGGAGTGTCCACCTCCCCCTGTCTCTATTAAATCCCCATTTCTGTTCAGTACTTTTATTTAAGAAAGGAACAAACTAATTCTGACAGAAGAATTGACCAAAAGATTCAAAAGTATATCATTTTTCTAATTCCTAATTCTTCATTTCCTATTTCCATTTTAAACATCACCTACTCCCAGTAGGACCCAACATCCCCAGTTACCACTACTAGAATTGAAGTCTTAATTAATCCATTAATGAGCAGTTCTGTCAAATGACAAAATATATGCAAGAAAACAGGCTGGTAGCAGTGAAACAGGAAAGACAAAGCTCTGGTAATCTGTGAGCCAAACAAGGGTTCCTAGAATATAACAGGAATTCTTGGGTGGGTGGGTGGGGGGGTAAGCTGATATTTGGTTTTCTTCTAGACATTGTGAGCAATTCATTAGGGGAATGCTGGGAATATTTACATCTAAGAGTACCATTCCTTCGGGAATAGTATATCCCAATAAAACTTAATTGCACTGAAATGAGTACCTATAGAAGTCTCACTGAAGAGATGGCCCCATTCCTCCAACATTCTTTTATCAATATCTTTTGCAATAAGACTGAGCAGCTCCATCCAAAAGGTGAAGTCCCTTTTGCCACCTGAAATGAGGATCTTTTATTTGATTTGACCAACAGAATATAGTGTTATTGACAGCATACCTCAAAAAATCTCTGTGTTTTTGCTTTTCACTCTTAGATTCCTAACTCAGCCATGTGAACAATTCCAGTCTGGCCTGCTGGAAGATGAGAGGACATGTGTAGGGAAGGTCAGTGGCCCAGTTAAGGCCTCTCTAGAATAGTCTAAAGATAATTAGGTCAAAAATGTGTGAGAGAGCAAAACTAAGATCATAGTATCCCCAGTTGATTCATACCTGACTATAGACCCTTAAGAAAATGGAAGAGATTTGAAGAATTCCAAGCATTAGACTCCCATAGAATGATAAAATCAGCATCTTTTTGACTCATGTTATGCAATAATGGCTAAGCAACACCATTATTAATATTTAGATCAGTCTGAATGTTATTTAGACAGGTATATTCAGATAAGCCTGATTCTTCTTAGTGTTTGCATTCTTTCAGACATTTGAATGCCATTGAGGATCCTCTGTTTATTCAAGTTTTCTTTATATACATGCACTTAAAAGTAACCATGAATAAGTTTCAATTCCAGATAACTAGGGGAATTTGGAAAGACATTCATATTTCTTCCTGCATAACTGGTGGCCCTGAATCAGAAGTCTGCATTACCAGGGGTATCTTGTGGGCAGGAACCCAAACTGTTATGTGAGCCATCCTTTGATCATGAGGATGGAAGAGAATTTTGAATCAAGTATGATAAATAGTATCTTAGTAAGTACCTAGTGTGTTCCCTCACCTGCCATTTCCTGTATTCATTTTTTTTCACTTTTTTCCTTCATTATTTTTTAAAATATCACATTAAAAAGATAGGAAGTCCCATATACTCCCCATCCTCCTCACTTCAGTTCTCCCACATCAACAACCTCTTTCATTATCATGGGGCATTCAGTGCATTTGGTGAATAACTTTGCGACCACTGCTGCACCACATGGATAGTGGTTTACATTGTAGTTTACACTCTCCCCCAGTCCACCCAGTGGGCCAAGGAAGGACATACAATGCCCAGCATCTGTCCCTGCAGTACGACCCAGGACAACTCCACACCTGAAAATGCCTCCACATCATATCTCTTCTTCCCTCTCCCTCCCCTCAGCAGATATCATGGCTACTTTCTCCACATCAATGCTATAATTTCTTCCATTACTAATCACAATAGTTCCATAGTACAATATCAGTAATTCCACTCTAATCCATGCTCTATTCTTCCATCGCTGGGATGGTTATGTCCACTCCACTTCTTTATCAAGAGGGGCTTAGATTCCACATTGATGATGGATGCAATGCTCCTGCTTGTAGTTGCAGGCACTCTTAGCTCCCGGGTGTATTGGTTGACCTTCTTCATCTCCTTGTTAGCTGGCCAGGGTAAGTCCAATAAACCAGACTGTATTCATATTTTAAAATGCCAAGCACCTTTCTTAGAGGAATATAAGGACTCATGTTTGTAGGCATTGGAGGAAGTTTACAAGAAAAAAATGGGAATATGTTACAATAAAATAAAATAGAACAAAGAATATTGTCTTGCAACCAATTAATATACCACCTTATATATGGTCACCAAGGTTCCTTACTTCAGTGAATATATTCACATCATCGAAAAGAAATAATTTATTGTAAAAATAATGCATGGTTGTTCTATATTTTCTGTCTCAATACTTAAGATCAGCTGTGATGATATGGCCATGCCATTTCCAATATTTATACAAATTTGCCATCCTCTAGATTCCAGTTAAAGATGTGCATTTAGTTAACAATTTTATGCTGTGCCAGAGGTATAAAAATTACTATGGACTGTGAGCTGAATAAGAAAACAGGACCCTAATAAAGAAGTGAAATGACATGACCAGATTTAAGAAGGAAAGGTGTGAGAAAGTTGGTATTTTCTGAAAGAGTATTTAAATTTGAGAATATATGTACACATATTTAAAGAAAAAAATGTACAAAAAACTGGAAAGGAGCAGTGACAGATTTTCATGTAAATTATAATAATATTAATGGGCTTATAAGTGCTGTGTAGTTTCTTTAATAGTAGCAGGACAACTCATATCTACTCTTTCAGTAAAACAAAGAAAACATTGCCTGTGAAACTTCATAAATATATATATATATTCTTTAAGAAATCCATGTTTGAGATATGTTGGAATTTCCAAATGATTTCTCTTCCAAGATTGAGAATTACATTGGGAAATTGGAAAAATGGACAAAGGGAAAAATGTTGGATATCTAAGAGTCAGAGAATATTTAATACAAGAAGCAGCTTAAAACTGAGAACACAGAAATTCTGAAATGAATAGAAAAAGACAGTTTTTGCTTCCATATTTTGACTAAAGAATTACAATGTCTGGATTTTTCATTGAGTGCTGCATTCACAGGCAATTTCTCAACCCAAGGAATAATGACACTTTTATATTTTCCACACAAATAATTTTTTCAGAGCACCCTTTATGTCTTTATTCCTAAAACTGTAGATGAAGGGGTTCAACATGGATGTGACCACAGTGTACATCACTGAAGCTGGAGCAACTGAATGTGTGTTGTGTATAATGACAGAAAAAAGTACACTCCTATGCTGGCACAATTAAACAAGGAAACAAACAAGAGGTGAGATGCACAGGTTGAAAATGATTCATACTTCCCCAAAACTGATGAGATTGCACGTATGGAGGAAACAATTTTAGAGTAAGAGAAAAGGATTCCAACAAGGGGACACCCTCCTAGCACTCCAGCTGCAAAATATATCACTATGACATTGATGAATGTGCCAGAACAGGCAAGTTGGATCATCTGATTAAGTTCACAGTAAAAGTGGGAGATTTCCATGTGTGTACAAAAGGACAACTGCAACACAATTGGGCTCTGTAACATGGAATTCAGGACACTCATGATCCAAGACCCTAGAACCAGCAGGACACAGATCTTGGGGTTCATGACTACAGATTATTGCAGGGGATGACAGATGGCCACAAAGCGGTCCTAGGCCATTGCAGCCATGAGGAAGTCCTCCAATCCTCCAAAGGGCACAAAAAGGTATATGTGAGATATGCAGCCTGCATAGATTATTACTCTCCTCTCGGTCTGGATGTTCACCAGCATTTTTGGGACAGTGGTGCAGGAGAAACAAATGTCACAAAGGGACAGGTTGGAGAGAAAAAGGTACATGGGAGTGTGGAAGTGGGAGTTGGAGATGATAGCCAGGATGATGAGCAGTTTCCCAAAGATGGTGACCAGCTAGATGGACAGGAACAATGAAAAGAAGAGGGTTTGCAATTCTGGATCCTCTGATAATCTCAGGAGTAGAAATTCTGAGAATCTGGTATCATTTATTTGCATAATGTGATTGTTGTGAGTACGTATAAAGAAAACATCAATAGTTTTCACACAAACAAGCACCACTATTGTAGAGAAGTGCTAACATTGCTGTTTTAAAATCAAAATAATGTATGTATTTTGATTAGGCATCTGGTTCCTTGGGGACTTCTGGTGCCATCCCTGTTAAAGTTTCCCTTTTCCACTCTCATCCTTTATTTCAGGCAGACATGAAGTCCATAGTTTCAATGAAATATCCTTTCATTCACCTGAAGTTTGTATATTTATTCGTGGTGATATGTCAGGCAATGTCTAGACAATTAAAATAAAGTGCAGAAAAATGAGGAAAATAGAGAAAGAATGTAAGGAAATTAAACGTAATCATATAGCATATCAGATGGTAACATTTTTAAAAAGGGAAATAGTAGTTAAATAAATGCAGACAGTCATATGTGGCTGTTTTGTTTTACTAGTCTTCAAATGGGTTCAGTAGATAAGGAGCCATTTTAAGAGAGACCTCTCCATGAGAAGTGGGGAACCACAAGGTAACCTTGGGTATGTGAAACCAGCTGAGAGAATGGCCAAGCACAATGCACTAAGAAAGGGTTGTTTCCAGTGTTCAAGGTGAACAAGGAAGCCTGTGTGGTCAGGGAGAGAAAAAGAGGAAGAGTGTTAAGAGATGATGTCAGAGAAGGTATAAGAATGAGGTCAGCTCACTGCTGCTGCTTACACTTCAAGACAGAGTCCTTGGCAACATGTTTCACCTCTTCTCCTTATTGACTTGGTTTCTAAGGATGCCCCCCAAATAGAAATGAATATATATTTTATTTTTAAATACATATTTTCACCATGGATTCTGTGTTATATGGCACATATTTTGGAATATGATCACATGTAGCTTTGCTCTGAAGACAGGACAGATCACAACATATACCAAGATAGACAGACAACCATGGCTGTTAGGTCTGTGTTGATGGTATTATCACCAACATGCAGAGTGATCACCATTTGATACAAGGGCTGCACATTCAATTTATCCTTCCATCAAAGTTGTTAAATCACAATGGACACATAATATATGGGCTTCACTTTAATATAACTACTCGTATTCCTTGTTTAAAAATAAAAGTAAAAAAAAAGTTCTTTAACAGAGAGACATAAGTGAAGAGAAAATAAAATAAGCTCAGGTCATCCTTGAGCCACTGTGTTTAAGAGATTGGTGAAGAAAGTGCTTCCTTTTCCTAGCAGCAGTGCTACCCTAGTTAGACTCTCTGCAGGCCCAGAAATAGCCTCAAGGTAGTCCCAAACCAAGTAGAAAGAAAGAAATATCAAACATCAGAACACAAGTAAATGAAATTGATAATAAAAATGGAAAGAATTATCAAAACCAAAATTTTATGCTTTGATGGAAGATGAACAAAATTGACAAACACTTGGGTAGACTGACAAAGAAAAAGATGTAGGTAAATAAAATCTGAAATTGGGGTGGAAATTACTACTGACCACACAAATAAAAAGATCATGAGCTGATGCTATAAACAGCTGTATGCCTACAAAACAGACAGTAGAGGAAATGGAAAAATTCCTAGAAACACAAACTCCTTACACTGACTCTAGAAGAAATAGAAGACCTCAGCAAAGCAATCATAGGTAAAAATTGTGAATCAGTCATCAGATATTTCCCAAGAATAAAGTCGCATGACCAGATGGCTTCCGAGGCGAACTTTACAGGTCATTTTCAAGAAGAATAAATCTCAAACCTTCTCTAACTCTTCCAAAAATTTGAAATGAAGGGAACATTACCTACCTTGTTCTATGAAGCCAATCTTACCCTAATACTAAAGCCAGATTAAGATAATACAAGAAAAGAAATTACAGAGCAACCACAGCAATGAAAGTAGATGCAAAAATCTTAAACCAAATACTTGCAAATTGAATCCATTAGCATATGAAAATAAGTAAACGCCATGATCAAGTTAATTTTATCCCACATATGCAATTGTGCCTGAACAGAAGAAAATCAACTAACATAATCAACCATATTAACAAATCAAATGAGAAGAAGCACATGATCATCTTGATTGAGGCAGTATAGGCATTTCACAAAATCCAGCATCCTTTCTTGTTTAGAACACTTTCTTGTTTAGAAGACAGGAATAGGAAAACATTTACTCAAGGTGATATATGGCATATAGGAGAAACCTACTTTATATTTTACCATAATAAATAAAATATTAAATCATTAGTCAATCAAGCAAACATGTATGGAAGTATCAAAGTTATCCTATTTTAGTTCTGGACTAGGTTAGACACACTTGCATTAAAGGTTTGGCTTCTATTCTCTCTTACACTTCCTGTATTACCTATTATGCTCTCTTACTCACATGTATGGCATTTCCTTGCATAGGACACCATGTATAAGTCTGGATTTCTCCCTGTGAGTTTGATGATGGAGACTAAACCTCTATCACCAGACAAGTCAGCAAAAAGGTGTCAGTCATTGGTTTGCTTGCCAGAGTTAGAACCCCAAAGACACAACCATATCCTTTCAGCACAATTTGCACAGACAAAGGGACAACACAAGAGGAGATATTTACAGCTCATCTTTAGTTGCTTATTAACACATTTCCCTTTTCATTACAAAAGCAGATTTCCATATTGCTTCATCACTGAGTCATCAATTCCCTTTAGAACACTGGTCAAGTGAGAATGGAAATGGTTCATGTTCACTCTCTTTTTCCAAGAGATGAGGTCATATCAGGAGAATCCAGCTTTCATCATTCCTCCTAATCAAGAATATTTCTTCCTTATGAAGGTCTAATCTTCTAGCACCATTGCGAACATTCAAATTAAAATTTTCACCATATCTATGACTGAGGAAGCCATTTCCATTACACACTTGATCACTAAAGCCTTGTCTTGTGGTGACAGCACAGCCCCTGTTGTTCTTTCTAGAACATTATTTTCCTCTTTGCACCATGTAGAGAAGAGTGCTCCTTAGATATGAAACTAAAAGTCATAGTCACAGCTTGCCTTAATCATACTTTTTACAATCAATTAATAATGCCCTGCCAAAAATGCAAGCTAAGATATGACATTTATTCTATTATTTAAATAATGTGTGTTGTTTATATGAGATATATTTTCATTTCATTATTCAATATTACCTGGGTGAAGCACATTTAAATGGACTGTCCCATTTAATTCCTGCAAAAATCCATTCTGTAATAGCAGTGATATTATGAATCCAATTCTACATTTGCAGAAATGGGTGTGGTCCAAATGGCTAAATACTGCTTAAAGATACAAACTAAGTAAGGGCTAGGGCATTGTTGGAGACCCTGAAAGATGTTTCCACTTAAGTCTCTAAGCCACTGTTTTTCAACTCTGGATGATTCTGGGCATCTGGACTATATGCCAATGCTTGCAACTTTTGACAAATTTGAATAATGCTGCTATGAATACCCAAGTGCAAATATCTGTGTAACACCATGCTTTCAATTCTTTTGGATATACACCTAGCAGTGGAATTTCTGGGTCATATGATAATTTTATAGTTGGCTTTATGAAGAACCACAACACTGTCTTATCCTATGTCTGCACCATTTTACATTGATACCAGCAGTGAATGAGTGTTGCTATTTCTCCACATCCTCTCCAACATTTGTTATGTTCTGTTTTTTTTCTTAAAGCAGACATTCTAATGTCTATGAAATTATATCATTTTGTGATTTTGATTTGCATTTATTGAATGGGTAATGAGGTTGAGCATATTTTCATGTTCTTTCAGACCATTTGTATATCTTCTTTTGAGGGATATCTGTCCAAGTCTTTTGCCCATTTTTTCTTCTATTTATTGCTATAATTTTTATAAACGTTTTTATTTTTAAAAGATAGTTATGCTACATAAATGTTACATTAAAATATATGGAATTCTCAGAAAACCAGAAAGACAGTGGCAAAGTAAGGAACTCCTAGAGTCAGCTCCTACTATGGGACAGTTAGTAAACACCCAGAGCCCTCTGGAGTTAGCTGAAGATCCTGTTTGGAGGGCTCCAGGAAGCCAGAAGAGCATCTCACAACATCCTTAAAGGAATGGAAGGAGGAGACTGTCCATCTGCAGAGAACACTCATATGTAGAGTGCTCCATGCCAGGAAGGCCAGTGACCTTCCTCCACTGGAGGCACAAGCCCCCTTGGGAGCTGTTCCACAGCTGGAATTGAAAGCTCAACTTCTCAAAAAGAAGAGGAGAAAGGGGCAAATGGGCACCAATTTCAACTATTGATGAGCAATTCAGTGGTATAAACTATAACCATGAGAACATCTAAAGTTTGAGCCTGTCCATGTCAGAGAGAGGCCACAAGCTGCCATCTTAACTTCATACCTATCATGAAAGGAAGCAGGGCAGACTGACAATCACAGTCCTGGTGGAGACAGGCTTCTTTCCATCCAGATCAGATTGCAGCTCCTGCATTGGCCCAAGTCCCAACCCAGCAAGAAGGAAGCTCCATGGGCCTGTGCCAGCCGCTCTAGGAAATTACTGGCCAAACCACACAGGCTGGTGATTTTCCTACTTTGACAGCATGAGCTGCCCCAGGAGCTATTCTGTGACTGGAATTGGAAGTTCCATTTCCCAAAAAAAGGGGATGAAGAGACGGTTGGCCACTGATTTGGGCTACCAATTAGTAGATTAGTTATATCTTAGTAGCTAAGATATAACTCTGGGAACAGCTGGGGTGTGAATCAGCCCAAGTCAGAAAGAGGCCAGTGACCACCATTTTGACTCTGCCCCCAGAATAATGAAAGCTGGGCAGGCCAAAAATCTCAGTGATGTAAGCAACCAGTTTATTTTACCAGGATCAGCCTGCAGCCCAAGCCTAGGATTCAGCCACACCTCTGGCAGGGAGGACGCTGACAGGCCCTGCAGTAGCCTATCAGGTAACTGCAGTTAGCTTTGGCTGGCACAGATTGAAAATTGAAAGTCTACCAGGGCAACTGCAGCCATCTAGGACCTATAATGCATAGATTGCTACCCAAACCTTGCAGGTCCATCCCCACCCCAACCAGGGGAGAAAGGGGTGTGAAAACTCATCAGTCTCACTGGACAATGACAGTCTAGGCCTGCACAAACTGGACTGTTCCACACAGCTTTGACTCTGTCCCTGCCCCTGGCAATGGAGAAAGTTGGAAGAAGCTTCATTGTTCCCAGGTGAAATGAGGGCAGTTTGAGACTCCACAGCTTATAATACTAACTACATGCTTGGCTCCTACTGCACAACCAGCAAGAGAGAAATGCTAGGAAGCCCTAAACTGAAAAGAAAAACTACACCCGGAATAAATACTCTAGTCAACCAGATACGAAGACACCAACCAAAAATTACAATCCACACCAAGAAACAGGAAGTTATGGCTCAGTTAAAGGAACAACATAAGCCTCCAGATGACATAAAGGAGTTTGAAAGCATACATAGAAAATTAGCAGATCTGATGAGATTGAAAGGTACAATAAATGAAATTTTAAAAACACTGGGATCATGTTATAGCAGATTTGAGAAGGCAGAAGAAAGAATTGGTGAACTCAAAGAAAGGGCCTCTGGAAGTGAATATACAAAACAATAGATGAAGAAAAAAAAGTAAAAATTTTAGCAAGTTCTCAGGGAAATAAATGACAGCAAAAGACATGCAAACATTGATGTGGAGAAAGTAGCCACGATATCTGCTAAGGGTAGGGAGAGGGAAGAAGAGATATGATGTGGGGGTATTTTCAGGACCTGGAGTTTTCCTGGGTGGTACTGCAGGGACAGATGCTGGACATTGTATGACTACCATGGCCCACTGGGTGGACTGGGGGAGAGTGAAACTACAATGTAAACCATTATCCATGTGGTACAGCAGTGCTCCCAAATATATTCACCAAATGCAATGAATGTTCCATGATGATGAAAGAGGCTGTTGATGTGGGAGTAATGGGGTGAGGGGGTGGGGAGTATATGGGGCTCCCATATTTTTTTAATGTAACATCAAAAAAATAAAGAAGGAAAAAAAGAAAAAATATATGGAATTCTCATATGCCCCTATCCCAACCCCTACCACAATTTCCCACATTAACAACATCCTTCATTAGTGTGGTTTATTTGTAATAATTAATAAAAACATTTTCTAACTTGCCAATAAGAATGGGTTATAGTTCCCTTTGTATTTTATACTCTCACAAAATTTGGTAAGTTTGACAAGATTTTTAATGGCCTGTATTTGACATTGCAATGTCATTCAGGACAATTCCTAAGTCCTGGGAATGCCCCCAATATATCTATTTTTCCTCTTCTTCCCCTCAGAAACTCCAGTGACCACTGCCTCCACATGAATGAGAAATGTCTCCTGCTGTTAAAATGACAGTAATTCTAGAGTAGAACCTCAGTGCAAACTATGGACTTCAGCAAAAAATTATAATTCTAATAATATTAGTTCAAAAATTATGATTTGGGCTGCAGTAATGTAAAATGTTAACTAATAGGTAAATTTTGTGGGTGGGTTTGTCAGAGTTATTGGAGAGCTCAGTACATTCTGCATAAATTTTCTTTAAACCTATAGCTGTTGTAAAATAAAGTTTATTAAGGAAATAAAAAAAAATAGTATATCCTGATAAGCTTCCAATGTGAATTTATGTGTGGTTTTATGGTTAGGTATCATCATTTATAAAATTAGATTTGACTAATTATTATTTATAAGGGTCATGTTATATTAAAATGATATTACAGATTTGTATACAGTTTGTAAGAAATGAATCTACATAAAAGCATGACAGAGAAACAAAAGCAATTGGAATATGCATTAATTGAAACTGCTTAACTCTTACAGCCTCAGTTTGCTCACTCCACAAAAAGAGTAATGATTATAGCAATTGCTTATAATATTGTCTTGATATTTTCCATATCCTTAGTATTTTATTGTTACTAAATCAACTTTCAATTTCTCATTTAACCTGGCAGATGTTAAATGACTATATTTCCATTTATGATTCCAGTGACCATCTGTAGTCACCCTCTTTTGGGTAGATCATTTTCATAGTATAAGTTATATCATGACAATTTTCTATTAAAGAGTACTAAACTTCAGAAGGTACAAATCTGAAAAATGAACGGATACATTTCTAATGAATAAAGTAACTGTTTACATAACCATGGAATTTATAAAATTTTTATAAACATGACATGAAATTGATAAGCTACAGAGATGAATATGAGCAAAATTAGATTTCATAAAATATATAGAATTCTTTGCAAGGAAGCTCCTAGATATAACAATAAATTACATCTTGGCAAAAAAAAAAAGTCAAACATTAGAGTATATTTTAATAGACCTAATGTGTTTTATGAACTCTTCAAAATAGATAAGAACAGGAGGCAGGGCAAGATGGTGTCTGAGTGAGTGCACCTCATAATCTCTCCTGCAAAGAAGTGGCTGAGTAGGGTTGGAATCCTGCTGGAGCAGGCTGTTTCAGGGGCTTGCAGGGCAGGAGGTGTCTGGACGTTGATTTGGTGAGACAGTGACAGAAGAGATTCTTGCAAGAGGTAGGATCTTGGGTCTCTTACATGGAGGTTAGAAGTTATGGGCAGGATATTTCCCCTAGGGCTGGCAGCCCACCCGCATCAATCTCTGAAAACTTTCTTGTGCTGGGGTCTTCCCAAACCCCATGTTTACCGGATGCATGGGTCCCCGGTTTATATCCCCTAAACTCTGGTAGCCCACATTCCACAGACTCACATACCTTGAGACTGCAGTATCCCAGAGTTCCCATTCCTGAATCCAGCATGCCCTGATGTCTGTCTGAGGTCTGTGATTACCCTAACCCTCCGTGTTTTTTTGTTTTTTGGTTTTTTTTTTCTTTGAGCTTGGAGGAGCATACCAGCTGAATTGGGGAGAGTCTGGGAAGAAAGGAGAGGTGAATCTGCTGAAAAATCCCAATTTACATAAATGTCCTGGGATAGGAAACTTGGTCTGGGAGAAGGTGGAGTCAGAAAATCAATTAGACCTCCTGTAGCACACCTAAGGGTGAGGAACTGTAGGACATGCTATCCAAGCTTCCAATAGCATATTTGGAGTTTCTGGTGAGGTGTAGGTGCTGTCACACTGGAAATAAAGAGTCATTGTCTTCTGTGTTGAGTTGCCTCCACAAGGACCCACTTGAATCTCCTACTGGACCTCTCATGCAGCTTTCCTGCTGTCATGGGAGAGAGAGAAGTGAGGAAGGGAGAAAGGGGGAACATCAGATTCCTAAGCATTTTATTTAACTGCAAAGAGGATTCTTAGCTTGAAAGTTTGTTTTTTTTTTTTTGTTTTGTTTTGTTTTTGTCGTGGTCACTATAGTTGCATTGTCTCCTGTTTTTTTCTCCCCTTTCCTCCTCCAAGGTACTTTTTCATTTCTTTAGTTTTTTTCTCTTTCTTTTCCTTGCTTGCGTATCCCCTTTTTTTGTTCCCCCCTTTTCTCTCTCTTTTTTTCTCTTTTTCTTCTTTTTTATTTTGTTTTCTTTATATAATATGTGCTGCAGGGAGCACTTCACATTTGCTGGGTTTCCTCATTCTCCATTTTCTCTTTACTGTGTGTATTGATTTTGGCCACTTACACTAACACTTTCTATATCTTTCTATCCTCCATCATACACTGTTTCTGTTACATTATGCCTCAATTTCTTTGACCCTCAAATTGTCTGATATCTTATTTCTAATGCCTTTGTTCTGTTTTCTGTCTTTTATTCACTCTTGATATTATTGTCTTTCTTTATTCTTTCCCTCTCTCATGAAAATGCTGGCCTTTTAATTCATACTATATTCCTCCCCATACTCAGTTGAATGTCTCATTATACATACTCTATTTACTGCTATAACACTTCACACCTTACATGAGTCGAATACCCATTCTACTAGATCTCACATTGTTGCCTGGTTAACATTTATCATCAATACTACTTTATACATTTTCTTTTCTTATTCATTTTGCTTTTCCTGGCCATAATATTTTCCTTCAAAGGGAATTTAGACAGCAACAAGAAAATAGAATAAAAAGAACAAAGTGACAAAGAGAAGACATAACACACAGAAACAACAACTAATTAAATCCCAAGACTAGACAAAGAAGCTAAGGAACTGATTAAACCCGTCAAGATAAAATGATGACCAGATAGTAACAAAAAACTACAAAACAAACCAATAATCAGGAAAACATGGCCAAATCCAATGAACAAACTAAAAACCAAGAGGAGGAGCAGAACATCGGAAAAGTAATCAAAGCTCTCAAAACATATATTAGTGACTAATTTAATGAAGGAAAGGAAGAGATAAACAATATGAAGAAAACACTTGGAGAGAATACAGAAAAAATTGTAGTCATACAGAAAAAGATAATGGATATGATGGTGATGAACACAGCAATTCCAGAAATCAAAAATACACTCTCAGCAAATAACAGCAGATTAGAAGAGGTAGAGGAGAGAATTAGTGATGTGGAAGAAAGTACATCTGAAATCAAACAGATAGTAGAATTGATTGATAAAAAGATAGAAAAAAGCCAGCTGGGACATAGGGACCTGAATGACAATGCAATCCACAAAAACATATGCATTATAGGCATACCAGAAGAAAAAGAGAAGGGAAAGGGGACAGAAGGGATGTTGGAGGAAATAATGGCTGAAATCTTCCCAGAAATACTGACAGAGATGGATGTACATGTCCAGGAAGCACAACGCACCCCAAACAGCACAAATCCCAACAGTCCTACCCCCAATACATATACTTGTCAAATTATCCAATGCTCAAGGCAAAGAGAAAACTCTAAAAGCAGCAAGAGAAAAGAGAACCATCACATACAAAGGAGTCACCATAAGATTAAGTGCTGATTTCTCATATGAAGCCATGGAGGCAAGAAGGCAGTGGTATGATATAGTCAAGGTACTAAAAGAGAAAAATTTCCAACCAAGAATACTCTATTCAGCTAAGCTAGCATTAAAAAATGAAGGAGAATTCAAAATACTCGCAAATAAACTGAAACAAAAAGAGTATGCCAACAAGAACACTGCCCTTCAAGAAATACTAAAGGGAGTTCTGCAGGAAAAAAAGAAAAAACGGGAAAGGCAGAGTTGAGGAGAGTGAAAGAGCAACAAAAAAGACAAAAAGAGAAGAAAACAAATGAACAAAAAATGACAAACACAAGTCCAATCAAAATATGGCTAGCATAAATAATCCTTTGAAAGTAATAACACTGAATATCAATGGATTAAATTCACCTATCAAGAGACTAAGACTGGAAGATTGGATCAGGAAATATGACCCATCTATATGCTGTCTACAAGAAACACATCTTAGACCCAGGGATTCAAGGATGTTGGAACTGAATGGCTGGAAAACAATCTTACAGGCAAACAATAGCCAAAAAAGGGCAGGAGTAGCTATATTAATATCAGACAAAATGGACTTTAAAAACAAAACAATTGTGAGAGACAAAGATGGACACTACATATTAGTGAAAGGGATAATCTTTCAAGAAGAATGAACAATCTTTAATATATATGCTCCTAACAAGGGTGCCTCAAACTTATGAGGCAAACTGGAAAAACTAGTTCAAAAGCATAGATGCCTCTACAATTATAGTAGGGGACTTTAATACACCACTCTCAACTTTGGACAGAATATCTCAAAAGAGAATCAATAAAGAAACAAAAACTTTGAACAGTATATCAGAGAAGCTGGACCTAATAGACATACACAGATCATTACACCCGAATACAGCAGGATATACATTTTTCTCAAGTGCACATGGAACATTCTCCAAGGTAAACCATATCCAAGGACACAAGGAAAAGCTCAATGAATTCAGAAAGATCAAAATCATGCAAAATAATTTCTCTGACCACAGTGAAGTGAACCTGGAAATCTGCAAGAGCCAGAGACCCAGATTTCAAACCAAGATATGGAAATTAAACAACATACCCTTAGAAAAATGTGGGTCAAGGAGGAATTCTCAAAAGAGATTAATAACTACCTTGAAACTAATGAAAATGATAGCACAACATACCAAAACATATGAGATGTAGCAAAAGCAGTATGGAGAAGTAAATTTAGAGCCATAAATTCATAATCAAAAAAGAAGAAAGAGCAAAAGTTAAAAAAACTAATTGCATATTGGAAGACCTGGTAAAAAAACAACAAAGTAACCACACAGGAAGAAGAAAGAATGAAATAACAAAGAGCAGAACCAAATGAAATCAGAAATAAGAAAGCACTTTGAAAAGATAAAAGCAAGAGCTGATTCTTTGAAAAGATCATTAAAATTGACAAACCCTGAGCTAGATTAACAAAGAAAAGAAGAGAGAAGATGCAAACACACAAAATAAGAAATTAAAAAAGAGATATCACCATTGACCCCACAGAAATAAATACCATCGTAAGAGGATACTTTGAAAAACTGTATTCCAACAAAAATGTCAATTTACAAGAAATGGACAAATTCCTAGAATCACATAAGCAGAGTGTATTGATGAAAGAACAAATTGACAATCTCAACAAACCAATCACAAGTAAAGAGATAGAATCACTCATTAAAAACCTCCCAACTAAGAAGAGCCCTGGGCCAGATGACTTCACAGGTGAATTCTACAAAACATTATGGAAAGAGCTAATGCAAATCTTGCTGAAACTCTTCCAAAAAATCAAAACGGAAGAAGCTTTGCCTTACTCATTCTATGATGCCAACATTACCTTAGTACCAAAGTCAAGTAAAGACAACACAAGAAAGAAAATTACAGACCAATTTCTCTAATGAACCTAGACATAAAAATTCTCAACAAAATACATGCTAACCATATTCAACAACACAATAAACAAATTATACACCATGACCAATCGGGATTCATTCCAGGTAAGCAAGGATGGTTCAACATAAGAAAATCAGTCAATGTAATACACCATATAAACAGATTGAAGGAAAAAATCACATGATAATATCTATAGATGCCGAAAAAGCATTTGACAAAAACTGCACAATTTCTTGATAAAAACACTGCAAAACATCGGAATACAAGGAAATTTTCTGAACATGATAAAGAGTATATATGCAAAGCCCACAGCCAATATCATTTACAATGGTGAATTCTCTAAAATCTTTCCCTCTAAGATCAGGAACAAGGCAGGATGCCCACCCTCACCTCTTCTATTTAACATTGTCTCAGAAGTACTTGCTCAAGTACTGAGGCAAGAACCAGATATAAAAGGCATTCAAATTGGAAAGGAAGAAGTCAAAATTTCATTATTTGCAGTTGACATGATCCTATACATAGAAAACCCTGAAAAGTCTACAAGAAAACTTCTAGAACTCATAAATGAGTTTAGTAATGTCACAGGTTATAAGATCAATGCACAAAAATCACTACATTCAATGGAATCCCAATAAAAATCAACACCGCATTCCTTAATGAACTAGAACTATAGCTATGAAATTTATTTGGAAAGGAAAGAGGTCCTGAATAGCCAAAACATATTGAAAAAGAAAAACGAAATTGGAGGAATCACACTACCAGACTTCAAAACATACTACAAAGCTACAGTAGTTAAAACAGAATGGATTTGGCACAAAGAGAGACACACTGACAATTGGAACTGAATTCAGAATTCTGATACAGATCCTCATATAAAGAGTTTCATAATATTTGATAAAGCCACCAAACCCTCTCAACTGGGAGAGAATGACCTCTTCAACAAATAGTGCCTGGAGAACTGAATATCCATAAGTAAAAGAATGAAAGAGGATTACCAACTCATACCTTATCAAAAAATCAACTCAAGATGGATCAAAAACCTAGATATAAGAGCCAAGACCATAAAGATTTTGGAAAACAGTGTACAGAAACATCTACAGAACCTTGTAATAGAAAATGGCTTCATGAACTTCACAACAAAAGCACGAGCAGGAAAAGAATCAATAGATAAATGGGACTTCCTCAAAATTAAAGCCGTTTGCACCTCAAAGATGTTTGTCAAAAAAGTGAAAGGAGAGCCTACACAATGGGAGAAAATATTTGGTAACCATATATCTGATAGGAGATCTATACCCTGCATATATAAAGAACTCCTTTTTCTTGAAAATAAAAAGACAAACAACCCATTTAAAAAATGGGAAAAAGTTTTAAACAGACACTTCTCCAAAGAAGAAATACAAATGACTAAAAAGTACATGAAAAATGCTCCAAATCTCTAGCTATTAGGAAGATGCAAATCAAAACTACAATGAGATACCATCTTACTCCCATAAGATTGGCAGCTATGAAAAAAACAGAAGACTACAAATGGCTGGAGAGGATATGGAGGAATGGGAACACTCATCCACTGCTGGTGGGAATGCAGAAGGATCCAGCCATTCTGGAGGACATTTTGTCAGTTTCTGAAAATACTAGCTATAGATTTGCCATATGACCCAGCAATTTCACTGCTGGGTATATACCCAGTAGAACTGAAAACAAGGACACAAACTGATACATGCCCACCAATGTTCGTAGTAGCATTGTTCACTATTGCCAAAAGTTGGAATCAACCCAAATGCCCATCAACAGATGAATGGATAAATAAATGTTATATATAGGTACAATGGAATACTACTCAGATTTAAGAATGAATACACTACAAACACATGTGATAACATGAATGAATCTTGAGAACCTTATGTTGAGTGAAGAAACCCAGGCATTGAAGGACAAATACTGCATGACCTCAATGATATGAAATAAGTAAACCAGGCTTCCTCCAGGAAATAAAGACCAGATGTTAGGCTTTAAAGAATTTTTGGAGGTTGAGGAAGGATGTAAGCTGACACCCATGTGGGTGAAATCTATGATAAGCTGGATGTAAGTATTTGTACAAGGAAGGGATAAAATGGAGCATAGGGACACCTTAGGTGGGGCTTTGTGGGCTTGAGGGGTCTAGGTATGAGATTATGGGTAATATTGCCCAAGAAATTGGGGGGAGGGTGGGACAACACACAAACATAGGAGATTGTCAGGTATTGGTTGAGAATATAATGTTGAGAAAACTTTTTCAAAAATATAATTAGGAAGGTTACCTGTTTAAGATGCTTAAATTGGAGAATCTGACACAGGACAGGCTTCTAGGGAGTGTGTGAGTGCTCATTTTGTCATAGTGGGTTATATCATTGGATGGATACCTATATGATGAGAGTGAAGGTATATCCTCGCCTGGGGAGGAATGATGTTCGCAAATAGAGGAAATTGTATCTCTTGAGAGAAATAGTGGCTCCCAGTGCATTAGGGCAGTCGAGCATGTCAAGCCCTCAACATTGTTGCAAATATCTCTGAACGTGGCCCTTCAAGCAATGAAGATAGTCACTGTGGGCCCTGAGGGGAGGGGGAAAGAAGTATTGAATAGATAGAAGCAATGTAACTGTGGGACAATGGAAGTGTTCCACAAGATTATGCATGGATATATGTAGGACATGTTAAATTACACCGAAAATGTATAGTGGCATAGGCTAAAATGTAAATTATAATGTAAAACATAGGATAACTAAAAATTTAGAAAATTGTACAGTCTAAAATATTAACCACAATGTAAACCCAAGTGTTACCTTGTTTGAAAGCTATTGTCTCAATGTCTGTATATCAGTTTCAGTAAACATAGTATAAACATGTAAAAAGATTATTGCTGTGGAAGGAAAAAGGGTTTATATTGGATATGTGGGAGTACCGTATATTGTATATATGAATTACTGTGATCTAAAACTTTTGTGAAGACAAGCTTAGTAATTAGGGGAAAAAAAGAAAAAGAAAGGATGTAGACACTGAGGAAAAGATGGAAGAATTGTCATGCCAATTTGTATACAGGACAACACACTGCTGGGATGGAAGGCAAAACATCAAAAACAAATCTTTTTCATTTTTAAATTTTTTTGATATCCCAATTTATTTTTGCCTTAATTTTTCTGATTTAATATGTATTCTATATCTAACCTTTAAACTCATCACTATAGTCTATTTTACTATTAACGGAACCTAGTAGTATATTGGGCTGCATTTTCAAAGAAGTTTTGGATCACAGAAAGGTTCAACAATGGCAGGGGAAGGATACTGGTGTGGGATGTTATTGACAGGGGACACATGGTTGGCAAGGAGTTCTCCATGGCATATATCCAGGGTACATAAAAATGTTTGGATATTTTCACAGTGGGTTACAGTTAAAAATGACAACTGAGGAAATGTTGAGTTCCTAGCCAGGGGAGCTCTATCACACTCCCTAATGGAACAGCAGCAATCCCCCAAGTGCAATGGTAAAGACCAAAAAAGAAGGAAGGTTCAACAATGAGCCCTTGATACTAATGAATATGCTTGTGAGCCTGTGCACCTGAAATAAGAACAAGGCCTAGAGCTGCAGGGTGCCTAAGAGTTACCTCCTGAGAGCCTCTGTGTTGCATAAATGTGGCCAGTCTTGAAGCCAAACTCAGCATGTATATGTGTGGCTTTCCCCCCAGCATGGGACATGACTCCTAGGGATGAGCCTCCTTGTCACCAAAGGATTATTACCAAGTACCAGCTGATGATGTAACTAGAAAATGACCTTGAGTAAAAGGGTCAACTCAGACCGGCAAAATATCTCAGCCCACATATTATATCAGGAGTTAAAAATGCTTTTTGATCTGAATAAAAGGGAGAAATGGAAAGGACAAATGAGTTTATATAGCTATGAGCCTCCAAAAAAGAGCCAAGTGTTTCAGAAGGGTCACTTTACACACACCTCAGCAGAATCCCAGAGACAGATAAAGTATATACAGCCCCAGATATTGGTTCTTCTGAGGTCTACAGAGACCCACAGTTGCTATGGTCATGGTAGATGGAGTTCAGTGCCATGTCAGTTGGCCCTACTTTGGAGTTTGTGTTTCTGTGTGATGGGGCTGAACTTAGATGTGATCTTTTTCACAAGCCTCTCCTGTTACTTTTTCCAGACTTGTGTTTGGTGCTGGGGTTTAGTGTATACCCAGGGGACCTGAATCTCTGGACTGCCCATGTGATAGCCAAGCCCTGAGCCTCAACCGACTAGCAACTCCTACACTCTGGTTTATTGGACTTACCCCACTCACCTAACATGGAGGTGAAGAAGGTCAACCACCACACCAGAGAGCCAAGAGTGCCTACAACTGAGCACAGGAGAATTGCATCCATCATCCATGTGGAATCTAAGCCCCCTCTTGATACAGATGTGAAGTGGACACAACCATTCCAGGGTCAACAGGATGGAAGAATAGGGTATGGATTAGAGTGAACTTACTGATGTTCTGTTCTATTCATGAACTACTGTGATTAGTAATAGAAGAAAATGTAGCATTGATTTGGAGAAAGTGGCCATGGTCGCTGCTGAGGGTAGGGATCTGGAAGAAGAAATGTTATGTGGGGGCATTTTCAGGACTTGAAGCTGTCCTGGGTGGTACTCCAGGGACAGTTACCAGACACTGTATGTCCTCCAATGGCCCACTGTGTAGACTGGGAGAGAGTGTAAACTATAATGTGGGCCATTGACCATATGATGCAGCAGTGCTCAGAGATGTATTGATCAAGCACAATGAATGTCCCATGATGATGGAGGCGATTGTTGTTATGGAAGAAGTGGGGTGAGGGGGGTGGGGGTATATGGGGACCTCATATTTTTTAATGTAACATTAAAAAAATAAAGACAAAAAATAAATAAATAAAATATAGTGAGAGGAAAAGAAATAGATAAGAACAACTTGAACACTCCAATTAAAAATACACAAAGAAGAAAATTACACACTTGTGTAGTTTACTAGCTGTTTAAACAAATACCACATAACAGTAGGTTTAACAAGGGTAAAAGATTTGCTTCCTTTCAGGTTTGGGATCTCCTGGCTGGCAAGCTATCTTTAGGGATTCCGGTTTTTCTGTCACAAAGCAATGAATTTAGAGTGTTTTCTCCTTCCTCCTTCAATTCTGTTCACTTCCAGCTTCTCATTGCTCCCCATGGCTTCCACTCTGTTTCAATTTTCTTTGCATATAAGACCTTTAGCCATTTTGGATTAAAGCCCACACCCATTCTGATCAGACACACCTTAACTAATAACATCATCAAAGGTTCTAATTACAGATGGGTTCATACCCACAGGATCAGAGAATAGGACCTGAATATAACTTTTGTGGGGGACATGATTCAATCCCCAACATTGGCCTATATAAAATATATCCAGTACGCAATAAATGCATTCACCAAACATTTTGAAATATTAAAAGCAGTGATAATCGTTTCTGAGAATGAAAGGATGAAGCAAATTAGACAGTCTGTCACCACTCATGGGAATACAAAATAGAGTAGCAATTTTAGTAAAGAATTTAGAAATAATTCTCAGAAGATCTAAAATATGCATACAGTCTTAATAGTATTTCCTTTTCTAATGACATCTATAAGGAAAAAACACAACAAACAAACAAAGTTACAGGCATATAGACTTTCATCAGACTATTATTTACAGTATGAAAATTGCCCCAAACTTGAGTGTATATTAATAACAGTTTAGTGAAGGAAATTATGATAAAATCAAAGGCCTATAGATATTAGAATACATCACACAATAAGGAAAAAAATTGAGTATGTTATTAAAGGAAACTAATTTTTGGCTTTATATAATTTAAATGGTGCAATAATAATGTATTTATGTTTTTATAACATACTAATGGATTTATGTACACATATATAATAGGAAAAAGATACGTAGGAAGATATGCTCAAAAATATAAAATGAATATCTCTGAATTGTGGATTTACACTTGATTTTGTTTTTGTTTCATCCCATTGCTTACTTTTTTCCAGTAAAATATTATGTTTTTGTATAAAGAAAAAGACAGTTTACATTTTTAGCTATAAATAGATGGCAAACACCTAACTTTCTGATACACATGTTGGAAGAGAATGGACAATACAAGCCCCAGTGTTCTGCCAGGAAAAATCTCCCAGAACTGTGGCAACAAGTTAAGTTTTGTTTTTCTTGGGTAAGTTGAAAATGTTTATTTTCTAGCCAAATAGAAAATAGGTCTTAAATGTACTTCAAGCATGCAGAGGAATTGCTGAGACTAAGAGACAATTTAGAGACCTTTCTTCATACTATGATTACAATCTTTCTCTTCTTTGATCTACAAAACTTTGGCATAGCTATATCCAACTACTTAGTCCCAGAACATTTGTCACTGTTAGTGGTGATGGTGGTGGTGGTGGTGATGGTGTGCATGTGTGTATTGGGAGAGGTTGGTGTAGAAGGTGAGGGGGAAACTGGGTCAAAGAAATAATAATTGGAAGATTACATCAGAAAAAACAAAGCTTGACAAGTTCTCACCATCCATCCCAAATGGGGCAGAGAGTTGAAACTATTTTACCACTGTTGCAAACCAGGCTCCCTCTGTTAGACCCTGATGGAAATTCAAGGAAAACTTTGAAAGCAGATAGTTGAAAACAACTGTCACCATCATGTCTGGCTGAGGAGACATGTAAGTCACGTAGTGCCCATAGAAGTTTGTTGAGTATGTAAGGGAATGAAAGTGACTGTGACATTTCGGGCATAGCCTGCTGGAAACACACAATGAGATGTTTAATCATGGGCTGTACTAGATTAGACATGCATATGATTAACCAGGAAAATAAATTCATGGATTATGATTCATTGTTAATTCTGTGTCAGGACTAGAAACAGAGGAATATATATGGGAAGGAAACTAATAAAGGAAACTTCTTTAAGCATGCAACTGCAGTGTATGCGTGTACTTTCTTCATGTATCTGAGTCTTGCTGGACAAGACTCTTCCCAATTCTAAACCTTGACATGCCACTAGAGTGTGATATTGGTAGTAAATCAATAAAGATATCATTGCTCTGATAAATGACTAATTCTGTATTGACTTTCCCACCACATTTTAAAAGATTTTACTGGGTGGGAATTTTCAATCATGGTAACAAACTCTTAACCTTTATCAAATATGATTACCAGTATTAACTACATGCTCTTATAATGATCGCTTCATGAAAAAAATTGAAATGCTCTACTTAGAACCTTGAACTCAAGCCAGTGGCAATAGTTCATTTGCCTACATGAATTTCCAGACTTAGTCTGGAAAATGAAGGGACAGTACCGGGACAGGATAGTGAAAAACACAAGGTTGACCCCAGGCAAACACTGAAAACCAAAAAGAATGTACAGATTCCAACTTTTCATCTAAATTATGTTTTATGTCTCTTTATTTTCATTTATCAAGATTCAAATTGCTCCAATTCAAGGTGCTTTGATCATAAATTAAACAATTAGTACATCTTGCACGTTATGACAAAACATTTTCAACACAGACCTACAACTATGTGGAGGAAAGAAAGGCAAACATAACCCTCAGCTTGTTTTGAATGGAGGGGTGAAATAGAGATGGTAAGTGAGCTTCCCAATAATGAAGAGAGGATCATATCCTGAATATAGGCCAAAGATATTTTATCTTGTGTCAGGCTAATATAAATTTGAATCTCTAATTCACCAGTTTCAAGTTAGATGATTTTGGATGTGTTTAGAATTTCTTTAGGTGATTTCTCTTCAAATTTAAATGGAAATATTAAATTTATAGTATGTGTTTATTATAATGAAACATAAGAAAACAATTTGAACCCGTACAGATTGGTGCCACATTACCTGCCAAATGGAAGTTGTGAAGAAACAGGTTTGGATTCAGAATAGATTTGGATTAAGCTTTCATTGCAGGGAAAAAAAAAAAAAACAGAGCTGAAAATTATTGTATAACATTATAAAACGACATGGAATATAAACACCAGATTTAGTCACCAATAATGTCCCTTAGGGAAACCTAGAATGAAGGCCTGCACTGTACCTTAGTGGTAAATACTACTGTTTAAAAGGATGGCTCCAAGGTTTCACTTAAAAGGGTTTTAAATAATTACTATAGAAATAGAAAAACTTTTTTCACCAAATATAAGTTAGTACTGTCCATCAAGTTCATTAACCATTCATCCAACATATATTTACATTGTGACTACCACACATACAAACATGCACTGTAAAGCACGTCTCTAGAGGAAAATATCCACATAAAAACCCTCATATCACAAAGTGAGGTATGGCAGAATGTTGACATGTTGCTGGGCATAACCTGGTTAATTTCCTGTTTTCTTCCTTATTCCAAGTGTTCCTGTTACATGTAACAAGTTCTCCCTTCATTGTCCCCAAAATTCAGGTTGCCATAAGAGTAGAAACGATTATGATGCTCCTGTGATATGTTATTTATATCATGTTCTGGAAGACAGCATTTTAAAACAGTACAGAAAAATGCAATGGTATATCAAAATAGAATATTTTCCCTTAGAAAATCAGAAGGAATTAGATTCACCAAAATTACCTAGTTGTATAGAATGTGACTTGCGTTTCTAGAAAAGGGATGTAGAGACAACCAATGCTACTAGGAAGAGAACCAGAAAATAACTGATATAGTAAATCATTCATACAATTTATTTCTGTATTTTACATATTGCTTATAAAAAAGAACAGTGAATGTGGAAATTTTTCTGCAATTTATGATCCTAATCATTACAGCAATAATACCAGTTAATCAAGGAGGATTTCCCAAGACCATCCAAGCTTGGAAATATTACTAGACAAGTAGAATAGCCTGAATGCATTATTAACAAAAGGAAAATCTAGAAACAACTGTGTATAATAATAGCTAGATGCTGATATTTCACCATTTTAGATCATGAAGGTTGACCAGTGAATTAATGGTTTATTTTTCTCTTCCCATTTCAGAATGAAAAGAAGTCTGGGGAGTTATTAAAATATTGCAAAGCTTTTACTTTTAAAAATTCTCTCAGAGAATATATGAGATTTTCCCCCTAATCCTGGGTAACTTAGTAAAAGTCCTTTCTTCTTAGACCATCTACCTTTATTGATAGGTCCCCAAAATGTGTGCCTGTGAAATGATTAGATTCTGAGGTGTGCACTTTCAAAATCTGATTTTGTGGGTTTGGTAGAAAACTGGGAATCTACGTTTTTAGTAGATTCCACTGGATGTTTATAATGCAGGGCGAGATGGCGTCTGAGTAAGGACACCATCATTATCTCTCTTACAAAAGACCAACTGTGTGGTGATGGAGTCCTACTGGAGCAGGCTATTTTGGGAACCTGCAGGGCGGGAGGTGTCTGGACACTGATCTGGCAAGACTGAAACAGAAGTGGTGTTTGCTCAAGGCAGAACTGTGGGTTTCTAACACTGAACTGGGAAGCCATGGGAAGGTAAATCCCTTCCCCCTAGGGTTAAGAGCCTTGATGTTCACTGAGAAGTGCTGGTCATGGGGCAGTTTCCAAGCCCTGTGTTTCCCAAATGCATGAACCCCAAGCCAGTGTCCCCTGAACCATCACTACCCATGTTTCACAGACCTACATACCCCAAGTCCACATTCTTCTGGGCCTCTGATTCCTGAGCCCAACATTCCCAGAAATCTAGCATTGCTCTACCCATTGCTCGTGGACTAACTCCAGGAGTGGGGTGGTTAGGTGGGAGGTGCGGAGGGGCCAAGGAATGCAGGTTTAATTTTCTGGTCCCTCCTTTTATTGAGATTGGAGGAGCATATCAGCTGATTTAGGGAGAATCTAGGAAGAGAGGAGAGGCGAATCTGGTGAGAGCTCAATTTACCTAAACACACTGGGATAGAAAACTTGGTCTGGGAGAAGGTGGCGTCAGAAAATTAACTAGCCTACTAGTAGCACACCTTAGGGAGAGGGACAGTAGGATGTGCTTTACAGGCTTCCAATGGCATATTTAGCTTTCCTCGCAAGGAGTGGGTGCTCTCTCAAGAAATTAAGAATCAGTATTTTCTCAGGTGATTTGGTTCACCAGGGACCCATTTGAATTTCCTATGGAAGCCCACATGCAGCCTTCCTGCTGCTTTGGGAGAGAGGGAAGTAGGGAAGGGAGAAAGGGGGAAGGTCAGACTTCTAAACAGTTTATTCAATTGCAAAGAGAATTCTTTGCCTGAGAACTTGTCTGGTCTTTTTGTTGGCTTGTTTTCTTGTTCTATTCTTCCTCTTTATCTCAGCCACCACAGTTATTTTTTCATTTTCTTTTTCTTTTTTCCCTTCTTTTTTCTTGCTCAGCTTTTTTCTTCTTTCTTTATCCTTTATTTTTCTTTTTTCTTTTTTCTTTTTTTATATTAGTGCTGCAGGCAACATTTCTCATTTGCTGTGCTTCCTCATCCTCAATTTTCTCTTTTCTGTTTGTACTGATTTTGGCTACAAATGCTCACCCCTTTCCTTTATATCATTCTCTCCACCATTTATTTTTTCTCTTACATTCCACCTCTCTCTGTTTAGCCCCCAATATTCCTGTCTTTTTATGTTTAATACCTCTAATCTGTTTTCTATAATTTATTCACCCTTTATATTATTGTCCTCTCTTTTCTTTTTCCCTCTCTGCTGACCACACTGATCTTTTAATTCATAGTATATTCCTCCCCATAGTCAGTTTAATATCTCATTATAGGTACTCCACTTTTTTATGGTTATGACTATACAAAGCTTCCATCTGTTTATATCATTCTCCGAGATCTCACATGGATCTTCTGCTAGCATTCACTATTATATTTTTCTTTTCTTACCCCTTTTGCTTTCTCTAGACCTAATATTTTCCTTCAAGGGAATTTAGCTAACAAAAAGGAAATAGAACAAGAAGGAAAAAGTGACAAAGAGAAGACTTAACACACACACACACAAACAACAACTAATTAAACCCCAAGACTAAAAGAAAAAGATAACCAACAAAATAAACACAACAAGATAAAATGATGACCAGACAACAACAAAAATCTGGAGACCATACTAATAATCAGGAAAACATGGCCCAATCCAGTGAACAAACTAAAAAACCAGGAAGAGAAGTGGAACATTGAACAAGTAATTAAAGCTCTCAAAACATGTATCATGGACCAATTCAATGAAGTAAAGGAAGAGATTAAGCATATTAAGAAAAAACTTGGATACCATACATAATAAATTGTGATCATGTACAAAAAGATCACAGAGATCATGGGGATCAATAGCACAATCCAAGAAATCAAAAATACACTCTCAGAAAATAACAGCAGATTCAAAGAGTCAGAGGAAACAATTAGTGATGTGGAAGACAGTACATCTAAAATCAAACAGTAGAAACAATTGATAAAAAGAAGGAGTGTTGAAGGAAATAATGGCTGAAACATTCTCTAACCTATTGAGGGAGATTCATGTAAATGTCCAGGAAACGCAGCACAACCAGAGCACCATAAATCCCAACAGGCCTACCCCAAGACATATAATTGTCAAATTATCCAATGCACAAGACAAAGAGAAAATACTAAAAGCAGCAAGAGAAAAGAGAACCATCACATACAAGGGACGCTCCATAATGATTAAGTGCTGATCTCCCATCTGAAACCATGGAGGCAAGAAGGCAGTGGTATTACATAGCCAAGGTAATAAAAGAAAAGAATTCCCAACCAAGATTATTCTGTCCAGCAAAGATACATTTAAAAATGATTGTGTGTTCAAAATATTCACAGATAAACAGAAACTTAGAGAGCATGCCAACAAGAAACTTGTCCTTCAAGAAACACAAAAGCAAGTTCTGCAGGATGAAAGAAAAAACAGGAGAGACAGAGTTGGAGAAGAGTGTAAGAACAACTAAAACTACACAAAAGGGGAAAATTTAAACAACATAAGACAAACACAAATCCAAAGACAAAATGGCTAATATATGTAATTTCTTGAATGTAGTAACACTAAATGTCAATGGATTAAACACACCTGTTAAGAAACACAGATTGGAAGAATGGATAAGGAAATATGAGCCATCTATATGTTGTCTACAAGAAACTCATCTTAGATCTAGGGATTCAAGGAGATTGAAAGTGAATGGCTGGAAAACAATCTTACAGGTGAAAAATAACTGAAAAAGGGCAGGTGTAGCTATATTAATATCATTCAAAATAGACTTTAAATGCAAAACAATTTAGAGATGCAAAGATGGATGCTACATATTAGTGAAAGGAATAATCTTTCAAGAAGAAAGAATAAGCATAAATATTTTTCCCCTAACAAGGGCACCTCCAAATACATGAAGCAAACAAAGTAGAAACTAAGTGAAGGAATAGATGCCTCTACAGTTATAGTGGGGGACTTTAACACAACACTATCACCACTGGACAGAGCATCTCAAAAAAGAATCAGTAAAAAAACAAAGACTTTGAACAATATAGTACAGGATCTGGACCTAATAGGTATATACAGAACATTACACCCAAATACATTAGGATATACATTTTTCTCAGGTGCACATGGTTCATTCTCCAAGATAGAAAGATAGGCCACATGCTAGGCCACAAAGACAGTCTCACTGAATTCAGAAAGATTGAAATAATAAAAAATAATTTCTCTGACTACAGTGGAATGAAGCTGGAAATTGCAAGGGCCAGAGACCGAAATTTAGCACCAGTATATGGAACTTAAACAACATACTCTTAGAAAAAAAGTGGGTCAAGGAGGAAATCTCAACAGAAATAAATAACTACCTTGAAACTAATGAAAATGATAGCACAACATATCAAAAATTATGGGATACAGCAAAAACTGTACAGAGAGGGAAATCCATGGCCAAAAATTCATACAGCAAAGAAACGAGAAAAAGCTAATATTGAAGAACTAACTGAACAATTGGAGGAATTAGTAAAAACAACAACAACAACCAACTAATCCCAAAGAAAGAAATAACAAAGATCAGGGCAGAACTAAATGAAATAGAAAATAGGAAAGCACTAGAAAAGAATAAACAAAACAAAGAGCTGGTTCTTTGAGAAGATCAATAAACCTGACAAACTCTTAGCTAGACTAACCAAGAAAAAAGAGAGAAGATGCACATACACAAAATAAGAAATGAGAAGGGTGATATCACCACTGACTCCACTGAAATAAAGACTATCACAGGAGGATAATTTGAAAACTGTATTCCAATAAGAAAGACAATTTAGAGGAAATGGAAAAATTCCTAGAAACACATAAGCACCCTATATTGACAAAAGAAGAAATCAATGATCTCAACAAACCAATCACAAGTAAAGAGGTAGAGTCAGTCATTAAAAACCTCCCAACAAAGAAGAGCCCCAGGGACAGATGGCCTGACAGGTGAATTCAACCAAGCATTCTGGAAAGAACGATTTTGCTTAAACTCTTCCAAAAAATTGAAATAGAAGGATCATTGCCTAATTCATTTTATGATGCTAAAATTACCCTAATACCAAAGCCAAAAAAGACATCACAAGAAAGAAAATTTACCGACCAATCTCTCTAATGAACCTAGATGCGAAAATGCTTAACAAAATACTTGTTAATCATATTCAACAACTTATTAAATGAATTATACACTACTACCAATTGGGCTTCATTCCTGGTATGGAAGGATGGTTCAAAATAAGAAAATCAATTAATGTAATACACCACATAAACAGATAAAAGGAAAAAAGTCAAATGCCCATATCTATAGATGCAGAAAAAGCATTTGAAAAAATACAGCACCCGTTCTCGATAAGAACACAGCAAAGGATAGGAATAGAAGGAAATTTTCTGAACATAATAAAAAATATATATGAAAAATGCACAGCTAACATCATTTACATTGGTGAAATCCTAAAATCTTTCCCATAAGATCAGGAACAAGAAAAGATGCCCACTATCACACCTTCGATTTAATATTGTGTTAGAAGTACTTGCTAGACCACTGAGGCAAGACCCAGATATAAAAGGAATCCAAATAGGAAAGGAAGAAGTCAAAATTACATTATTTGCAAATGACATGATCCTATACATAGAAAACCTTGAGAAGTCTACAACAAAGCTTCTAGAATTTATATATGAGTTCAGTTAAGTTGCAGGGTTTAAGATCAATGCACAAAAATGAGTAGCAATTCTGTACACTGATAATGAGCAATTTAAGGAGGAAATCAAGAAACAAATACCATTTACAATAGTAAATAGAAAAAGTCAAATACCTAGGAATAAATTTAACCAAAGATTTAAAAGCTTCTGTTATACACAGAAAACTACTCAAAACTTTTCAAGGAAATAAAAAAAGACCTAAATAAATGGAAGAATATTCCCTGTTCATGGATAGGAATACTAAATATTATTAAAATATTCTATTCTACAAAAACTGATCTACACATTCAATCCCAATTAAAATCAACAAAGCATATTTTAAGGAACTAGAAAAACTAACTATGAAATATATTTGGAAATGATAGAGGCCCCGGATAGCCAAAGACATGTGGAAAAAGAAAAATGGAACTGCAAGAATCACACTACCAGACTTCAAAACATACTACAAAACTGCTGTAGTGAACACAGCATGGCATTGGCACAAGGATAGACACACTGACCAATGGAACTGAATTGAGAGTTCTGATATAGATCCTCATATATATACAGTCATCTGATATTTGACAAGGCCACCAAGCCCACTCAACTAGGAGAGAATGGCCTCTTCAACAAATGGTGCCTAGAGAATTGGATATCAATATGAAAAGAAAGGAAGAGGATTACCATCTCACACCTTATACAAAAATCAACTCAAGATGGATCAAAGACCTAAATATCAGAGCCAAGACCATAAAGATTTTGGAAAACAATGTAGGGAAGCATCTACAGTTCCTTGTAATAGGAAATGGCTTCACAAAATTCATACCCAAAGCACGAGCAGCAAAAGGACAAGTAGATAAATGGGACTTCCTCAAATTAAAGCCGTTTGTGCCTCAAAGGAATTTGTCAGGAAAGTGAAAAGAGAGCCTACACAGTGTGAGAAAATATTTGGTAACTATATATCTGATAGGAGATTTATATCCTGCATATATAAAGAACTCCTAAATCTTGAAAATAAAAAGACAACAACCCATTTTAAAAATGGGAAAAAGATTTGAACAGATGCTTCTCCAAAGAAGAAATACAGATGGCTAAAAAGCACATGAAAAATGCTCAAAATCACTACCTATTAGGGAAATGCAAATCAAAACTACAATGAGATACCATCTTACTCCCATAAGACTGGCAGCTATGAAAAAACAAAAACAAAAACAAAAACAAAAACCGAGGACTACAAGTCCTGAAGAGGATGTGGAGGAATGGGAATGCTCATCCACTGCTAGTGGGAATGCAGAAGGATCCAGCCATTCTGGAGGACTGTTTAGTGGTTTTTCAAAATGTTAGCCATACGTTTGCCATATAACCCAGAAATTCCACTTCTGGGTATATACGCAGAAGATCTGAAAATAAGTATACAAACCGATATTGGTACACCAATATATATAGCAGCATTATACTCTATTGCCAAATGTTGGAATCAACCCAGATGCCCATCAAAAGGTGAATGGATAAATAAAATGTGGTATATACATACAATGGGATACTACTCAGCTATAAGAATTAATACAGTACAAACATATATGAATAAATGGATGAATCTTGAGGACCTTATGTGGAGTGAAGCAAGCCGGGCATTAAAGGACAAATACTACATGACCTCTCTGATATAAAACAAGCAAACTGAGCTGTCTCAGAGAGCTAAAGACTAGAAGATAGGCTTAAAGGAATCTTGGAGGATGAGGAAAGTTGCAAACAGATCCCTCAAGGGTGAAATCTATGACAAGCTGGAGCTAAGTATTTGTACAGGGAAGGGACAAGACAGGAGCAAACGGATAACTTTGGGTGGGGCTTTGTGTGCTTGAGGGGGGCTAGGGTCAGGAGTATGGGTCAGAAGACCCAAGAAATTGGGGGTAGGTCTGGGGTGGACTGATGAATATGGAAAAATGCCAGGTATAAGGTTGAAACTCTACTGTTGAGAAAACTCTTTAGAAAATATAATAAGGAAGGATCACACGTTTAAGATGCTTAAGTGGGGGAGCATCTTTGCAGGGACAAGCTTCTAGGTAGTATGTGAATGCTCATTTTGTCATAGTGTATTATATCATTGGGTGGAGACCCATACAATGAGTGTGAAGGTGTACCCACATCCTGGGGAGACCTGATGTTCCCAATGAGAGGAAATTGTATCTCTTGAGAGGTTTGCTGGCTCCCATTTAGTTAAGGCAGGCTAGTATGTCAAGCCCTCATGATTGTTGAAGTATATGTAAGTCAGGTTCCTCGAGTAGTGAAGACTGAGTGTCATGGTGTGTCCTGAGGTGAGAAGGAGAGAGGTATAGCATGGATGGAGGCAGGGAACTGGGGGGAAATTGATGTTCTCCACAAGGTCATGCAATGATGGTCATGTCAGCTTACATCTAAAGTGTATAAAAGTCTATAAACTAAAATGTAAACTACAATTTAAAACATAAGGAAACAAAATTTAGAAATGTGGACAGTCTAAAATATAAACAATAATGTAAACTAAAATGGAACCATGTTTGATAGCTATGGTTCAAAATTTGTACATAACTTGCAGCAAATATAACATGAACATGTAAAGAGATCATTGCTGGGGAAACAGGAAAAGGGTTTGACATTGGATATCTGGGAGTCCCTTATATTGTGTTTGTGAATTACTGTGATCTAAAACTTTTTTGAAGACAAAATTAAAAATTAAAAAAAGAAGAAGGGAGGGGGCAAGATGGCGGCTGAGTGAACATCCCTGTTAGAGCCTTCTGCAGGGAATCGGCTGGGCGGCGTTGGAGACTCTTTGGGACCGGATTGTTTCGGGATTTTTGCTGGTCCGGAGGTGTCTGGACATCGATTTGGAGGGAAGGTAACAGAGAGGATTCGTCTGTGAAATATACACGGAGATCCCAGCTACCTGTAGAGGATTCCCTTCTTGGGTAGGCGGAGACGAGGCATCTAGCCCCGCTCGGTGGGGCTGAGCCAGGCCGGGCCGCAGCGGCGGACGCCAGAGCCGGGCCGGGCGGGGCCAAGCCGGGCCGAGCCGGGCCGCGGTAGCGTTTGGAGCCGGGCGGGGCCGGTGCAGGCCCCGGCTGCGGGCCGCGGTAGCGCTTGGAGCCGGGCGGGGCCGGTGCAGGCCCCGGCTGCGGGCCGCGGTAGCGCTTGGAGCCGGGCGGGGCCGGTGCAGGCCCCGGCTGCGGGCCGCGGTAGCGCTTGGAGCCGGGCGGGGCCGGTGCAGGCCCCGGCTGCGGGCCGCGGTAGCGCTTGGAGCCGGGCGGGGCCGGTGCAGGCCCCGGCTGCGGGCCGCGGTAGCGTTTGGAGCCGGGCGGGCCCGGGTCAGGCCGCGGCGGGTACGGAGCCGGGCAGGGCCGGTCCAGGCCACGGTGGCGGGAGGTGGACGCCGGAGCCGGCTGGGCCGCTGTAGCGAGCGGAGCTGGGCGGAGCCAGGCCAGGCCAAGGCGGCGTGAGGAGCCGGGCAGAGCCGGTCCAAGCCTCCGCGGCGGGCGGAGCCGGGCCTGCGGAGGGGTTTCTGTTTTTTTTTTGTTTGTTTGTTTGTTTGTTTGTTTGTTTTTTGTTTTTTTTTTTTTTTTTAATTTTACTTAATTTTTTTTTTTTTTTTTTTTTTTGAGCATCTGCAGTACTGGGGAGTTCGTGGGCCCTGGGCGGCCTATTGGGGGTTTGTGGGAAGGTAGGTGCTTGCAGACCCATTTGGGCAGACAGACGGGGGGGTTTTAGGGCAAAGCGGGGGGAAGTTGTTGTTTTAGATAGTGTTGCAATTGTGACACGTGTGTACCTGTATCTCTCTTCTCCCTATCCGTTCCCCACCGTTTGCCCATCCTCTTTTTCTTTCTTCCTTTCTTCTTGCCTTTCTTTTTTCTTTATTATAATTAGTTTTTTTTTTTTTCGGTTTTCTCTTGCCCTCTTGTCCCTCATCTTCCACTTATTTTTACTTTAATTCAAGTATACAATAGGTGCTACAGGGAACACCTCACATTTGCTGGGTTTTCCCAACCTCCACTGCCTCATTTCTGTGTGAACTGATTTAGGCTACCTACACTATCCCCCTTCCGCTGCATCTTGATATCCACTATCATCTACTGTCTCTCCTATATTCCACCCCCCACCTCCCGTTCTTTGATCCACAAAGTGTCTAACTCTTAATTTCTAATACCTTTGTTCTGTTTTCTGTCTATTATCCACTCTTGAAACTATTACCTTTCTTTTCTTTTTCCCTCTCTCATGAAAACAATAGCTGTGTAGTTCATACCATATTCCTCCCAAATTCAGTCATCAACTTCATAAAAGGTACTCTACCTACAGCTATAACTCTATACAATCTACATGAATCTAACCTCCATCCTTCCAGATCTCATATTCCTGCTTTATTAACATACATCACCAATACAACTTTACACTTTTCCCTTGCTTACACAATTGCCTTTCCCCAACACTAATACTTTCCTCTAAAGTGAACTTAACCAACAACAAGTAACTAGAATAAGAAGAAAAAAGTGACAAAGAGAAGATATAACACCTGTGCAAAAATAACAACTAATTAACCTCCAAGAGCAGACAAAGAAGCTAAGGAACTGATTAAATTCGTCAAAATAAAGAGATGACCAGAAAGCAACAAAAATCTACGAACCAAACCAATAATCAGGAAAACATGGCTGAATCCAATCAACAAACCAATAATCACGAAGGGGAGCAAAACTTGGCACAAGCAATGAAAGATCTCAGAACATTTATCACCGACAAATTTGATGCAGTAATGAAAGAGGTTAACAACATGAAGACATCACTTGGAGGGGAAATTGCAGACATACGCAAAAACATAACAGATATGATGGGAATGAACACCACAGTTCAAGAAATCAAAAATACACTTGCAGCAAATATCAGCAGACTAGAAGAGACAGAGCAGAGAATTAGTGATGTGGAAGACAGTACATCAGAAATCAAACAGATAGTAGAAGGGGTCAATAAGAAGATAGAAAAAATCCAATTAGGATTTAGGGACCTGAATGACAATGCAAAACGCTCAAACATACGTATTATAGGCATTCCAGAAGGTGAAGAGAAGGGAAAGGGGTCAGAAAGAGTGTTGCAGGAAATAATGGCTGAAAACTTCCCAAATCTACTGAAAGAGACAGATGTACATATCCAAGAAGCACAGCGCACTCCACAAGTCATAAACCCCAACAGGCCCACCCCAAGACATATACTTGTCAAATTATCCAATGCTCAAGACAAAGAGAAAATCCTAAAAGCAGCAAGAGAAAAGAAAACCATCACATACAAGGGAAGCTCAATTAGATTAAGTGCTGATTTCTCTTCTGAAACCATGGAGGCAAGAAGACAGTGGTATGATATAGTCAAGGTACTAAAGGAAAAAAATTTCCAACCAAGAATACTCTATCCAGCTAAACTAGCATTCAAACATGATGGAGAGTTCAAAATATTCGCAGACAAACAGAAACTGAAAGAGTATACCAACAAGAAACCTCCCCTTCAAGAAATTCTAAAGGGAGTTCTGCAGGAAGAAAGGAAAAAACAGGAAAGGCAAAGTTGGAGGAGAGTATAAGACCAACAACAACAACAAAAAAGACAAAAAAAAATATACAAACAAAATATGACAAACACAAATCCAATCAAAATATGGCTAACACAAATAATTCCTTGATAGTAATAACACTGAATGTCAATGGATTAAACTCACCTATCAAAAGATTCAGACTGGGACACTGGATAAGGAAATATGACCCATCCATATGCTGTCTACAAGAGACACATCTTAGACCCAGAGACGCATGGAGATTGAAAGTGAAAGGCTGGAAAACAATCATACAAGCTAACAATAATCAAAAAAAGGCAGGAGTAGCTATATTAATATCAGACAAAATAGACTTTAAATGTGAAACAATTGTGAGAGACAAGGAAGGATACTACATTTTAGTCAAAGGGAAAATCTGTCAAGAAGATCGAACAATCATAAATATCTATGCCCCTAACAAGGGTGCCTCTAAATACGTCAGGCAAACGCTGGAAAAACTAAGTGAAAGAATAGATACATCTACAATTATAGTGGGGGATTTTAATACACCACTATCAACTCTGGACAGAACATCTCAAAAGAGAATCACCAAAGAAACTAAACATCTGAATAGTATATTAGAGGAGCTCGATCTAATAGACATATATAGATCGCTACACCCAAACACAGCAGGATATACATTTTTCTCAAGTGCACATGGATCATTCTCCAAGATAGATCATATGCTAGGCCACAAAGAAAGGCTGAACGAATTCAGAAAGATTGAAATCATACAAAACATTATCTCTGACCACAGTGGAGTCAAGCTGGAGATTTGCAAGGGAAAGAAGCCCAGATTTCACACCACGATTTGGAAATTAAACCACACACTCTTAGAAAAACAGTGGGTCAAAGAGGAAATCTCAAAAGAAATCAATGACTACCTTGAAACAAATGATAATGATAACACAACATACCAAAATTTATGGGATGCAGCAAAAGCAGTACTGAGAGGGAAGTTTATAGCCATAAATTCATATATCAAAAAAGAAGAAAGAGCAAAAATTGAAGAACTAACTGCACATTTGAAGGAATTAGAAAAACAACAACAAAGTAACCCAACAGGAAGAAGAAGGAAGGAAATAACAAATATAAGAGCAGAACTAAATGAAATAGAAAATAAGAAAGCACTTGAACAGATAAACAAGACCAAGAGCTGGTTTTTTGAGAAGATTAACAAAATTGACAAACCTTTAGCAACACTAACAAAGAAAAAAAGAGAGAAGATGCAAATACACAAAATAAGAAATGAGAAAGGCGATATCACCACTGACCCCACAGAAATAAAAACTATCATAAGAGGATATTTTGAAAAACTATATTCCAACAAAAATGACAATCTAGAGGAAATGGACAAATTCCTAGAAACACATAAATAGCCCATATTGACAAAAGAAGAAATTGATGATCTTAACAAACCAATCACAAGCAGAGAGATAGAATCAGTTATTAAAAATCCCCCAACTAAGAAGAGCCCAGGGCCAGATGGCTTCACAGGTGAATTCTATAAAACATTCCGGAAAGAACTGACACCAATCCTGCTGAAACTATTCCAAACCATCGAAACAGAAAGAACATTACCCAACTCCTTCTATGATGCCAACATTACCCTAGTACCAAAGCCAAACAAAGACATCACAAGAAAGGAAAATTACAGACCAATTTCTCTAATGAACCTAGACGCAAAAATACTTAACAAAATACTTGCTAATCGTATTCAACAACACATTAAACGAATTATACACCACGACCAAGTGGGATTCATCCCAGGTATGCAAGGATGGTTCAACATAAGAAAATCAATCAACGTAATACACCACATAAACAGATTGAAGGAAAAAAATCACATGATTATATCTATTGATGCAGAAAAAGCATTTGACAAAATACAGCACCCTTTCTTGATAAAAACACTCCAAATGATTGGAATACAAGGAAATTTTTTGAACATGATAAAGAGTATATATGAAAAACCTAAAGCCAATATTGTTTACAATGGAGAAATCCTAGACTCCTTCCCTCTAAACTCAGGAACAAGACAAGGATGCCCACTGTCGCCGCTCCTATTTAACATTGTCTTAGAAGTACTTGCTCGAGCACTGAGGCAAGAACCAGAAATAAAAGGCATTCAAATTGGAAAGGAAGAAGTCAAAATTTCATTATTTGCAGATGACATGATCCTATACATAGAAAACCCTGAGAGATCTACAATGAAGATTCTAGAACTCATAAATGAGTTTAGTAAAGTCGCAGGTTATAAGATCAATGCGCCAAAATCAATAGCATTTCTGTACACCAATAATGAGCAAGATCAGGAGGAAATCAAGAAACAAATACCATTCACAATAGTAAATAAAAAAATCAAATACTTAGGAATAAATTTAACTAAAGAGGTAAAGAACTTATACACTGAGAACTATACAAGATTGTTCAAGGAAATCAAAGAAGACCTAAATAAATGGAAGACTATTCCTTGTTCATGGATAGGAAGACTGAACATTATTAAGATGTCTATCCTACCAAAATTGATCTACACATTCAATGCAATCCCAATAAAAATCAATGCAGCCTTCTTTAAGGAACTAGAAAAACTAACTATGAAATTTATTTGGAAAGGAAAGAGACCCCGAATAGCCAAAGACATACTGAAAAAGAAAAACGCAATTGGAGGAATCACACTACCTGACTTCAAAACATACTATAAAGCTACGGTGGTGAAAACAGCATGGTATTGGCATAAGGAGAGACATATAGACCAATGGAATCGAATTGAAAGCTCTGATATAGAACCTCACATATACAACCACATAATATTCGATAAAGCCACCAAACCCTCTCAACTGGGAGAGAGTGGCCTATTCAACAAATG
This sequence comes from Dasypus novemcinctus, assembly GCF_030445035.2. NCBI lineage: Eukaryota > Metazoa > Chordata > Mammalia > Cingulata > Dasypodidae > Dasypus > Dasypus novemcinctus. Next base: position 39,841,236 of record NC_080702.1, on the reverse strand, counting down.
GTCTCTGGAGAACTGGATAGCCATATGTAGAAGAATGAAAGAGGATTACCATCTCACACCTTATACAAAGATCAACTCAAGATGGATCAAAGACCTAAATATAAGAGCCAAGACCATAAAAACCTTAGAAAGCAGTGTAGGGAAACATCTACAGGACCTTGTAATAGGTAATGGATTTATGAATATCTCACCAAAAGCACGAGCAGCAAAAGAACTAATAGATAAATGGGACTTCCTCAAAATTAAAGCCTTCTGCACCTCAAAGGAGTTTGTCAAGAAAGTAAAAAGGGAGCCCACACAGTGGGAGAAAATATTTGGCAATCATATATCTGATAAGAAACTTATAACTTGCATATATAAAGAACTCCTACATCTTGAAAATAAAAAGATAAACAATCCATTTAAAAAATGGGAAAAAGACTTAAACAGACACTTCTCCGAAGAAGAAATACAAATGGCAAGAAAGCACATGAAAAAATGTTCCAAATCTCTAGCTATCAGGGAAATGCAAATCAAAACCACAATGAGATACCATCTTACACCCATAAGATTGGCAGCTATGAAAAAAACAGAAGAATACAAGTGCTGGAGAGGATGTGAAGGAAGGGGAACACTCATCCACTGCTGGTGGGAATGCAGAAGGATCCAACCATTCTGGAGAACAGTATGGCGGTTTCTCAAAAAACTAGCCATAGATTTGCCATATGACCCAGCAATACCACTGCTGGGAATATACCCAGCAGAACTGAAAACAAGAACACAAACCAATATATGTACACCAATGTTCATAGCAGCATTGTTCACTATTGCCAAAAGTTGGAATCAACCCAAATGCCCATCAACAGACGAGTGGATCAATAAAATGTGGTATATACACACAATGGAATACTACTCGGCTGTAAGAACAAACACACTACAAACACATGTGATAACATGGATGAATCTTGAGAACCTTATGTTGAGTGAAGCAACCCAGACATTGAAGGACAAATACTACATGACCTCAATGATATGAAATAAACAAGCTGCCCTAGATAGCAAGAGACTGAACGATAGGCTAGCAGGAAATCGGAGGGTGGAGGAAGGATATGAGCCGATGTCTGCAGGGGTGGAATTTAAGACGAGATGGTGGTAAGTATGAACACAAAGAAGAGATAAAAGGGGGGCAAGGGGTTTCCTTTGCTTGGGGCTTTGCGGGTTTGAGGGTGGCTGGGGAGGGACGGGTGGGTAACGTTGCCCAAAAGTGGGGGGAGGGAGGGGTAGCATATGAACCAGGAGAGGGTCAGGTGTTGGTGGAGAGTAAAATGCCGAGAAAATCATATCAAAATATAATAAAGAGGGTTACCTGTTTAGAATGCTCGGAGGGGAGGGTCTGATGCAGGACGGGCTCCTGGGGAATGTCTAAATGCTCATTCTGCCAGAGTGGGTGACACCATGGGGTAGAAACCCAAGTAGTGAGAGTGGGGGTGGACCCACATCCTGGGGAGGACTAATGCCATCCAATAGAGGGAACTGTATCCCTCGAGAGAAAGGGTGCCTCCCAGGGCATTGGGGCAGTTGAGCAAGTTAGGCCCTGAACACTATTCCATCTATCTCTGGAAGTGGCTCCTCAGGAAACGGAGGTTGGCTATCACTGAGGGCACCAAGGTGGAAGGGAAAATGGACGTTAAATGTGTAGAACCAAAGTAAATGGGGGGTAAGAGAGGAGTTTTTGAGAGTACACAAGGATGGATATAAAACATGTAATATTACACCATAACATATAGGAGATGACAGACTGATAATGTAAACCATAATGTAAAACATAGGATAACTAAAAATGTAAAGAACTGTGTATCCTAAA